>NC_060280.1:7590227-7903731 GCF_021613505.1 Equus quagga
GAAACAAATGGGACCAGCACTGGAGGACATCACACACAGAGTGCCTGGATACATGATAATTTCTAACATCTGGCCAAATGTATCATAAGAATGATCAGTTTTGAGGCACTTTCTATCCCAAATCTTTGTTGATAAATTTAACAAAGGACTCAAGATCAAGCCAATTTTGTCTGACAAAGTGATGGAATTAAGAGAGCTCACAATTTTAAAATTCAAAATAGTTCAACTACATTACAGAATCAAAATAACAAACTCCAAGAGAGCAAGCAAAAATGCAAATACGGGACAGAGAAGAGGGAGCTACAGGAGTTCCAATGAAAAGTACAGTCAGGCCTTGGTAGACAAAGTTAAGCGACCTTAGAAACAATGCACGTTAGAATGCGCAAGGACCCGGAAGTCAGCCTTTGTTTCCATTTTGTATTGACCAATCCCTCATTCAAACCTTGGGTCTGCCTCTGCCACCTCAACGTGAGGGACAAAGTAAAACTGGAAAGTGCTTGGGAATAACTGACAGATATGCAAAGGAAAGCTAATGACAAAATGACAGAAATTATTTAAGGCATTTGCTTTAGTAAAGAGTACTCCAAGTGACATAATTAGTAACAAATATTCCTAACTCTTGTTCTTTTTTTTCCAAACAGTAGAGTGAATGTTTTTGCTCAATTCTACAAGAAAAAAAGAACAGAAAAGAAAAATTAGAAGTCAAATTAAAATGAGGAGAAGATTTAATTAGAACTAAGAATCCTTTGTGCAAGAAAAGAAGGAGGGCTGGACAGGAGCATTGAATCATGGTTCTCCCTGGTGTGCTCTGGAGCCTCTGTGTGAACTGATGCCTTGAGTTGTGAGGTATATTGGCTCTAATACTAGACTGGAAATTAAACTCAAATTAGCATGATAATAGACAACTGCCAGATAATAATAATACCTAACATTTGTTGATCACTTACCATGCCAAGCCCTCTGGTAAGCCATTTAGGTGCATTTTTTAAATGTGTTTTTCATTAAACTTCCAGATAGATACTGGAATTATTATTAGTATTATTATTTGAAATTTTATAATAGATATTTAGAGAAAGTACACAGCTAGCAAACTGCAGAACTGAAACGTAATCCCAGTGAGCTGGACACCTGAAGTCTTCATGAGGATGAAAGTCTGAGCATTTTGGTAAGTAAGAGATTTACATAATCTTTGTTCTTCTTCTTCTTCTTCTTTTTTTTTTTTAGAAAGATTAGCCCTGAGCTTACTACTGCCAATCCTCCTCTTTTTGCTGAGGAAGACTGGCCCTGAGCTAACATCCATGCTCATCTCCCTCTACTTTATACGTGGGACGCCTACCACAGCAAGACGTGCCAAGCGGTGTCATGTCCACACCTGGGATCTGAACCGGCGGGCCCCAGGCCCCCGAGAAGTGGAACGTGTGAACTTAACCGCTGCGCCACCGGGCCGGCCCCTGTTATTCTTGTTAAGTAGGCTACTTATTCTTTGGAAAGTTCCTGCTCTGAAATGACACATTTGGAAATAATTATGAGTCTATTGGATATATTTACTTCAACATTGCCCGCTATCATTGTTGCCAACCAACATGGTGCTGTTTTCTGCTTACAAGACAGAAAATTGTATATTCGTTCTAAGAATGAACCTTCTGAATTTTCGAAGCCTCCATGAGACTGTGACAGTACTTTTATAGAAAAAACAATTTAAAGAGTCAAATTTTCCCTTTCACTCTTTTTATAGGAAAAATCATTTTCTACAACACCAAGTTCGACAGGCATATTATATTTTTATACTTTTGGGAAAGCAAATGTCTTTTTTAACTGAACTGTATAATCTCTCTCAGAGTTAGCAGGTTTGGAATATGAATGGTCAGGTACCAGAACTTTCTATGTGAGGTCCACAGGACTGAGCAGAACAAGCGGCCTCAGTCAGTATCCGGTGGCATACTTTGAATGTGGTTTCATCCTTCCTATGGCACCATCCTTGCACTCAAAGAAAGTTACTGCATGTGATGAAAAAGACAAGTGAGAAAAAATCGCACAATTTTCCATCTGGCTCTCTTCCCCAAAATAAATGGCGCACTTTAATCATTAGGCTTCCAAAGTCAAAATAGCATTCCTGGAAATGGTCTCCTTAGAGATAATTTAGGAGAAGTATTACCCTTCTTGCAGGAAATCCTGGGACTATGTAATTGTTATGGATCGAATTGTGTCCCTCCAAAATTCATACATCGAGGCATTAACCTCCAAAGTGACTGTGCCGGGAGACACGGCCTTTAGGGAGATGACGAAGTTATTGGGGAAGCCACGGATATACACCTTTCGGATCTCCTACTGTGGGGAGCATAAATAATCATGGGATTCGATTTTTGCGCTCTGAATACACCAACACAATAGCACAGAGGCTTTACCTGGTGATGCTGGTTATTAAGGTGACCCTGGTATAAATTAAACTAGTAATGAATATTCCTCTTTTCCTAGTGTATATCTACATGCCTGGAATGCATGTTGAATTTTCTGAAATGACTTTTCGACATCTGTGATTGAATTGTGGTTTTTCTACTTTGACATACTGCCATCGTGAGTTATTTTAGAAATTAGAAAAACTTCTTTTCATTTTGTTTTAATTAGAAAAAAACACTCTGTGGTCATAACATTCACTCTTTTACAGTACTGAAGAGTTAAATTTACTAATATTCTATTTAAGATTTCTAAGTTATGGTCACATTAAGATTTTGGATTTCCTGTTTATAGATTGATTTTATGAGAGTTTTACTAGCTTCCTAAAAATGTTTTGTCATATTCCACCGAATTTTACAATCAAGATCATTTCATAAGGCATAAGCGTTACTAATTTTTTGCCAATATAAAAGAACATCTATCCATACATGGAGGAATTTTAGAAGCTTTTTATAGTTGTACCATAATCTTTGGTCAATTTATGTGTTTTACTCTTCTTGTAATTGATTCTAGAAAATTGATATTTTTTCTAGCAACTTGATATTTTCAAGAATTTCATATTTATAGCCATGAATTTTTGTATAGTTGTTTCACATTTTTAGTATCTCCTGTATCTATAATTTTATTCTTGTTTTATTTATATATGCATTTGTGATTTTTCATTTGTTAGATTATTAATAATTTTGTCTATTTCAAGACTTCACAAAGTGTGTCATGGCCATCTCTAATTTCAAAAGTTATTCTGTAAAAGGATTCTGTGGACAAGATCTTTTCTTAAGCAGTCATTCACAAAGCACAATATCAAAATGAAAGTCTCTGAGAAGTCTGATAGTAAAGAAACTGTTTAACACAATACTTTTCAGATTTAATAATTACCTCAGCACCTTTGTATTCTCATAACATTCATGAATATCCAATGAAAGTAATATTCCACAGAATACAGTCTGATAATTGCTTATCAATTTTACTGTTTACCCCTAAATCCAAATTACATGACTTTGGATATATTTATTACTTTTGTTTTTGTTTTTTCGTTTACTGATATTTACTATTTTTAATTATTCTCTCATCTTTTTCTAGAGGTACGTTTGTTGGGATTTAGCTAACATTTTGTGTTGAATATCTGATTCAGTGTTTCTCAAAAAACTCTAAGGTTTGGTTATTAAAATTTGTCTACAAATGGAACAGAATAGAGAGCCCAGAAAGAAACCTGCACATATAGAGTCAACTGACCTTCACCGAGTGTACCAAGATTACACAATTGGGAGAGGATGGTCTCTTCAATAAATGGTGTCAGGAAAACTGGATATACACAGGCAAAATAATGAAGTTGGACCTTATCTTACACCATACATAAAAAATCAATTCAAAATGGATAAAGACTTGAACATAAGATCTGATACTGTAAAACTCCTGGAAGAAAACATAGAGAAAAACCTTCTGGACATCGGCCTTTGCAATGATTTCTTTGATATAACAC
This sequence comes from Equus quagga, assembly GCF_021613505.1. Classification (NCBI taxonomy): domain Eukaryota; kingdom Metazoa; phylum Chordata; class Mammalia; order Perissodactyla; family Equidae; genus Equus; species Equus quagga. The sequence goes on from NC_060280.1 coordinate 7,594,162, forward strand.
CAAAAGCACAGGCAACAAAAATAAAAATAGACAAGTAGGTTCACATCAAATTGGAAAGGCTCTGCACAGCAAAGGAAAGAATCAACAGAAGAAAAAGGTAACCTATGGAACGGGAGGAAATATTTGCAAACCATATGTCTGATAAAGACTTACAATCCAAAATATATAAGGAACTCCTACGATTCAACAGCAAAAAACCAAATAACTCAATTAAAAAATGGGCAAAGGTACCGAATAAACACTTCTCCGAAGAAGACACACAAACAGGTCTATGAAAAAGGGTTCAACGCCACTTAATGTAAACCAAGACCACGAAGAGACATCACCTCACACCTGTTAGGATGGCTATTACTAAAAAAAAAGAAGGTGAGTGTTGGCAAGGATGTAGAGAAATTAGAACTTTTGTACACTGTTGGTAAGACTGCAAATTGGTGCAGCCACGATGGAAAACAGTATGGAGATTCCTCAACAAATTCAAAATCAACTGCTGGATGATCCACAATTCTACTCCCGGGACAGTGACTTACACACAGTGGAAGCTTGACAGTAATCCCTTCCCTTAGTTTGAAGGCCTGCCATTCCTCACGCTAAACATCAACCCTTATCTACCACATATTAACTCAGATTTCTCTTTATTCTGCTTGAAGGAGAAATTTTGAACTTTTCTCATGTTTTTTTCAGGAGTAGAACAGCCCTGGGCCTATTATATGCTTTCTGGTCTCTTATTTAATCTTATTCCACTGATCATCGGAATTTCATCTTCAGGATCTCAGAGCAACTTGAAATCAAAAGGCTTTAATCACTTGCTGGTAACTCAGCATGAAAAGAATGTTAGTTCATTTTAGAAGAGATCTTTTTTACACCTGTGGTGTCTGTCCTGAAACTTGTTCCTTTTCCTAAGTAGGAAAAGAAAAAGACAAAGATTATTGTCAAGTTTAGTGCCTTCAAATCCCTGATTACATAAGAAACTTTATGCTAGTTTCTTATTCACTTGTGAAGACTCAAGTCCTTTCTGACAGCTAGCTTTATGTGGACCATTCCTGCTTTCCACTGTGACAACCAAGTCTTACCCTATTTTTCTCTAGCCATAGCAGTCTTCCAGGATTGCATACTCTTGCATGAACAGCTTAGAACAAATAATTTTTCTGCTTTTTATCCAGAAATGGTTTTCTCACAGAGATTATAATTATTGTGAAATGTCATAAAGTTTTACTGTTCTATATATTTTGGGTTAAATTGTGGTTAACTATAACCTTCATATTTTTGTTGATTTGTTAGTTTATTTTCCTGCTGTATTTATTCCTACCTGGTTTTATTCCTAGGCAGTTATTCTAAATGCTACATACACAGCCACACACCCACACACACTTTAGCCCTTAAGCATACTATTATGACTATGTTCCTGCCCAAATCCATCCTCCATATATGGAACCAATTTTTCCATTTGCCAAACCTGTCTTGACTTTTTTCCCTTTCTTTCAGAAAAATAGTAACTGTGTCTAATTTAGTATTATCGTAAACCGATGATCATATTCTCCAAATCTTGTAGAAATCTCCCACGTTAAACTTAGCTTCTCCATATATATACCAATTCAGTGCATATTTCTATAAAATTTTCATTCTAAAGGCAAAGAATATGTTGCTGCAAGAGAAGTGGAGTGCAGGCTTTTCCTATCTCACATCCAAGAGATATCCCATGTTCCAATTTGCCAAAGGCCCTTGTGTATCTGGCTTGAACCACCAAGACTGATGCAAGGAATCTTGGTTTTGGGAGAGCTCAAGCCAAGTTTGTCAAACTGGTTAGGCCAGTTGCAAACCACCAGTAAAGAAATTGACCCAGAGAGTCTCCAGGGAATTTCTGATCTTAAACAGTGCACCTTAAATTTAACTGTTCTTATCTTAGCCAAGAGTCAAAAAAATAGACATCTAGGTATCCCAAGAAATGAAGATAGAGTTTTTCCAATCTAGCTATAAATCAACTATCTCCACAAATTCTCATGTACATTTCCTTTTACTGATGTTTAAAAATAAAAGCATGAGTATAAAATAGAAACTCAGTCTTATAAATGGGAAAACTATAGTTAACATGTTCATTTAAAATTTCACTGATCGATGTCAGTCATCATTCATGCCACTCAACTTGACATAACTCTTAGTAAAAAACTATGTTCCATTATTGATTTTTTCTCGGTTGTGTAAATGATTTTCTTTTTGTCAATGTCTTGGACTTTTAGTATACCTTTATTTGGCACAAAATATGGAAGAGAATTTTTTCCTTTCACCATATTGCTACTAATCTTTTTTTCTCATATTTGAGTGAATTCCAAAGACATATTGTCTCACTGACGAGTCATCAGTGTGTAATCAATACAGTGGCTCAGCTGCCCCAGTCTGCTCAGGGCCTCTAGCCATGCCTATCCCACTGGCTTGGATAGTCTATATTTACACTCTAATAATTCTCAATTCATTAAGATACTGATTACTCTATTACTCATTTACTCACTCATTCACTGAACCAAGAAAAACTGCTGTGTACACATACACTTCTTAGCAATCACAGTGCCAGGTGATGGAGAAACAGACAGAAATAGGGTTCCTGCTCTCATGCATTTGTAGGCTGATAGAGAATACAGACAGGAAAATAGGCAATTAGAAATGAGTGTGGTAGGGGCCAGCTCGGTGGTTAATTTGGCACGTTCTGCTTCAGCGGCCCGGGGTTCCCTGGTTCAGATCCCAGGGGGAACCTACACACCGCTCATCAAGCCATGCTGTGGCAGGGATCCCACATATAAAGTGGAGGAAGATGGGCACAGATGTTAGCTCAGGGCCAGTCTTCCTCAGCAAAAAGAGGAGGATTGGCAGCAGGTGTTAGCTCAGGGCTAATGTTCCTCACAAAGAAAAAAGAAAGAAATGAATGTGGTAAATGCTATAGTGGAACTCTGACATGTTGAAGCACAGGAGGTACCAAAAATGGGGTGTCAGGGAAGACTTTCTGAGGAAAATGGTAGCTACAACATAAAGAATAAAGAGCAGTTCACTAGGGAAGGATGGGCTGATGGGAAAAGCAGGGATATAGAACATTCCAGGCAGAAGGATCAGAATGAGCTTGGCAGATTTGAGAAAGGGAAAATACCATATGTCTTGAGAGAGCAATTGAGAAAATGAGAGAAAAAATGAGAGAGAGAGAGAGAAAGAGAGAGAGAGAAGCCTGGTTATGTTCGTGTAGAGTAAGCACGGGGTGAAGCTCTAAAAGAAGAGGCGGAGGAAGTCAGCTAAAATAAAGCTGCACAGGCCTGGGAAACCGCGTCAAGATGGAGATGAACGGTGACTTATACCAGAGCCGCGGTAAGGGCCTCTAATTTTCCACGCATCCCTCTAGACACAGGAGAACGGCTGATGTAACCTAAACACAATTCTCCCCTAGCGCCCTTTCCAGACCCTTGACTCTTCCTAGGGCGCCTTCTTCGGTCTCTCTCTCTATTTCACACCTTCTCTGAGGTGTCCACCGTGTGCCTCCTCCCTCACGAGGGCTTCCACTGAGTTAACTGAACCAATGCATTTTCTCCTTTCTGTGAATCTGTATCTTTGCTTGGTTTTTTCTCTTTCTGATATAATATCTCGAACTACATATATTTGTAAACTAATCTTCCCCTCCGCTAGACTAGCTTCTTGAAGGCAGGTCTTAACCATTCTAGCATCCCCCATCATAAAGTCATTCCTAATTTATTAAATTAAAAAACCCTGCTTAATCAGGCACTGGAGGGGATGTTAAAAAACAGATGTTTCAATTTTTTGTAAGACTTACACATCATAACAGAACATTACTTTACCAAACGTGTAACGCTATTTGGGGTGGAGAGGCTGGAAATTCAACAAGATGTTTTCATTTTTATAGTCATTTGATTCTTATGGTCAGTTTAGCTATAATTTAAATGTATTTTTTTCCGTTGAAAGAGCACTGTTCACCACTGATTAAAAGACTGAAGGAAACATTAACCGTAGGTTTATGACCACACTCAAGAAAGTAATAATATCCACTTCTAAACAACACTGCTTTCTCAGGAAATGAGATTAGCCAGATACCTGAATGCATCTCTTTAATCTGAACACTTTGGTTTAAAATAATTTGAAAATGACTGTTCAATGTATTTCAAGAACATGAAAAGCATTGTTTTATTTTCTTTTTAGCTAAGATTACGCCTTTGGATAATGATTATTCCTTGTTGATTAGCAGAGGTTCAAATTGCCTTACCAACAGCAAGAAAAAAAAATAGAATTCCACTCTCTACATATCCTAAAATTCAAAATTAGTGATCTAGTCACACACACAAAGACACACACTCCTTAGTGGGAACAGTATGCACAGTAGGCTTGTGTCATTGAAGCTGAGAGTTTATCTGTGTAAAGGCTGGTGGACTTCATGGAGAGAACGTTCCGGCAATAATAATTGGGCACTGAAAGTGTCCAGCCCTTTGCATGTAGCATCTCATTTTTTTCTTATAACCATACAGAGTTATGTACTCTTGCTGTTTCAATTTTGCAGATGAACAAAAACTGAGGCCAAGGCTACTGAGAGGAACTGCTCAAGGACACACAGCTAGAAAAGGGCAAAGCCAGACTCTGACCTCCCAGCACCCAGCAGCGTGACTTCAGGCTCTGAGCTCTTCACCAGCACAGCCGCAGCCTGTAGCCACAGCCCATGCAGGGAACTGGCTGCTGGCGTGTCTGAGCTGGTGTTCTCCTTCAGAGCCTCCCGCTCCCCTTCAGCTTTTTTCACCCGTCACTCTATCACAAAAACAGAGTATTTTGAAAACTCAAGAAATCACATTCTTAAAAATCAAAATTCAGTCAGATTGGCGTTCATTCTAAAAGATTATGGCCCATTTAGTGCCTTTCTACCACTTTAACAAAAGCAGAGTAAGTATGAAACCTGAACAATAGGGGTCTGCGACTTCGTGCAGAAAGAAACTCGTGCAGAAAGAAACTAAGTTTTTCTTTTGCTTTGTGTGTGTGGACAGCTTTATAGATTACATACTATGAATTTGAAAGGAACTTAAAGGAGCTGATTTAGCTTAGAGTCCTTCAATTCTCTTGAACACATCCCTGTCAAAAGATGATCTTGGGTTGGCCCCGTGGCCTAGTGGTTAAGTTCACGAACTCTGCTTTGGTGGCCAAGGGTTTGTAGGTTCGGATCCTGGGTGCAGACCTACACCACTCGTCAGCCATGGCTGTGGCAGAGACCCACGTAGGAAATAGAGGAAGATTGGCAGAGATCTTAGCTCAGGGTGAATCTTCCTCAAGCAAAAAGAGGAATATTGGCAATGAATGTTAGTTCAGGGTGAATCTTCCTCAGCAAAAAAAAAAAAAAAAAGATGATCTAATAGTAATGGGGAACTTACTACCTGTCAAACCCTCCAATTTTCCTCTCTAGGCAGCACAAAAATTCTGCCTGCAAACTCATCTCCCTCAACTCCCGCCATTTGACCTGGATGATAATATTATGAAGCCAGAGAGAAGAGTTTCCAACTCTTTACTACACGTTATCTTTCACATGCTTGAGACTAAGCCAACAACATGTTCCTCCCATCATCTAGTCTTTTCAGGGTAGAGATGCTCAGTCCCCTCACCTGTTTGTCAAAATAACACTTTCAAAATGCCCTCACTTTCCTGAATGGGTTCAAGTTTGGTTTTATTTTTCTTAAAACTCGACAGTCAGAACTGAATGGAATACTAGAGACATACATTTGGCGAGCCAAATAGGACTCCCAATTTCTTTTCTGAAACTTTTTTTTCTATTAATCCCCAGCTGAATTATATTAATTTTGTTATCAACCAATTACATCGACCTGTAACTAAATCTACAGTTAACTGAGATGCCCAAGATGTCTTCGTGTGCTACATGCAGAGCCACATCGTCTCCCTCGCCTGTTATTGCTGGTTTTCTGATGAAATGCAAGATACGGTAAACACTAGTCTATTGACATCCTTTTAGATTCTGAATCTAATAAGCATTGATTGAAAGCAATGAGCAGCCAGACGGAGGCTTACAGGCATTTTGGTATACAACTCATATCCCACCAGGCTTCATAACATCAATGACAAGTGGTCAGTTAATTGACAAAATATTTTCAAGAAACAAAGTCAAGATTTTTTTGTGGTAGTTTAGTGAAAACAATAAAGATCATACTTTATTTTCAAAGGACTTAAGAATAGGCTGAATTGAAACTGAGGAGAAGCACTTAAAAAGGAAAACACTTTCTTAATAAATTCTATTAATAAAAACTAAACTGGTATTTTAAAGTTATATGCACAGCATAGAGTATAACGTTTCTTAGAAAACAATTTCACATTTTATTGTCTAATCTTAAATGCACAATTTATAAGGTATTTTTTTAATAATGAGACATAGTAAGGCATTTCGAAATGAGAAAAATTATTTAATGTGTTACAATCCCATGACCAAATAAATCAAACTATTCATTTTCTTGTTTCTCTTAGTCTTGATCCAAATACATGAATAAAATAAATGTGTACTTTTAAATATCTTTTTAATTCTACAACTATATTTCACAGGGTACGTCTGACACCATAGCATACACGTATTTCTAGAACATTGGGGCAGCACAGCAGTCCCGTAGAAAATAAAGCTTTCCCTATGCAAACGATTGCAGTTTTCTGCATTTGCAGCTTTCAAATCATGGTTTTCACATCTTCTCTCTTGGCACCTTAGACTGGATATAGGAGTTAAAACACAGCCATCAACTGAACTTTATCATCGCATTCACAAAGAAAAGCAAACATCAAACTCTCGGTGTTCTGTGCACAAAGAGCAAATGTGCCAGGAGGAAAAGCAGTTCCCTGCGAGGCCGGCACAAAGGCTCTCTTCTTCAGATCAGGGAGAGAAAGACTTTCAAGGTCTTTGTAGCCCACGAGAGCTGGAGGACACTCACGACTGGGGCAGTTTCACTCGACTTTTCTCTCAGAGAGAAGTTGCCACTAAGGAGAGCGGCTTGCTTAAATAACTGACATGTGAAAGTGGATTCTTAGCGCTTAAACTGTAAAGGTGGAGAGTATAGAAACAGGTGTGGGCGTGGATAGACTGTAGCCCCGCTCACAACTGACGTTTTCACTTATGTGTCTGGGCATCTGAAATGATGTACACCAAATGGCAAATAAACCTCCAAAGGACAAAAGGAGAAGTCTACTTTTAAACAAGAGGATTTTTATAAAATGATTCCTGCCATAAAACATGTCTGGACTTATAGAGAGAGTCTTCATAATATCCTATAGCTCTACGTGATTTAATTTACCCAAACGCCTCAGTCTAAAAATCAGGCTTTTATTAAAGATTTTGTGTGAGTAACTTGCTTCTTACAAGAATTTAAGAGTTTAAGAATTTAGAATTTAAGAGTTAAGAATTTAAGAATTTAAGAGTTAACATCAGATACTTAGCCCTAAATGAAAGAAGCCAACCTTCCATCTGATGATGATCTAATTATATATTTCCCGTTTTGTTTTTCACGATATTCATTCTAGTAGTGGAGGCAATAAGGATCTTTATTGAATGTGTACTGTGAATGAAGCACTTTCTACACATTTTATCATTTATTTCTAATTATAAGCGTTAGATGTATAAACATTCCCATTTTGAACTTAGGCTGTTTGAAACAAGTCAAGTGACTTGGCCAACATCAAGTAGTTGATATCTTTGCAGCTGAAATTTTAACTCAGATACATTAACAGAACTCTCAGAACAATTTTGGCTGTGATATATAAGAAGTAAATACACACATGCACATATGCACACACACATAAACACACTACTTAAAGATTAGAACAGGGTTGACAAACCTTTTCTGTAAAGGGCCAGGAAGTATGTACTTTAGGCTTTGCTAGATGTGTGGGCTCTGTCACAGTAGGCAATGCAGCCATCATGATGTAAAAGCAGCCATGAGCTCAATGTAAACAAATGAGCATGTCCGTGTTCCAACAAAATTTTATTTACAAAAATAGGTTGAATGCCAAATTTGGCCTCTGGGTGGTTTGTCTACCCCTGGCTTAAATAGTGCTTAACCTGGAAGAAGTTTATAATTTTTGCCAAAATAACATGAAAAATAATTGAAATGTTAACATAATGTAACAAAGAATAATTGTAATTGAATTCAAGTTAAAAAGCATGAGAAACTGCAGCAATTTAGAGGGACAGAATAACCAACCATCTAAACTCTTCCTAATATTTTACCTATGAATTATGCAGGTTTCAAGAGAGTGGTTGTTGCGGACTGAATTAAAAAGTCATAGAAACTCAGCAGAGACAATATACATACATATAGTGAATTAAAACCAGAAGGCGGCAAGGACATGTGATCCACATGCAGAAAAGAAACCTCAACAGTCCCTGTGGTAAAAATGTAATTATCTAGAATCTAAAGAACCAAATAATTTCAATAAATGACTGTTTCATATTCTGGTGGGATCGTAGAAGAAATTTTCAGATCGCTAACTCTAAATAGACCTCTCTCCCGTCCAGGATGAAGTAAAAGGGACTGTATTTACACTCCCACCCAAAGCAATTAAAAAACAAACAAAAATATGAAACAATTGTTTTTAGATGTTGAACTTCTTGCAGAGCATGACCCCTGGGTGAGTAGGAACAAACGAGGCAGGCCATACATACCATTGTCCTGGTTTATTGCCTGGAATGATTTCCGGGCTGCAACAGAGGTAGCAGAAACCTTTAGGTAGAGCCTAGAGATCTTGCTGAGTTGAGGAAGGAGAACAGAGTGTCTTTGGAAGTCAAGGTGGCTCGAGTTTTTCATGTAGAATATCATAGAGGAGAGGGCCACACAGAGAGATCCAGAGATGTGCAAAAAGGTCACCCCAGAGTCCTTCGCTGAGTAATGACCAGCATGTAATGCTGAGAAAATCATCCCAGGCCAGAGAAAGAACAACCTGCAAGGATTATATTATCACCTACTTGGAAACAAAACCCTGGGCAGGAATGATTCTTGTTGCCATCAACCAAAATGGAAAAAACTCATGATTCACAGGGCATCAAGTAGAGTACTCAGAACAGACTGAGTTCAGTAGGGGGCAAAATCAGCCCTAAACTCATAACTGCTCTGGTGTCTTCTAACATATTTTAAAAGCAAGTCTCGAAAGGATCAAACTTTTTCAAAATAACTGTGCCTCAGAACAAGATCGAGGATGTTTATAGTGATATGAAAATATCTAACAGCCAAGAAAGCAAAATTCATAGTACCTGGCATCCAATAAAAATGTATCTGTATGCAAAGAACCAGGCAATCCATAAGGAGATGAAAACTTAATGAATAGGAACAGACCCAGAAATGATACAGATTATAGAATTAATAATCAAGAGCATGAAGGTAGTTACTATAACCCTATAACTATAGCTTGAACTATATATAGTTCAAGAAGGTAGAGAAAACATTGAGCATGTTGAAAAGAGAATATAGAAAATACAAAAATGACCTAAATCAAACTTCTAGAGATAGAAAAATAAACATTATCTGAAATATCAAATACAGTGGATAAGATTAAGAACAGATCACTCACTGTAGAAGAAAATATCAGTGAACTTGAAGACATGGCAATATAAACTATCTAGAATGAAATATCGAGCAAAGAAAGACTGAAAAACAAATAAATAAAAAACAAAATAAAACATAAACAGAGCATCAGTGAGCCATGGACAATTTCAAACAGTCTAATACACATACACATAATTGGAATCCCTGAGCAAAGGGGATCAGGAAAAATATTTGAAGAAATAACACAAAAATCTTCCAATTTTATGAAAACTATAAGCCCACACATGTAAGAAGTTCAATAAATCCTAAGCACAAGATATATTTTTGAATCTTTTCTTTGAGTAGTTTCTTAAAAAGACAGAATAAACAATTTTTTTAATTATTATTTAATTTTTTCCCATCATTGTAAAAGCTTTTATTCATTTTTCAGTTACTTTATTTCATATCCAAGTCATTTTTTCCAAAGGATACACATAGATATACATTTTCAAGATACCATATATAAATAATACTCTGTTAATGACACATGAAAGAGAATTTGGCTGGATATAAAGCAGTTGGGATAACTAGTTTTTTCACCCACTTATGTCAAACTTCATTAATATCTTTTGAATTTAGTGCTTCCATAAAGTAAAATTTCATTAAAGTTATGAGTCCTATATATTGAGATAATGTCCATCCCCTAAATAATAAACCACGTTTTCCTTTAAGAGAAACTTGTGCATTAAAATTTTTTCTTATTCTTTGCCAATATAATACATACTTTTTGTGAGAAATCAAACATTTTTGCAGCTTTGATCTTCCCTTTTCAATCAGAAGTATTAAAAATACAAACAATTGCATATTTGAATCCAAGAAGAAATATTTTTGCCCTTGGATTCATCCTCTAGGAAAGTAACAGAACATGCCAGCAAGTTGCGATGAAATGTCAAAAGTTTTGCTTTTTCATTATCATCAGTTTTATCTTTTCCTTTGTAAGGCTTTCAATAAAAAGCATGTTTGAGCATGAACCTCACTATTCTTCAAAATAATTCTCTTTATTTACAGTACTAGGAAGACAGATATAACTTATCATTTTCAAAAGTTTTATCTTGCCTAAAATTCTCAGTTTACCTCCTGGCACTGTGACAACTGCCACAGCCACTCGTGTACACATCATCTTTCTTTGTCTTAAAGTGTGGAGAGACCCAAACTCAGCCAATTTCAGTAGTTGCGTGATATCAGCTGTCAAATGAGTCACTCCTAGAATCCAGCTGTTGGAAAACTTTGAGTTTTCCTAAGTGTTTATACTTGTAGAAGCCACATATTGATAACAAAACTTAGGAGCTAGTCTTTAAATTCTATATGAAAGGAGCAATTTGAGGATGATCTTGCCTATATCTTTTAAAATTGTTCCAAACGTGACTCTTGGGCATCAAGTATTTGGCAAAACACTTTCCATGGCCAAGTGGATTCAAAAGCTCAAGAGCTCAAGGGGCAGTGATGTGATAAGAAATTTTAAATTATTGTTGCATTGTCTCAATGGGTAAGAAAAAAAAAGGTCTCTGAGTTAGAAGTACCAACAGAGCCTTAGATTTATTTGGGGCTCCCTAGAAGAAAGGCAGTGTACCAGCTGAGACTGTGTACTTGAGACAGGTTACCCCGGGAGTAAAGCAGTGTTTGTCCTGTTGCAGAGGACAAAGCTAGAACAAATAGCGACGACTGATTAGAAACTCAACTTACTATTGTAAATTCTCCAGAAGTTTCCGATGGGGGCATGGTGGATATTTGGTTTCTAGAGAGGTGACCCAATCATGGGTAGGAAGTTGGCAAGCAATGAATTCAAGCACTGTTTTGTGTCTAAACACTTTGCTTGAATGAAGTAGTTTTCGCTACTTAATTTTGTCCATTTGGTAAAATGAATTCCCAGATAATTCTGTTAATCTAATTCCAAAAGAATATGAACAATGAATTTTTTGGCTCAAATTTTTTCACTGAAGGTAAAACATTTTAAAATAACATAAAATGAAATCCCAAAAGTAGTCTTCATTGAAATATCCTGAGAATGATTTTGATTTATATTTTTAAAACAGAATGTGTGCAGCTTCTATTTTTAAATATTCCCCCAGAGTGATTTTTATAGGAATTATTAATAGAAGATATAACATCGCTGAGTCAGTGTAATGAGACTGATATATTGCATATCAAAGCAATAAAATTGATTCATAGGTATTCATAAACCCTGAATCACTGAAGAGATTTCTTATAATAGTTTGAATATTTTTAAAAAGTCAGAGCCACCTAGATTTCTTCTCCCAATCTTTCTCTTCTGAGCAGCTGCAATTTTGTTCCTTTTTATCATTTGGAATTTTCCAACTGATACTTATAAAATGGCAATTAATAGCAAGATGAACAACTAGTTATTTTAGCCAAAAATTTTAGATAAAGTCCTAAAATTGGTCTCATTCAAAAGTTTCTACTTTGATACAAGACAGAAAAGGCTCACTGAAATCCTGCTATTTCTGTTGTGTCTATGCCTGTGTCTGTTTCCCAAATGAATCAGTGAGCCACCTATTGCATACTTTCAACTCGACTTAGGCTGGTTCTCAAAGGCCAGGACATCTGTTACCAGAAGACAGTGATCAATTACACATAGTCATTCCAATTTGAGAATAAAACAAAGGTATTTTCAGTCTTTAGTAAAATATTTGAGTGGGCTAGAGTGGTCTCTAGCAGTTCTTTTAAAGTAGATTAATCTAAGACCTCCCTTTCAGAACTGTGTTACTTACAAACAAAATAAACCAGAAGAATTTTTTTGCTCTTCTTAAATTAATCAGATTTCTTGGACAACTGTTTTACACCCATCTAGCATGTCATCTCTCTTATAAATGAAGATATGGGGGAAAATAAATAAACAAACTCATCCTAGTATGACACAAAGCAAAACAAAGTGTTTTTTGACGAAATGTCAAACTATTAGGAACGCCACTACTTAGATTTCTGATGTCTGTTTATTCTTCAGGAGTGGTGTGTACATAAAAGAACTACATTTATATTTATGTTAATTTTCTCAGAGCAGAAACTTGGCAGTGTTACTCTTTACAAATTTTCCTTGAGTCCTACTCCAAATCTTTCCTCCCAGGCTGCTTGGGAAAATCTAACTGAAGATTAACCTCTTAAAGAGTCAGGAGAAATAAATGTAATCTTCTGCATTAATCTTCACCATGGATCTATGAATAACACTAAACTGCTGAAAGTGACAGAGTCATTCATCAGAACTGTGGACTGTCTCTTTTTATGACTGAAAGTGACTATTACCTAATTCATTATTACACAAACTAAATAGAATATTGTGTGGAAATAGTTTTGTATAATCATCTATAGCACTCCATAAAAAGTATTCTTTCAAGGTGTCCGTAGATAAATATTTTCATTAACTTTGGAAATGTATTACCTGGTCCCACTTCCTTTGCCCAATTATCCCATAACGTCTACAATATGGGACTTAGTGTTTTCCAAGAATGGATGTATCTCTTGTCTTCCTTAGAGCCTCTCTCTTTCCAGTTAGTCCTTTAACTTCCAGCTCTATGCCCCCAGAAAGGTTGCTGTACTCATGAATGCAGCAAAACACACACGCACATAAAATACCATGTATTATATACATATTAGTATATTTTTTGTTTTGCTCATAATTTCATAAATGCATATCAAGCAGAATATATTTTGTATAATATTTAGGCAGCTAAAGAAAAATGCATGGTAAATTAACATCACTGCTATGTTCATAACGTTTAATAAACCTACTATCTTTCTGAAGAATGCATGAGGAGTAGGCTAAACAAATAAGCTGTTGTTTTTCTGACACATCAAAAAGTGCAAATGCGGGGAATCCATAGATGGTGACGCTATTCAATATTTCAAGTTCTACCTTTATTTCTGCTCTGCCATACTTAATATATTGGTCTTTGTCCTTTTGTTTGTCAGGTGACATTAAGGGATTAAGTAGCATTTGAAAAAATAGTACTTGAACACAGATCTGTTTGGCTCCAAATTATATAGCACCACCTCCCCACACTCCCCCGCACCCACAATCACACATATCAACTTGATGAAAATACAGCCTCACTGTCTCATGTAGACCACTAGGTACTGGTAGAAACATATTAACATTTGAATTCCTCAGGCTCAAAGGTGGAAGTGGATGTAAGTGCTCACTTCTCAGTGGATAAATGACAGAACAAAGGTAAAGAAAGATGATAAAAAGACAAAAAATTGTTGGCCTCTTGAATCTCAACCTCATGACACTTCTCATGAGAAGCAAGATTTTCCTTAATCCCCGTCTTTTTTCAGGAAGTCTCAATCTAAGTTATCAGAAGCATGGAAAACCAGAAGGTAGTAGGTTAACTGAGATACACTGCAAAATAGAACCAAGATATTCCTTATTTAACATTCTTTTCTGCAGACCGTCGTCGGTGATTTGATGCCTCACGACGCGGACGGAGGAACCTGGGGAGAACTCCCTCAACCCACTGCCGGCTGTTTCCCTTTTACTTTGGGATAGCTACACGTGTTTTATTTTTTCAATCACACTTTTGCTTTATTGTTTTGTTTCACCTTTATGACAACTATGTCCGTTTAAGATTTTAGAATGGAACAAGAATCATGCTACAAAGATAATGAAAAACATTAATCTTAAAATTCTTCTTTCCCCAGCCTCCACCTTTCTGCTATTCACTGTTCAAGATACCACACTCCATAAAATCTTAGAGAATAGCCAGAGTGCTCAGCCTGGGGTTTATGTATAACCGAAGAATGAAAATAGACAGAGACGATTTATACAATTCAGCGTTTACGACATAACCTTGCCATGTTGTTAAAAATACAAAATTTAAATGTTGTATTTATTCCAAAGAAGAAAATTTATACTCATCTTACACAGCTAGGAAATTATTCTGAATGCCTCTTGCAGACATCATACTTCATCCTATTTTGGAAAATAGTAAAAGTCCCATTTAGCTTTCAGTTTGTATATGTGAGATGATCAAGGAAAGTCATACAGATGATGGTGATAATGATGATGACAATAAAAACTGACTTCAATTGAGTTATTTCTTATGTAACACAGATAGTGTCAGCAAGTGTTACAGGTTTACTTCATGTAACAGTGATAGGCACTTCTCAGAAGCTGATCAGAATCTAAACGTTACCCAGCATGTGACTGGGGTAATAATAATATAAGCAAACGGACGGACGAAGCTAAGTTGCAAAGTCATCTCATGCATATCAATACACTGATAAGATGTCTTTTTTTGTTTTTTTTGGAGGAAGATTAGCCCTGAACTAACTACTGCTAGTCCTCCTCTTTTTGCTGAGGAAGACTGGCCCTGAGCTAACATCCGTGCCCATCTTCCTCTACTTTTTCCACATCTTCCTCTACTTTTTTTTTATACGTGGGATGCCTACCACAGCATGGCTTTTGCCAAGCAGTGCCATGTCCACCTGGGATCTGAACCAGCAAACCCTGGGCTGCCGAGAAGCAGAACGTGCAAACTTAACCGCTGTGCCACAAGGCTGGCTCCCTGATAAGCTTTCTATGTGTTTATACTCTTGACTCTATTTGATGGATTAATTCTTTTGTATTAGGTCTATATATGGCATTAACAAGTGTAATAAATTCTCTGAGAGGGAAACTACTGTTAACTTGTTTTATATTTTTCCAGGTGTTCTAGATATCAGAATATTTTTATATGATTTCCCCTTCATGAAAATATTTATATGGAATAAATTGCAAAAAGTAGAATTGTGTTAGTATTTAAACATTAAAGTTTAATAATACATTCACAATTTTTCTTCTCAAGTTACATCAGGGGCTGGCCTGGTGGGATGGTGGCTAAGTTTGCATGTTCCACTTCAGTGGCCCAGGGTTTTCAGGTTCGGATCCCAGGCATGGACCTAGCACCCTTCAGCAAGCCATGTTGTGGGGGAATCCCACATAAAATGGAGGAAGACTGGCACAGATGTTAGCTCAGGGACAATCTTCCTCACACACACAAACGAAAAAAATTACATCATTTGGATTCCATCTTGACTCCTTGTGACAGAGCTCCCTTGTAACCAATGAACAGTCAGTACTGATTTTTTTTCTAACTTGCAAGTTTATTATATGAGAAAAGATAGTATTGTTGCTTTTATTTGTACTTGATGCATTATTGGGAGGGTTAAGAATATTTTCATATATTTAATTTATTTTTATTATTTTCTTTTATGATTTTTTGATTCATATCTTTGATCAATTCTTCTATAATGATATATAAATAACTATTTTGTTGTATGATGGAAACGTGTAAGATCTTTTATTATATTTATTAGAATTGTGAAGAGAGGAACAACAGTAAAAACTATACTAGCATATTTGTGATGAGTATAAATAAGTACTCAGGGAAAATAAACACACAGGTAGCTCAACATTATATTTCTTTTATCTAACACAGCTGGGCTTACTTAAAAATAAAAATCGGCAGTAAAATAAAGTTTCCAAGTGTAAACTAGAAACTGAGGTAGAGTTAACCTGTGTAAGGAAGAAAACTTATTGGGTAGTTCTTGCCTCAGAAAATGTAAAGATCCAACGAATAGTGAGCAGTCTTTAAGAGTAAAAGGTCTTGGGGCCAGCCCTGTGGCCGAGTGGTTAAGTTTGCGCTCTCCACTTTGGTGGCGCAGGGTTTTGCTGGTTCAGATCCTGGGCATGGACCTAGCACCACTCATCGTGCCATGCTGAGGCAGCATCCCACGTAGCACAACCAGAAGGACCTACAACTAAAATATACAACTATGCACAGGGGGACTTTGGGGAGAAGAAGAAGAAGAAAAAAGAAAAGAAGATTGGCAACAGATGTTAGCTCAGGTGCCAATCTTTAAAAATACATAAATAAATTAATGGTCTCTATTTTTAGTACTCACTCTCTCCCAATTAATATAGATATATCTATAATTTCAATATGTATATGCTTAATTTAAACAAAAATAAATAAATAAATTATAATAAAGTATAAATCTTGGGACCAAGCTATTATAAGAGTTTAGAAATGTTTTAAAAATACATTGCAAGAAAATCAGTAAAACATTGAATTAAAAAAATTATGAAAAAGATTTTTACATACATATGCAAAAGTCTTTTTCAGAGATAACCAATGCTTTGATTTGAGAAATTACACTTGTATCTAATTTGTCAATAGCATTTATTCACTAACTACATCATATACAGCCAACAATTTGATTGTATCCAAAATGGTAGCACTGAAAAAGTCAACACACTGGGTTGATTCATAGATCTTAGCATAAACAAATCGAAGAGCCAAGGTCAAATTTTATGTAATTTGCAGCAGGAAAGGTCTAAAGGGAAGTTAAGAAATTCAGTTGATCAGGTTTCCAATAGTCTGCATTACCAAGGCTCACCCAAAGAAAGAGCCACTGCCATATTTTAACTCTTCTTGATCACATTAGCCAACATGTTGCCCAACATTGGTTAAAAATGGTCTTATAAAACAATTGTTCTACAGCTTAATGCCATGAAAAATATCTTTTCTCTGTAGAGGTCAATATGCCTTTTTCTGATAATTATACCAAATGATTTATATTAGTTTACTTAATGTTCCTTTCTATAAAAAATTTTAGAAATAAATTTAATATTCAATTATCTTACTCTTCAAAAATATTTATCTCTCCTTTTTACGATCCTTATTTTCTATTGTTATTTTATTTTGAAATATATAAATATGCATGCATGTATATACATATGTGTGTATCTATTTAATTTGTATTTTACCTCCAGTGCTCTAGAAAGAGATAAAATATACAATAAAATCTGTGTATATTTATCATGAAAGTTAGCAAGGTAAAGTCACCTTAAATCTTCAGCTCTAGCCTGGCATTAGGGAAATATAAAGATATGAACAAACAAATGGGGATTATTAGATAGTATATTTTTCATTTTCCCCCTGAAGTACTAATTTCTTTTGCATTGACTAAAGGTGTGAATTGTGGGGGTGTGTGTGAGGAAGATTGGCCCTGAGCTAACATCTATTTCCAATCTTCCTCTTTTTGCTTGAGTGAGGTTGTCCCTGAGCTCACATCCATGCCAATCTTCCTCCATTTTGTATGTGGGATGCCACCACAGCATGGCTTGATGAGCGGTGTGTAGGTCTGCGCCGGGAATCCAAACCCATTAACCCCAGGCCACCCAAGAGAAGCATTTGAACTTAACAACTATGCCACCAGGCTGGCCCCAAGGTGTGATTTTTAAAAAATCTAAATGAATATATATTGTTTCAAAATTTTTCCCTTCTATGTACCATGCACTGGAGAAATAAAGCAGCTTAGAAATGATTTTACAAAAGAGAACAGGAAAAATGTATGGTTTGGTTAAGGTTGGAGGTGAGCGGAAGAGAACAGGAAGGAAGGACACAGATAAACTACAGAAGCATGTGCAGGGAACTGTGTTCAGATTCCATGCCAGACACATAACATCTCACATGATCCTAATCCCTGCCAGGAGAGTTCTTCTAGAGCAGGTTTCACATATGCACACGCCAAGAAAGGGAAGGTGCTTGAATAATCTGCCATCAAACAGTTAGCAGACGCTAGTAGTAAATCCCTAACTAACAAAAAGGTACTGTTTTAAGCAAATATTAAAAGAGGGTTCATGAAACCCCTGGCAGCACAGAGGAAGGAACGGTTAGATGACTGAAGTACGTGACAATGCTCAGCTAGAGCTGATGAGCTTGAGATAACAAATATTTTCTAATTTCCAGGCATGCTCTTCTGAAGGAATATCAACAAAAGAGAGAAGAGTGTTCAGAAGGAAAATAAAATTATTTAGATCTCTGTATTGTCATTACAAGTAAACCCAAGTTTAAAATAAGTAGGTAAGCAATAATTTCACATACATACAAAAAGAATTTAACTGATAAGGGATAGCTGTTTAACATAGATGAAGAACAGAGCACGGAATAAAACTTCTAAATGAGCTGTCACTTTTGGAATTTGTGACTAATTCCTCAGAATGTAATGGAAAATACATGGAAAGCTCCACATCCAAAAGCAAGTGAAAATTCTGAAGCATAATTAGTATACGGGAACATCTCATGCAGCAAACAACCTAATCAACTGATGGGTCGGCGACCCACAGGGAGAGCAGACATCAAGTGTGCCAGGCGATAGCACCCTGCTGAGCTGATCTTGTACAAAGGGCACTGAAATCCTTAAACAAGAAATGGTTTGCACATATTTTCCAATATGATAGAAGAAAACTAGCAATTAAATGTCTGGCATATTTGTTTGAAAATTAAAGTGAAACTATTACATTGACTAAGATATTTCGAGAGATATCTACCTTGATTGTGTCTTGCTTTTCTATTTTCACATTCTTTGGAAAAAATTAAAAGCCTAGAACACAATTTTTGATGACAGTCAGAAGATCTTATACTAATAGATATTATGGTTAATTTTAATTCTATTTTTAGAATTTTTCTGTGTAATCCAAGCTTACTAGAATGAAAGATAATCACTAATTTTTTATCTTTACTATACAAGTTCATTACTGAAAATTGAAATATATAAGAATATAAAGTTTTGCAATTTTTTTCTAGTTATGGACATGTTTATTCTATGTATATTTTATAATATACCTTTTTAATGCTCAGTAAAATGCATGTTTATATATACTTTTATTTACCTTCTCATACTGTGAAGACTCATTTCAGTACATATCATCATTTTTAATACTGTCCAATATTCCACATTATTTAAATTACTCATTATTTTGTTTCTTTAGGTTTATTCTAAGTTGGTCCATGGCTTGCCATGAACATTATTGTGATACACACATGTGTATATGCGTGTGAAAGGCTTTTAATATTGCCTCTTTAAATAAATTTCTATTAGTCTGAAAGCAAGATCAAAGGGTCATATTTGACTTCACTGATTAGTAGAAGAAATTCTCCTATATTTGGAGTAAAATATATATATTGGGGAAAAAAATACAGAACAAAAATAGATAACACTCTGAATATTACCAGAAATCAGAGAGAATATTCTAAAGAGGAAATAAGACCCTGGTTAGACTTCATGAAATTGAAATCTATTAAGTTAATATAGGTTTTGAATGGAATCTAATTTAAGGCACTACTAAAATTGCCATTTCTTACACAATCCAGATATAAAAGACTGAAAGAAATAAAAGGATTTAACATTACAGACAAACTTTCAGGTGTGAAAATGGTTTGATTCAGTCAAACACAATTTTTAAAGCATTTTAGTTAAACTGAATGAGTACTGAAATATAAATAATTTTTATATAATGATACAGTAGCAACAATTATTATGCCTCAACTTGGAATCAGACGTCACTAGAACTCAATCCGTCTGCTCAGTGGGATTAAGAAAAATGCAGACATGGGACCGGCCCTGTGGCCCAGCAGTGAAGTGTGCACATTCTGCTTCGGTGGCACACGGTTCACCGATTTGGATCCCGGGTGCGGACAGGGCACCACGTGGCAAGCTATGCTGTGGTAGCAGTCCCACATATAAAGTGGAGGAAGATGGGCACGGATGTTAGCTCAGGGTCAATCTTCCTTGGACAAAAGAGGAGGATTGGCAGATGTTAGCTCAGGGCTAATGTTCCTCAAAAAGAAAAAAAAAGAAAAGAAAAATGCAGACAGTGAATAAAGCTAAAAGATGAAAAAAAGCTCAGTATTTCAACCAATATACTCTTGAAAACAAGGGGAAAATGTCATTTTTTACTAACGAATTATACTCATTCAAAGAAACAAACTAATTCTCAATAAATAAGCCAATTTCATACATTTATTTAAAAACTTAAAGCATTATAATTATTATAAATCAACGTTCTAAATGTTAAATGTTTGAAATTTTATTTGAAACCTGAGTAACTAGAAAGAAAAATAAAACCCAAAAATCCAGAGTAAATTCATATGAAGCAATAGGCAAAAGACCAATATGTGTGTGTGTGTGTGTGTGTGTGTGTGTGTGTGTGTGTATGTTTTGAGTGCCTGACAAGCAAAAAAGAAAAGCCCAAATAAAACTTCAAATACTATTGTAATAATCCCTGAACTTTCTACATTAAAATAACTCTGGATTTTAAATTTGAAAGCCCACCTTATATAGCTCTACATTTTAAGGAAGATGATTCTAAATTTTATCAATAAGATAGTAAAAATTTTAGTTGCATGAGAGTTGGAATTATATGAGTGGGAATGTTGCTGTCTTTCTAGGGTCCCCATCGTCTTTAAAGATAATTTTATGGGCTACATCAAGGAAACTTTATCTATCTCTCATCTATCTGTCTATCTGTCCATCCAGGCCTTTGTTCATCCACCACAGAAGTCATCTACTATAATATTATAAAATACTTAATTTTAGGGACAAGGAGAAGTACAAAGAAAGGAAAATACTTGAATCACTCTAAGGAGAATGGGCATGCCTAGGCAGTGAGGAACAAGAGTGGATATTCCGGCTGGTAATTGCAGCTGCCCTTAATCTGTGTGAGCTCACTAACCTTCATGGTTCCTTCAAGTGCTACATTTATTTAAGATAACTCAGGAAATGACATCATCATAATTGCCTCTTTCAAATCAAGGATGAGTTTGATTTAGCAAGACTTTTGGACACTTTCCCTGGAGCAGAGATTATTATTCATCGTTGGCATAATATAAAAATCTCGAAAGCTAAGAGATAGATTCTTCCAGTTTAGTGAAGACAAAAGATTCTGCACCTTTTCAAAGTCACCTTAATTGTCCCTGCTCCCTGACTCATAACTTATTCCATAAGCTTTGTAAACTGTAGTTTATTTAGATTGAAATGCTTAAAACTGAATGATCTTTGAGGTCATAACATTGGAAGAACATAAAAGGGCAAAATGCTTCCTTTTTGGTCCTGCAAATTAACAAAGAATATATTTATATATATTTATATTGCATGATATTTGAGGCCAGGACTTTCATATTCTTTTCACGATCCTAGCTTCTTGCTGCCTACCATTTTAATCTCAAAAATTGCTTTTCAATAGTTCATGATTAAGATGGTGGATTAATTTAATTTTGGAATTCTAGCGTCAGTTGAAATCTTACTTCCTCCCATAGATGCTGAACCGAAGAATATGAAGAAGATAATGGACAATGTACAAACTCTGCTATTTTCTGCTCAATAAAGGTGCCATTACTATTGTGGATAGAGGATCACAGGAAAAGGATTGATTATCATTTCATCTTTAGTTACTTACAGTATATATACAAGATTCAATCTCTGAATTGGAACAAAAAGAAAAAAATAGGTAAACTTTAAACTAGAAAACAGAAAATCTGATTGTTTTCTCAGATATGTATGTATTTAGCACATATGCCAGACTCTTGAAAATGATCCATGCAGGGCATTAAGAATCCTAGGACTTCAACCCTGCCCTCAAAAGACTCTGCCTAATCAAGTAGCTTCCACTTACTCCACATGTCTGGGATTTGCTTATGGATACACTTAACATTGTCTGGGCTATCCTTATAACTTTAGGTCATATAATTGGATGTGTGTATCTGATTTTTGTTTCTTTCAGGAAAATGAAAAACCACTTAATTTGGCATAGATGCATGACAAAGGGTTAGTTTCTAGAATTAAGTTCACAACACATATAAATATTTATGCCAAAGTCCGTATTTTCTGACATAAGATGATACATGTTTTGATACAACTTAAAGGCAGGTGCACTGAAGATGATGTGATGTCATCAATGACATCAGGTACAGCAAGGTGGTTCCAGGGTTTTTTTCCATTGCACAGTGTTTTTCTTTTTTTTTTTTTTTTGAGATTGACCCAGAGCTAACATCTGTTGCCAATCTTTCTCTTTTACTTTTTCTCCCCAAAGCCCCAGCACATAGCTGTATATGCTAGTATATGCTAGTTGTAAGTCATTCTATTTCTTCTACGTGGGATGCCACCACAGCATGGCTTGACGAGTAGTATGTAGGTCCTTGCCTAGAATCCAAACCAGTGAGCCCCAGGCCACCAAAGTGGAGTGTATGAACTTAACCACTCAGCCATGGGGCTGGCCCCTGCACATTCTTCCATGTCATACTTTGCCGGGAAAATTATGAACCTGTTATTTTTCAACCATTACAAGACAAAGTCAAAAACAAACCCTGGACTAGTTATGAGCTACTCAAAGAAAGTTATTATGTGAAATCTAATTTGCCTCCATTTTTTTCTTAAAACAATACAAAACAATATTTCCAGCACTTCAGTAGGCAGAGATGGCAGATTAATGGCAAAGGAAAAATGCACATTCCTAGGGATACTTTCCAGAAAAATAGAACAAAACAAACAAAATTCACTGGCATATTAAGGTCTTCTAAATATAGGAAGAATAAATTTCTACAATCTGACTTTTCAGAATAGTATAAAACTTATCACAAATAATTGAATGATATAGAGTCATGCGAAGTGGCATGTGGAAGCCTTGTTTTGTGAACAGTGATAGAGAAAACCAGCTCATATTCCCTTGAGAGTATTTCAGAGAAGTTAATTGCAACGGGTTCCAACATCACAATTTATTTGGTTGATACTGAGCTTAGATTAAGGAACCGAGAGAGAGGAGCCTGGGGCATCACTTGATGCGGGGTCGCTGAGCCGAGGAGTTGAAAGAAAGAATTCTTAGACTCTTAAGATCTGGCAGTAGTGCTCTTTTATTTAGAGACTAGTGTAGCATGGGGACAGGACCCATGGGCAGTCAGAGCTTCTGCTGCCGCCGCTTCTGCTGCCCCTGCTGGCATGGGGTCAGGGCCCATGGGCAGGCAGAGCAGCTGCTGCTGCCCCGCTGGCATGGGGACAGGACCCATGGGCAGTCAGAGTTCCTGCTGCTGCTGCTTCTGCTGCTGCCCCGAGTTGAGGGTCAGGGCTAATTTTATAAGGCATGGGTATGTAAGTCATCTCTTTACCAAGACAAAGGAAAGAACATGGAAAAAAGTTAAAATGGTATCAGTGCAGGTGGGGTCTGGCCATTGGGTGATCCCATGACTTTTAGACAAGAATCAAATCGGATTAAGTAAAGGTTAGAAAGGTTAGACGCCACCACCCTAAACAAGTTACATGAAATTGCCAGACAGTAACCAACTTAAGTTCTTGCCTCTGGCATTAAGAGTTTCTAGAGATAAGGCCATCCCCCTTCTTCCTGGCACAGACAGGGAGGCATCTTTACAGATAGAGGTTTCCCTTAGAAATGTAAATCTTTCCCAACAAAGGGACAAGCAAATTCCACTCCTTGGAGCCTGCTTCTCATCTGTAGTTTTAAAAGTAACCAGCCTAAAAGTCCTCATCATAAACTGTTTTAAAATTAAGCAGCCTAAAAATCCTCATCATCACTAACATAACATTTCTTTAAGATAGTGTACAAATAAGCATGTGGTGTGACTGCTAAAGAGCAGAGGGCCCAGGAGAGCCCTCTGCAGTGATTCCTGTTGGGAGGGTTCTACCCGACCATCTGCTTATGGCACTCACTTTTTGCAAAACCCCCCAGAAGTTGGTAGAATTTCACTCCTTCCCCGTGATGTCTCTCTCTCAGCAAGTCATTCAAAACTCAGCAGTCCAAAGGAACCAAGAGTAGAAACGCAGCACAAAGGAACGAAAAGTTTCAGCAGAATAAAACACAAATCTTCTCACACACCACCAGGTCTTTGTTCACCAAGAACGAAACAGCACTTCCTGTTATTTTTTCTTTTAATATCTAAACTCTTTCCTTCTTAAGGAAATTACTGGCTGTCTTGTAATCGCAATTTGAAACTTCTACAGAATGTAGGTATTTAAAAAGTACAGTCATTCTAAGCAGCATCTATTAAACCAAGCCGTGTTTACTTCCTTGCACTACAGTTATTGGTGCTGACCTTAAATGCGTCCCTATATTGTCCCATTATTCATGTCATTAAATTGCACTTTACTGCATTTACCGGCCGTCTCCTGAGGGGAAGAGCTAATTGTCAAGATTAAGTAGCTTTCTTTATCTCTGTGGAATTTGCCAGTTTAAACAAGCGAACTTTTTGGCTTTTGCTGAAGGCTGAATATTGAGCTTTCCTGCAGACAACAAAGAAAATCTAATGGGGGCCCTAAAGCATGCTCACTGTGGAGAAAATTATAGACGATTAAGTGCGATAGCGTTTCAGCTACTGAAGTGGCTAACGAAAAGGTAGGAGTGGGCAAACCCAGAAAATTATATAAAATGTCATACTTAAGAGCTTTTATCCCTGTAGTTACAATATTATATAATGACTATAGATTTTCTAATTGCAGTTAATACATCTCTTTACTTTAAAACAATGCTTAATTTCGACTTACCAAACAAAAAGTAGCAAATATTGAGTAATACAATATGCTTTTGAACCAAGAGCCTCAACCTCACATTCCCCCAACTTGAAAAGAATTCAATACCGGCTGATCACGGATAATGCTCTAGAGAGAACTGAGGTTAAAACAAGTCTTGAGCTAGAAACCCTCCTGTTATTGGTGACCGCTGATGAGTTAAGCAGTTTTTAGAATCGGGAAAATGAACTTGCCATTAGTGTTACAACAGTTCTGGTCAGCAATTTTTTATTATTAACTGTTATGCACACGAACCAGCCTGCATCCTAACTATATGCTGATGAGAATTCTGGAAGGAAAAGGAGGAGGGGAACAGGAGGAAGTGGAGGAGGAAGAGAAAAGAAGGAGGCCATTCAGAAGAGGAAGGAGAAGAGAAACAGAAGGAGGAGGGAGAGGAGGAGAAGAAAAGAGAGCGGCCGTCTGTTAGAGCCAATTAAAGCACGATGTCTTCTTGCAAAGTGAAACGTTGGCAGCAGCATCTTCGTTTTCAAATTTGCTCACAGTGATGAGGTGCCCTGGGCATCCAGTAACATAAATACCTAAACAGTAATCACACTAAAAATATATGCTTCAATTATTTGGATTTTGCTTTTTCAAGACCATTCTTTTGTTTTGCTTTGCTTTGTTGATGAATTGTCAATGGAAGAATAATTTAAGAACAGATTTATCACAGTCTTCATATTCAAGTTATATCTCAGAAGTTTCCCATCCAAATTAACCAGTAAGAATGACTACTTTAATTTTTGTGCTAATATGTAGGTAAATTTTTAAATTAAAGACTATCTTGTAAAAACTCACAGTGGAAAAATATCATCACTATTTTTCTTTGCCCGATTTACCATCATTAATATTTTGGCAACCAGGAACTATGAAGCTTTCTGAGACAGTTAGACTGTAGCAGGTCAAAAGTAGACTCTTGCCACTCTAGGAATTTTATTTCCTTGTCTTTAATATTGTTGCATCAATAAGTTTATAAAGTATATCCTTATAATAAGTTTTAGTGTATGTTGATAAGCATCTGCCCAAGAGCACAATTTTGAACATTTCTTTTCTCTACAAGAATAAACATGTAATTATTAAATTGTAGCTCCAGAGTTAGAAGAAAGGTCAGAAAGTTCCAAAGAATAACTATGATTAAAAATTTGCATAGTTCTTTATAGAGCTAATTGAAAATATTCAAATATCTATAAATGGAACAAGTTATAATGATATTGACGAACAACATTTTTTAAAAAAAACAATCTATATTTTATTAACTTCATTAAAAACCAAACTAGTGGGGCCAGCCTGGTTTGTGCACTCTGCTTTGGTGGCCCAGGCTTCGCCAGTTCAGATCCCAGGCACAGACCTACCACCACTCATCAAGCTGTGCTGTGGCAAGCGTTCCACATATACAATAGAGGAAGATAGGCACCGATGTTAGCTCAGGGCCAATCTTCCTCAGCAAAAAGAGGAGGATTGGCAGCAGATGTTATCTCAGGGCTAACCTTCCTCCAAAAAAAAAGAAAAAGAAAAGAAAGAAAACAAACTAGCACATAAGTAATGTACATTAGTGGCTTCCTATTTTAATTTGTGGAGGTCTTCTAGATTTCATGTGCAAAGAGAGACAAATCAGTAAATTTTAGGGGTAATCCAATAATCCTTACACTGAAAGGAAAGCCTAGTTACGCTAGATTGAGTGATAGGTATACAGAGGCAGAAAAATTTTTCCTACTTCCCTTCTAGAGTCCTTGACTGGCCTAATAATTAAATTGAAAAGGACAAAGTAACGGGAGAAAAACAAATTTAATTTTGTACATACAGGAGCCCCATAAAAGATGATACTCCCAGGCAGTCAGGTAATTGAGGCTTATATACCATCCTGAGCTAAGGAGAAGGAGGGGTGGGGAGTCCGGTGCTTCAAAGAGGAGGAAGACAATCCACAGGAAGAGGAGATGAGCAAATATTTGGTAACCAAATGTTTGCCACGCTATGTGGATAAGTCTTTCTGATGTACAAAGTTATCTCTGGTAACACCTCTCTTCCCAGTATGGGCCCCCTAACTAAATTATTTTAAGAAGAGGTAAAAAGCTTTTCTGAGCCTGCTGGGTCTCAATGACCTTCTGCTCAAAACAATCCCCATGGCAAATTGGGCTGGCATATTCCGCTCCCCCGCAGGTGTATGGATTAGGAATGCATTAAATACTTGTAAATTCTCATTTCTTAAAAGTTGAGGGAATTTCTTCATTATCTTTAAATTTCTTATTTATATTTGTCATTGATTTTTTCTGCTGCTTCCCTCTAATGCACCAACAGAGAATGTTTCTATTCATGCAAGTTCTCTCTTCTGTAGGTTATTTTATTTTAAATTACTACCACAAGAAAAGAGGTTTCTGTCAATAACAAGGAATTGAGAAGCAAAGAGAGTCAGCCCTGGGAAATAAAACAATTCAACTTTGTGTGGCTTTTTTTAAATAAGAAAGCAAATCTCTCACAAATGCTAGGCTTTAATCAAAAGTGAAGAATCACAAAGCTTTTCAGTCATTGCATTTTAAGCTTGCAATAAATACAGCCTATCTGTATTCAGAATATAAATCATTTCAATGGACAGCCAGCTTTCATTCTTTGTAGAATAACTTATGTAGGGCTAAATTTATTGATTATAGCGATTATAAAATCTGGGCCAAATATTTAAAAGAAAACACTGACAAATAACAAAAATCACCATCCATTCAGAGCACTGTGAACCAACTCACATAGAAAAATTGTGTTATTGGACTGAAGGGGGAGGGGATGGAGTTTGAAGCTTCCAAAGCTGCTGAAAATTGAGGCAGGGTGGGGGCGGGGAGGTGGGCATCCTGGAACGGAAAGAACCACTGAGGGAGGAAGCCCCAAGACCTGTGGATAAACTTTGTTCAAATATGCGTCTGGGCTGCTTACTTTTCTACCCACATGGATTAATAAACACTGGCTTTATCCTCTCATATGAAACAGCTAAATAACCAGACTTAATATATGGAAGAATCGCTCTTAAGACAGTGGGCATTAGGCAACAAACGCCAGTGATCCCGGAGAGAAGGGAAAAAGATGAGACCTGTGATTGCCCCATAGAAGAAAGCTTCCAACCAGGCAGTAGGGACTGGGAAGCAAGACGGAGCCCCTCAGGCTCTCCCTGTCAAGGAGACCAACTTGGGAATTCCAGGAAGCTGAGACTGCTGGAGATCCCAGGGCAGAATGCAGAGAGGAGAGAGAACACTGGAAATCTGCAGAGAAGCCTCCTGGGGTACTTAGCTGAGTACAGATCAGTATACCCATAGAAGGAGACCACCGTAGGTTGAGGAAAGAACCACCCAAATGGATTACAGGGGCAGCCTCCTGTGCTCACAGAGGACCGGGAGTGACATCAGTTCCCAATCAGAGTAGGACACCTCATAATTCACCTGGCATGGCACTAAGAAGGAACTGGCCTTGGCTATGGAGAAAACGAACCCGAGACTGAACACTCTTCTGGTCCTACCTAAAAGAACATAAATGCAACTCTGGAAGGATCAATCTGTTTCCAAGCAAATTAACAGCACTCAAGGACAATTTTATTTGTTTATTTAAATTTTTTTTTTTCCCCGAGGAAGTTTAGCCCTGAGCTAACATTTGCCAATCCTCCTCTTTTTTCTGAGGAATGCTGGCCCCGAGCTAAGATTGGTGCCCATCTTCCTCTACTTTATATGTGGGACGCCTACCACAGCATGGCGTGCCAAGCGGTGCCATGTCCGCACCTGGGATCCAAACCGGCAAACCCCGGGCTGCGGAAGGGAAACATGCGCACTTAACAACACTGTGCCACCAGGCTGGCCCCTCAAGGACGATTTTAGAAATCTAAAAATATGAGTACCTGAACTTCACAAAGCACTCCATCCAATAAAAAATTATCATGCATTCAAAGAAGCAGAAAAACACAACCAATAGTTAGAAATTCAGTTAATCCAAATTGACCCAGAAATGACAAAGATGATTGAATTAGTAGATAAAAATATTAAATGTTATCACAATTGTATGATATATCTTCAAGAATGCAGAAGAATAATTGAAAATGCTACAGAGACTTAGGAAATATAAAAAAGACACAAATCAAACTTCTAGAGGTGAATTTTTTTCTCGCTAACTTCCGTTTTCATAGAATTAAGGCAGCAATTTTATATTAACCTGTGGTGTCCAATACAGTAGCTGGCAGCCATACTGGAAACTGAGCCTTTGAAATGTGGCTAGTCCAAATTGAGATACACCACATAAAGTACACAAGAGATTTTGAAGACTTACTATGAAAGTATATTATAAAGTATTATGTTAATATTTTATATTGATTACTTATTGAAGTAATAATATTGTTAATATTGAGTTGAATAAAATATATTACTGACATTAATTTCCACTGGTATCTTTTTACCATTTCTTTTTTTGAGGAAGATTAGCCCTGAGCTAACATCTGCTCCTAATCCTCCTCTCTTTGCTCAGGAAGATTGGCCCAGAGCTAACATCTGTGCCTATCTTCCTCTATTTTACATGTGGGACGCCTGCCACAGCATGGCTTGATAATCGGTGGATAGATTAGCACCCAGGATCCAAACCGGTGAACCTTGGGCCACCAAAGCAGAACGTGCAAAATTAACTGCCATGCCATGGGACCAGCCCCTCTTTTCACTATTTTTAATGGCCACTATAAAATTTAAAATTACCTATGTGCTTGCATGTGTGTCTCACACTTTACTTCCAGTGGATAGCATTGGTCCCAGAGAGGTGGAAACAGGGTGCTAGAGAGGGAATACAACCTGTCCACAGTCACTGCAAGAGATAGTGCAAGGGCTGACATCAAATTCAAGTTTCCTGACTCCACCTCCATACGAGGGTCCTCTGGATACTGTCCTCCAGGAAGGATGCCGAGTTCAGAGATGCACGCACACTGCGTACTCCGACATACAGTTATAAAGGACGTGAAATGGGAGTGAGTCGGGCAGGATCTGGGTGCTCTTTGCTTGGTAGAAATTGCTCCCCGTGTAGTGATTACTGTGTTTTTCTAATTTATTTTAATTTTATTGTGTATCTGTTAGCATGAGATAATTACAGTCTTATTAAAAAAACCTCTTTTGCTCAAATGTGTTTTAAAATTTTCACAACAGAAAAAAAAGGCTAATTGAGGCTGTAAAAACTGCCAAGGTATGGACAGCTAATCTTCGACAAAGGAGCTGAGGGCCTACAATGGAGAAAAGAAAGTCTCTTCAACAAATGGTGCTGGGAAAACTGGACAGCCACATGTAAAAGAATGAAAATTGACCATTCTTTTTCACCATTTACTAAAATAAACTCAAAATGGATCAAAGACCTAAAGATTAGGCCTGAAACAATGTCTTCTAGAAGAGAATATAGGCAGTATACTCTTTGACGTCAGTTTCAAAAGAATCTCTTGAGACACCATAACTCCTCAAACGAGGGAAACAGTAGAAAGAATAAACAAATGGGACTTCATCAGACTAAAGAGCTTCTTCAAGGCAAGGGAAAACAGGATTGAAACAAAAAAACAGCCCACTAATTGGGAAAAAATATTCACAAGTTACTTATCCGACAAAGGGTTAATCTCCATAATATATAAGAAACTCACACAGCTCAACAACAAAAAATCAAACAACCCGATCAAAAAATAGGCAGGGGACATGAACAGACATTTCTCCAAAGAAGACATAAGGATGGCCAATAGACACGTGAAAAGATGCTCATCATCACTAATCATCAGGGAAATGCAAATCAAAACTACACTAAGATATCACCTTACACCCATTAGATTGGCAAAAATATCCAAAACCAAGAGTGACAAATGTTGGAGAGGTTGTGGAGAAAAAGGAAGCCTCATACACTGTTGGTAGGAATGCAAACTGGTGCAGCCACTATGGAAAACAGTATGGAGATTTCTCAAAAAGTTAAAAATAGAAATACCTTATGACCCAGCCATCCCACTATTGGGTATCTATCCTAAGAACCTGAAATCAGCAATTCCAAGAGTCCCATGTACCCCTATGTTCATCGCAGCATTATTTACAATAGCCAAGACGTGGAACCTAAGTGCCCAGCAACTGACGATTGGATAAAGAAGATATGGTATATATACACAATGGAATACTACTCAGCCATAAAAAAGGACAAAATCGTCCCATTCACAACGACATGGATGGACCTTGAGGGTATTATGTTAAGCAAAATAAGCCAGACAGAGAAAGACGAACTCCGTATGACTCCACTCATAGGTGGAAGTTAACATATAGACAAGGAGAACTGATCGGTGGTTGCCAGGGGAAAGGGGGGTGGGGGGAGGGCACAAAGGGTGAAGTGGTGTACCCACAACATGACTAACAATAGTGTACAACTGAAATTTCACAAGGTTGTAAACTATCATAATCTTAATTTAAAATAAAAAACTGCCAAGGCATAAACTGTAGCAACAAAAATTTCAGTGATAGAGAACTGCTAAGGGATTAGAGCAAATTAATTTTTAGCGAGTAACACTAGGTGCAAAGTGGCTAGAGTTACATCTTCTGGTTGAAAGAAACCATCCACATGAGTTATATTTGCAGATTTAAAGCATTGCTCCAATTACGTCCTTTTCTTAGCTGGGAAAGTCAGAAATCATTGGGAGAAAGTTCAGATCTCTTACCTAAAAAAATGTACACACACAAAATCTTTGAAATTGCAAACAATTTCAAAGGACTGATGTGCCAGCCTCTGTCTTCTGACTTTTAGATCCCCGAGATGGAGCCTAAGAACCTCTCCATCCCAGCTGAGTGCCCCTCCTTACCAATTCTAAGTGGTAAGTGATAAACGTCAGGTTAAAGGTGCACCACGTGACTGTTTAATGGCTAGAGATGGCTGGAATAAATACATACAGAATGTAACTATCTCACTGGAAAGAAGAGACTCTGTCCTAATATTACTGGTAAGAGAAACTGAAAATAAAGTCTTACTGACCTAAAAAAAATAACAAAATTTATAGGGAAAAGTGAAAGCAACATTTAGAGGGAAATTTACACCTAGAAAAGAAAACAATTTAAAAACTTCCACCTTGAGAAACTAGAAAACGAAGAGCAAAATAAACCCGGAGTAAGTAGAAGAAAGAAAATAATAAAGATCAGTGTGGGAGTAAAGGAACTAAAAAACAACAAACAAGAGGGAAATTGAACATAGTCAATAACAGCTTTTTTGGAAAAAAACACTAACGTTGAAAAATCCCCAGTGAGACTGGTCAAGAAAATAAAATTAAAAAATTTATGAATGTGAGGTTATGGCTAAAGTTTCTACAAATATCACAATTTTAAAAGGAAATGTTATGAACATCTTTATGTGAATCAATTCAACAATGTAGATGTAATGAATTTTATTTGAGGAGAACAGCTTATTAAAATGAATGCAAAAAATAGAAAATCTATATCTATGTCGATTAAAAACATGAATTGTCAAAGTCCTCTTTAGAAGAAAATACCAGGCCCAGATTGGTTCACTGCTATAGTCTCTCAAGCATTTAAAAAAGAAATAACACCAGTCCTACAAAAATCTTTTCATGGGGCCGGCCCCGTGGCGGAGTGGTTATGTTTGAGCACTCTGCTTCGGTGGCCCAGGGTTTCACCAGTTCGAATCCTGGGTGCGGACATGGCACTGCTCGTCAGGCTGTGCGGAGGCAGCATCCCACATGCCACAACTAGAAGGACCCACAACTAAAGATACACAACTATGTACCAGGGGGCTTTGGGGAGAAAAAAGGAAAAATAGAATCTTTAAAAAAAGAAAAAAAGAGAGCAAACAACCTGAATAGACCTTTTCCAAAGGAGAAATACAGATGGCCAACAGGAACATGAAAAGATGTTCAACATCACTAATTTTTAGGGAAATGCAACAAAAGGCTACAATGAAGCATTACCTCATGACCATGAGAATGGGTACTATTAAAAAGACAAGAAATGACAAGTGTTGGAGAGGATGTGGAGAAAAAGAAACCCTCATACACTGCTGGTGGGAATGTAAACTGGTGCAGCCACTATGGAAAATAGTATGGAAATTCCTCAAAACACTGAGTACACCTATTCCCTTTCTGGGTATTTATCCAAGGAACATGAAAACACTAAATCAAAAAGATTTTTGCAACCCTCTGCTCATTGCAACATTATTCACAATAGCCAAGACTTGGAAACAACGTAAGTGCCATCAACAGACAAAGAAGATGTGGTGTATTAATACAATGGAATACTACTCAGCCATAAAAAAGGATGAAATCTTACCATTTGGGACAACATGGATGGACCTTGAGGGCATTATGCTAGGCAAAATAAGTCAGACAGAGAAAGCCAAACACCATATGGTTTCACTCATATGTGTAAGATAAAACAACAAAAACAATGCTAATAAACAAGCACATAGATATAAGGAACAGATTGGTGGTTACCAGAGGAGAAGGGGAGCAGGCAGAGGGCAAAGGAGGAAAAGGGCACATGTGTATGGTGAGGGATGGAAACTAGACTTCGGGTGGGGAACATCATGTAGTCTACACAGAAATCGAAATATAATAATGTACCCCTGAAATTTATATAATATAAACCAGTTATCTCAATAAAGAAATTAATTAATTAATTAAAAAATAAAAGGCAATGGCTGGAAACACTTCAAATGTCCCTGAGCAAGTACAAGGATAATAGAAACTGTGGTTTATTCATACAATGGAATATCACTCAGCACTAAAAAGGAGCAAACTACTGATGGAAAAACATGGAAGAATCTGAGACTTTTTACTAAGTGAAAGAAGCTGGACACAAAAGGCTACATACTGTATGATTACATTTATAAAAATTTTAAGAACAGATAATATTAATCCATGGTGAAAGAAATAAGGAAAGTGTTTATTTTTGAGGGAGTCTTGCCTGAAAAAGGGCACTCGGGGAATTTCTGGAGAGACGTAAATATTCTGTATCTTAATTTACATAGATTTGCCAAAACTCACCGAGCTGTGCACTTAAAATCCGCATCCTCTTCCACAAAGCGGGAATGCCTTTCGGAAGCCGCCGCTGGAGTCCTGAGAGAGCCCCAGCGCTCTGAAGGCACTTCGAACCTTAAATGGCCTTCGTTCGCTATTTGTTTAGCTCAGCTCAGAGGACACAGTGAAAAGGTATGCGTTCCCTCCTCCAGAAGTTACAATAGGTCATCTCAGGGGACCAGGGGCTTTTTTTGTACAAAGTTTCCGGTATCCCAGAACAGATCTGCTTTCTCTGGCTCCCTACACCCTAAAATCAGGAGACTGTGTTGGGAGGCCGTTGTAGGGCCATCCCCTGGTAACAACTTCCTCCTTACATCTTGCTTCTATGCCGCTTCTGTGGTCTCTGATACTGTCGCCTGCAGGCTCACTACTATAAGGAGTGGAGAGAAGCGTGGTGTCTTTGGTAAGAAAAATCCTTTGTCGCCGCACAGGAAGCAGACCTGAGATTTCCTCCCAAAGGCCTTTGCTGCAGCAGCAGATCAAAATGCTAACCAAAGAAAGACCTCCTAACGGAGGAAGGAGATGCAGAGAGGTAAACTGTGTGCCTTTGACGCCCACAGGTGACCTGCAGTAGTTCCAACCTGCCGGCAGCGCCCCTTGGCTCAGAGCCCTCGCGCTCCTGGACTCACCTGGTGCTGAGGACCAGCGCCGGCAGCAGAGGCAGCAGGTACAGCGCCGGGCTGAACTGCATGCTGTCGCCTGCCGGGGCCTCCTTCCCTCGCTGCCTTCGCTCTCCCTCCTCCGGGTCTTGTCGCTCCCTGGTGCTCGTGTCTGTCCCAGGCCGGCGATGAGACCTCTCCAGCGGCGGACAGACAGAGACAGACGAATTGACCGACGCCTCACAAAACTAAGAGGTGGGAGCGTTGAAATCAGCTCTAGGAGTGATGTCACCGGCGGCCTAGGAGAGCCCTGCCCAGGATCGTTCGGCGCCGCCGCTCCCGAGCCCGGAGGGCGCGTTGTCCCTCGCGCTGGAGGCGGCGCGGGGAGAGGGAGGGGGCGCCCAGCGAGGGCCCCGCGCGCTCAGGTCACCGGGCTGCGATCTGGTTCCCGGCTGCACACCCGCCCGAGGCTGATCGTTTATCCCATTTCTTCCGAAGTTGGGAAGGGGCCAGACCGGGGCGAGGAGAGAAATCTAATTTGCCAGTATTGAACCTGAATACTCTGCGGGAGATGAGACTGAATTCACTGGGAAAGATGATCAGATGCTCAGAGTCGCAGGCAGGTGTCCCGCACCTGATTACACAGTATTTGGAAGAACAGTGTTCTAGAGACGGCATTTAAAATATTGTTTTGATTAAAAGCGCACGGCGATCTGCCTGAGGCAGGAGCTAAAGGGGATGAGAGAACTAGGGAGCAGGAGTGAACAGCACCCAGAAAAGCACACTGAGGGCAAGTGGCGTTTGCTAACTCCAAAACGTGGGTTCCTTTTCCCAGATGAGGCTCATGACGCGTAAACAGTTGAGTAGAAAAGCATCAGTAATTAACAAAGAGGCGGCAGTGGCGGACTGGGGTTATGATGTTTGTATTTTTTTTAATCTGTCCCAAATTTCTTGTAAGAAGGCAGCAGTCGATGACCTTCATTTTGAGAAAAATAAATAAATTTGAAAAAATAAATCTCATGTCTTTTTTTATTTTCAAGTTTTTATTTTTTGAAGCAAATGTACATCCTCTCCTTTTTAAAGGCTATTTTGAAGAAGGGCAGTTTTGTTAACCCATTGTTTTCTATCTTTGAATGAGATTTAAATTTAGAACATAAATATGGAGCAGACATAATGTCTTTAATAGCCCAGGTCATTAAAATATATGAGTAGTTTTGCAAGCTGGATGCCTGCCCTTGTGTAACAGTAGAACCACAACTCATATCACTAGGAGCAGACAAATCAACTCCCACGTGAAATGCATGTTATTTGGGAGGAAAAATGACAGCATAGTTTGTTAAAAATAGATTCTGTAAAGTTGTACTTCCAGGAAGATGGAGACTTTCTTCTTCATTTAAAATTTAAATGAAATTTTAAATAACATTTAAAATTTTAATGTTAATACATTTAGATGTAATTTCCTTTAGTCTTCTCACTAAATGCAAATAAAACATTGGACATTATATATAAAAGAAACATAAAAAGACTCCTAAAGGCAGAGACTACTATCTAAGATGAAGATGTGTGTAACAGGAAATAACACTAACTGTGTACGTTTTTGTTTCACAACATGTGTATGTGGTTATCCTATGTACTCATTACAGAAGGTAAGTTACCAGGAATTTTTACCAATATTCTCTTTCCTGGAAACGATTGTCACAGAAAGATCAGGTTTGCTCATGTTCACTAAATTATTAAAATAGTGCAAATGGTACTCAAAGTTAGTCTGCATCATTTCAAAATTTGCACTTACTTGACAAATATTCTTTTTTATGCTACTGATGAAAGAAAAGATTTGCCCCACTGTAAATTATATTAGTTTCTGCTAGACAATCTAGCATTAGACACCAATCCTTATCAATCATATTAACCCAAGAAATATCAGAATGAACTTTTCTTAGACTTCACACAAAGTCAGTCCTGAGTCTGTCATTTCATCAAGTGTCCCTAAATAACTCTGAAATTATTTGGTCTGTTATCCATTTCCTGCAAGCAAAAAAAAAAGGGACATCTAATTTGGAATTTGGAAGATCATAAGACTATTGGGAAAGAACATTTTGGAAGGTGAACTTAAGTGAGGTTTTGGAAATTCTTGCAATTTTAGAGGATCAGTGAATTATATCATGAATTCTGATACTGCTTTGCCTCTCAATGGAAGTCTTCTCTTCTTGGGGCTTTTTAAGACCATGACTTTTCATCATCCACGACAGTCTCACCCCCCAGTCACGCAGAGATGCAAATCCATAAGTGACTTTATGGCTTCAAAGGACTGGTACTCCTGTTTTAAAGATCCAACTGCTACAGGATACTCAGCAGACAGCATCCATACTACATTGAGTCCAAAACAGCTGAGCAACAGCCCTTTGCAGAATCTACACCCTGGTCTGGATAAATGATATCAGGACAATCCAAAAAATTACACTGGGAGCCCACTCTCCAGAATTTATAGGATTGGGAACCACAATTACATCAAGCAGGACTTCACTGTAAATAACTCACCGTAGGGAGTATGACTTGACTTGAGGAATGACCGAGTACATAATATAGTTAAGTTTGGCCCTGGCTTTCCCACACTATTCTTTTGACTTACCTCTTCTTTTACAATGAATTTTATTCATTCTCTTACTAAACATTTATTAAAAACCTGCTATGCACTGCGTATTTTACAGCATAAGTTGTAACTTAATTGGCCTATAGAATTTAACCAGTTGTATTACTTGTTAAATTCTACCGAATCGGAGACCTTCTAATTGATTTTTGTTTGTTAATTTTCAAGAGCTGATTACACTCTTTCACAAGGAGCAGTAACTTCTATATTATTCTTTTCGTGTATAGGATCTTATTTAATGACCATATGGAGTGGACAAAGGAGACTTGGAAGTTACATAAATCTCTCAAGGTCACACAAGTAAAAGGTGACAGCCTGACTTTAACCCACATCAATACTTTTTTTGATTTTGTTTTCGTGTTTTAAGCCTGAGGTCAATAGTGTATTAATTGCAGAGGTTTGACTTCAATCTCTGTCCAGTCTTATTTTTGGTTTTCTACATATCACACTTCCTGTAGTAAACTGGCTTTTCTGCTTATACCACTCTCTCTCTATATATATCTATACACACATGCATGTATATACATATGCATATATACACACATATATACATACACATTATATATACATTTATATATATTTATATTTATATATACATTATATAAACCAAATAGTGACCTAAACTTATTTCTTTAAGATTCTTACTTAGATTAATGTTCACCAAATATTGTAAGTGCCTAATTAGAGCTATAATACCTACTACTCCTAATAAAGCTACACAATCAAGACCTTATCTAAGCTTATCTTAAGCTCCTCCAATTTAAAATTTTTACAATGAAAAATGTTGATGTGGCATTTCACCAGTTTCTCCGTCTTTAAAACCGTCTGTTTCCAAGTTTTATGGAAGACAGTATCTTGTGTTTTGTTTTTGTTTTGTTTTATTTTGTTTTAATTCACTCACTTAGAAAACCTACAGTATGAGAATAGCATTGAAGAAGACATTCGTACTCACTATATCAGTTCTCCATTGATAGATTGAGTTACGCAGTTGCTTCAACATTTCTCGTTACTCATCCACAGAACCTAGAAACGAAGTATTGTGTGTTGCAGATCTTTGAGGCCTGTGCTCCAGAGCCCCACATCAGGAAATGTAAGGGGTCTGAGTCACACTGTGGGAGTCACACGACTCATGCTATCAAACCCCCAAAGGTGCCTCTGCTCATCTATTGAAATCAAAGCTGAAGTCTCAAGCAAAATCCACCCCAAGGCACCTTCGCACAAACATCTTTATCACCAAATACTTGATGCCCAAGTAGTTTTAAGTGACTAAGAAATAAGCGAGTTGGTGTAGCGTATGTGAGTGTATACATATACATACATGTATATTCATATATTTTCATTTGTAATGTATATATGCATGTGTTTATATATACACACAGTATATAAACCATACTATATAGATATAAATAAATAATATATATATATAATGGACACCAAAAATACATTTTTGTCTTTTGCCTGTCCAGTCTGCATTATCATACTTCTAATATAAACACTGATTTTCCTTTGAGGAAAACGAATCCTCATCTTCCTTAAGTCCTTGAGTTTTGTTTGTTTATTTGTTTGTCCTTATGGCTTTATTGAGGTATGACTAGCACATAAAAATCGTATACATTTAGATTGTAAAATGCTATTTTTTAAGGGTGCACAACGTGATGATTTAATATGCTAATACATTGTAAAATGATTACCAGAATCAAGTTAACACATCCATGACCTCACATAGTTCCCATTTCATGTGTGTGTGGTTAGAATGCTTAAGATCTATTCTCTTAGAAAATTTTAAATATATACTACAATATTATTAACTATAATCGCCATGCTGTGCGCTAGATTCTCCTGCACTTTAAATGGGGTTAAAGATACTGCCAATTTTTAGAGGTACGTGTGTATCTCAATCCCTGCCAATTGGCATATTTTCTCTCAAGCCATATAGATAGGGTCAGGTACAGACTTCTGTGAGGATGGAAAGAGGTGTCATATATGTAGATTCATAGTACAAAAGCCCACATAAACTATCCCATCAGCCTTTGAAGACTCTCCAGGCCACATTTGAAAGTCCACTTTATTGTTTCTGATTTCTGTGAAGTTGGAGAGTGATGGCAGCTGTCTAGTCCATTTCACTTTTCCTGTACTCTTTATGACTTGTGATTTCACCCCTAAGCAAACTTTGTGTTCATTTGATTAAACGAGCCCTCAAAGTTCAATTACCATGCTAAATCCTCTTTTACAGTTTAGTTTTTGTTTTTACGATCTTTAGTTGGAGACTATAAATACTGGGATTTCTTACGTTTCCGTGCATTGCCTCATTGGATTATCAAAGGCACATTTCTGTTTATTGGATTTTATCCTGTGGAATGATTGTAAAATCCATGAAACATTGAAGTCTATATCTAAATCAGGTCTTTATCTTTTATTTGATTATATGTCTTACCTTTCCATCCACTGCACTTCATTTCCTTGCTGTCTAAAGAAATCAGGCTGCCCATAAATAGCTACCTGGAATTCTACTGACGTCTCAGCCATTCATGGAAAAAAGTGAAAAGATTCAAATAGGGAATGTACCTCTTTGAAAAGAAATGATTGAGCAAGGTTTTGGTTAAAGTGAATACGACATAATTGACAATAAAACTTGGTGTTTATAGCACTCTGACATTCTCAAAGCACACAAGACATAAAAGCAAGTACTGTTACATCGTATGGAAAATGAAGCACGAGGAGTTGAAGTAACATCCCCAAAGTCACCCTGAATGATGATCATTGAGCCGGGATTGTGATACAGAACTACTGAATTCAATTTACTGGTCTAACTACTGTAACCCCTTTGCAAGCATTCTTTTCATTGAGTGAAGCTATGTGTTAGGCATTTTGCTAGGTGTTGTGGGGAGTACAGTGTTTAGTAAGACGTAACAAGTCACAATGTAGTGACTACCTGGAATGTTTTGCTTTTCTCCCTTCTTTACTTATTTGAGCATAAACTAATTATTTTTAAAAAGCTGTAAATGAATTTAAATAATTAGGGTGCAGTTTCCTCCTCATCTTATTTCTATTTGAGAAATGCTCCAATCCTTTTTAGCACTGATTTCAGAACAATATGCTTGTGGTCTAGCTATTTCTTTTCAAGAGACTTCAAAAGACTTAGAGGGAGAAGACAGAGTAAAATTGGGATCAGGGTCACAGTCCCGACAGGTTCAGATAATTTAAATCCTCCAATTTTATGGATGGCCAGGAACTATCTGCTTTTGGCTCTTAGGTCCCTTCCTGGATTCTGTCTTAGAAATCAGCAGAATCAGGTAGCTTCAGTCAGCACAAAGTACTAAATCAAAGGATTTACTCCCACAAAAAAAGTGTATATCATTGGGATTGATTTAATTATTTTAATTTTATAATATTCTATAGGAGATATTATATCTTAAGAAAGCATCAGAGCTCAGCATGACTGAAAATACTCGTGGTTGGAGGGAAAGGAAAGTGAATTAGCATATGTTAAGTCCTGCTCTGTGGTAGGCAGTGTACCATATCCGCTACATTTCATAAAGATCTTACAGGTGACTCAAACCTCCTAAGACTTGCAAAATTTCAGAGAAATTACAGCACTTCAAAGTTTTACAGAGCTGATGGAGCTGAGATTAGAATATATAGAGAGAGTAGATTAGGGTGGTTGCATGAAGGAAGTGTCCATTACTAGCTATGTGGTTGGGCGAGGTAGCTTCATGGTCTGTAAAGTAAAGATGGCAATAGCTCTTAGTCTTTATGTCTATTCAAAGTGCCACTCTGTCCATGGATGGGAGGTAAGTTCATGTTCAATTGAGCTTTGATATTTTTTGAGACTTAAGTACTGGATTTACTGTATTTATTTCATCAGGAATAAAGACCTCCAGGAATTTTTGGTTATTAAGGCAGATCTGTATTCTTCTTTGGAAAAATTGTTTTCTGGCCTTCTAACACCTGATTTCTACTGTCCTCTTATCTAGCATTTTGAATGTTGTTTGTCTCTAAGAGGAAAGATCTATGAGAAATGGATGGGCATAGTCATGAGAAGTCCGTTTTCAGTCTTCTTCCAGGGACTAAAGAATTCAGAAAGTCTCCTCAGAATGGTGTTCTTTGAACAAACTTTGCCTTAGGTCTTATTTCAAATTTTTACAAGAAATACTTCTTAAGTTTTAATTTTTCCCCCTTTAGTAGGAAGCATTCTAGTATGGCTCCCATGACCTCTGTGCTCTGGTGTTATGCCCATTATTATGTTATTTTATACAGCAAAAGGGATTTTGAGATGTAATTAAGATTACTAATCAGTTGACCTTAAGAGAAGGAGATTATCTGGGTTGACCTGACTTAGTCACACGAGTCATTTAAAAGCAGAGGATTTCTATGGCCGGTAGCAGAAATGGAAGCCAAAAAGACATCAAGTCTGAGAATGATTAGATGTGCAGTTACTGGCCTTGAATTTAGAGGTGGCTGTGTGTCTAAAAGTGCAAGTGACCACCAGAAACTGAGAAT
Source organism: Equus quagga (assembly GCF_021613505.1). NCBI lineage: Eukaryota > Metazoa > Chordata > Mammalia > Perissodactyla > Equidae > Equus > Equus quagga. The sequence continues at coordinate 7,635,892 of NC_060280.1, forward strand.
GACCTCTGGTTGACAGCAAGGAAACAATGACCTTAGTCTTGAAATCACAAGGAACTGTATTCGGGCAACAATGAATGAACAACACAGTCAACAATTTGGTTTCAGCAGAAAATCCAGACAAGCCTGCCTGGACTTCTGATCTACAGAACTGTGAGCTAATAAATGGGTGTTGCTGTAAGCTGCTCCGTTCGTGGTAATGTGCTATCAATATAAGGAATGCTTTCTTTACTTTCTTCTGCCCTGTATCAGGAACTTGTTTGGTGTGGTAGCTGATTGGTGAATATTGGCCTGTGGCCAAGTTCTGGAGACACAAGTTTGAAAGAACATCATCCTTAAGGACCTTTGTGATTCTCAAGGAGTCTTTGCAATCTAAGTCCATGCCTCCCGCAAGCCTAAAGACCTCCTTTTCATGTTCTCTCATTGTCATTTTAACTTAGACAATTATCTCTTTGACTGGAGTTAGAGAACCTTGTAGCCCACAGGTGTGTTCCTGGTGGTCTTTAGCTGTAGATCATTAATGCATGACCTGAGGTCACATACCTAGAGACTAAACTCATAGTTTAGGCATTGAAGGGTCTAAGCTAAAATTTCAGCTTTGCCACTTATTAGCTGTGTGACCTTAGAAAAGAATCCTAACTTTATCGAGTGATAGTGTTTTTAAAATATCAAACTAATAATAGTATCTTATTACAATAGTATAATACATACATAATAGTATAGTAGATAGAAAATTGATAATAATAATACCAACAACATTGAGTTATTATGAGGATAAAATGAGATGCAACATATAGTTTATTCAGCATATAGTAAACATTCAATAAATGTTAGCTGTTACCATTCATAGCCTGTTTCCTTACTTAAATGAGGATTATAACACTTGCTCTCATGGGGAATCAAATGACACAGTGCATATGACCAAAGTATAAAATTTCACACACATAAATGTGATTGTTTCTATGATTGTTGTAAGAATGAAAGAGGCTCCTACCCAGCATCTAACTCTTCACCTAGTCACTTAAGAACCAGAGCAATATCTGAGGAGATATCTTGGTTGATATTCAGTAACTTTGGTGAAGGACTTGGAGATAAATTAACCAAGTATTTCCTTCAGTGTTTGTCACAGGGAGATACTGCCACCTTAGGTAAGTCACTTGGTACATCTGGGCTTAAATTATTTGCCATCTATTTCAGAAACAGATTGTGTGATAAAGAGTTCATGAGATAGTTAAAGAGATAATGTTTGATGGGCCCTTTGAGACTTTTAGATGAAAGATGTCACATGATCTCAGTATATTATCTCATTGTTATTTTTTTAGGGAGAAAGAGCACAAATGGTTTTTCAGTCATAACAACTAAAATTGGGGGAAAAAATCAAGGAATTAAATTCATTCTCTAATCACGCTTTTGTTCACAAAACACAATTATTGACCTTTTCTAAAAGTTCCTAAAAACACTTTGATTAAGCCCCATTGTGAGCCCAAAGCATAAAAGAATACTGTAGTGATAATAATAACAGTTGTCATTTGTATAATACTAAACATCTCATTAACGATTATCAAAGACATTTTAGTATTTGATTCACACATCTAATCCTACAAAAATATTATCATGACCATTTCATACATGAGAAAATTGCTTACAATCATGGTGCTGGTAAGCATAAATTTGAATTGACAGTAAAGACTGGACCCAGACTACCTGGGTAGAAATACTGGCCCTAAAATTTATTACTGATGTAACCTTAAAGCAAATTGTTCAACTTCCTCTAGATGGTTCAGCTGCACCATCTGTACAAGCAAAATTGTTAATAATATATACTTCACAGAAATATTGTGAAGAGTAAGTGAGTAATATAAAGTGTTTAAGCACTACTTGTTATATAATGAGCATTCAAAATAATTTTACCATGGTTATTATTAGTGTAACTGGATCTCAAATCTGACCCAGGTCAGCTAGCACCTGTTACAAATATCATCACCATTTGAGGACGATGAAAGAGATTTGCACAATTTCTAGAAAAATTGGGAAACGTTAATGTGAAAGCCTGTAACTGGACTTCTCAAAGAAGCACCAGAGGTTGGCAATGGAGAAATGTGTAATTGGAATCCACAGCCAAGAGGAAGGAGAGAGCTGTGTGGCTTAGATCCCCAGGGACATTCCCTTTCATCTGAGGCCTTGTGTAGGGACCTTGTGCATGCATGGGGGACTCCGCCTACAGTCATCTTGTAGATTCCAATTGACTTTTGACAAAATCTGATCTTTTCTCTCCAGGCGAGGCCAGAGAACATTCTCTTTCAAAAAAATCAGCAGCCATCTGTTTAGAAAAATAATTAAAGATGTAAAATTTCCTTTAAACCACAGGTCTTCTTGAGACTAAAAGCTGGTGAAATTTCAGGATATCCTCCAAACTATACAAATACTTATTTTATGTGAATTTCCAATCCATTTTACAGTTACCAGCAAGGACGACGCTGAGCTGTGTGGGCTTGGGACTTCAGGCTGGTCGTAAAATTGAGCACTTCTCAAATGCCATTGAGAGTGCAGCTGTCAAAGGGGAGGGTGGAAAGCATTCCAAAAGCCACGGATAAAGGAAATCTCCAGTCAGCAGGAATTTACCTGAAAACAAAGAAAGATGGCCCCTTATATCCGCTCAAGATTGAAGCATAGCAGGAGGGGCAGAAGACGTGGATCAGAAGAAAGGAGGCCAAAAAGCCTCAGAGGAGGATTCGGTTGCCAGTCTTCAGACTTCATCTCAGGAAAAGTACACAAATGTTTTGAATCTATTCTAGAAAATATGTTCATAAACTAGTCATTCTCTTTTTAATAGTATATAAATATAAAGGAAGAAATAGAACAGATGGCTAAATATTGCAGTAGTTTTATGACCGTAATCAACAGTGCATTCAACATATCTGCCTTGCATTTATGTACCACTTGATAATTTGAAAAACACATTTTTGGCTTCTTTGTTGTATGCCACCTGTGCTAGTTTGCTAGGGATGCTACAACAAAGTACCACAGACTAAGTGGCTTAAAGAACAGAAATTAATTTTCTCACAGTTCTGGAGGCTAGCAGTCCACGATCAAGGTGTTGGCTGGGTTGGTTTCTTCTGAGGCTTCTCTCCTTGTCTCGTAATGGCCATCTTCTCCCTGTGTCTTCACATGATCTTCCTTCTGTACATGTCTCTGTCCAAACTTCCTCTTCTTATAAGGACTCCAGTCATACAGGATTAGGTCCCACGCTAATGACGTCATTTTAACTTAATTACCTATTTAAAGATGCAATCTCCAGATACAGTCACATTCTGAGGTATGAGGCCTTAAGAATTTTGGGGAATACAGTTCAATCCATAACACCACTCCTCCATACATTTCCACTTGGAGAATGAAGAGTAAACACAGAGAAGTTAGAATCACTGAATTTTAGACATATAAATCACCTAAAGGTTATTATAACTCAACCTTATAGGTTGTGGATGAAACCGGACCTGTGAGAAGTCAAAGGAGTTGTCCAAGATAAAAGAACTCTTCAGTAGTGTATAAAAGAGGTAGGATTAAGAGAGAAAGGGTGCTAATAGAGAGAAAGGCTAAATTTGTCAGTAGTGATACTAAAAAAATTAGCTATCAAATTAAAAAAAAATTAAAATGAGACCTCTCCTTAGTACTACTCACAGACATAATCATGGTTGATTTAAAAGCTGAATGTAAGGATTTGATTTCTGAACTAAATATTGAAAAAAACGTCTTGATGCCATATTATGACATAAACCATCAAGGACAATATTGGCACATTTAACAACTTAATATGTTTTCCAGATGACGTGGCTCACTATTCACCCTAGCCTATCTCCAGGTCTTGATGGCTCCCTAGGAAACTACAAATTGTAAGAGTCCTTAAGGAGCACACGGACTAGACCATCTCTAAGGAAGATGGAAGTCAGCTTTTAAATGGATGTTGATACCTTACCTGATATTTATAAAACATTGTGAGCTTAACTGGGTTTATATATTTGCATTTCACAGATAATGAATTAAAGCTCAGAGAGAGGCTTAATATTTGGCCCAAGCTGTACAGTGACTGACACTGAGGTGAGTGACTTGAAATAATTCAATAATCACAAATCTTGGCTAAGCATCTCATATTAAAATACAGTCAAAATTGTAATCTTGAAGTATTTTGGTATCATATAGACCTAAACTTGTTATATAGTCCTTTTCTAGAAGTTGATTAATGCCATTCTAAAAGCCCTAATTCACAACATTTTGCTTCTGAAGGGTAGCATCTTGATAAGTTTAGAAAGTAAAAAGCATTTCAGCTTCGGTGAAATCTGAACAACTCTCATTCATTCCAGGTCGCACCAAGCATAAATTGTGTCATCTCCTCACCTAACTACTTCAACTCAAACATGTAAAGTCCTCGAAGTACAATTTTCCTTAATAATTTTTTATGTCTACGAGACTAAGATTTTTCCTGACTTCACTGGAGCACACATCTGTCATCTATTCTTCAAGCTTATTTCATTTTATTCTTTTGAATAGCAAATGTGGTCAAACGTAACACACATGGCTATCCTTAAATAAAATGCATTGAAGAATTTATACATATTTAGGAGAACACAGCAATCTTTTTATACTGACTTTTTACTGTAAGTAAAACAGACTTTTTTTTTTAGTTCGGGAATTGATCAATCACAGAAATCTTTCAACTGATTGGCTCTGTGTTGTTAAAATAAAATTATAGTAGGTCATCCTGCCAGAATTAATCTCCCCAAATATCATGCCTCTGTTATGGCTTTTAGAGTATTTATGTAAAGTCTAACTCAGATTGTGAGTTTCTTGATGGAATGGTATTTTTTTCTAACACTTTTTAAATCTCTTGTAGTTACATACGGCCCCAATGATGAAAATACAGAATTGAAGTGATTTTCCAGATACCAAGGAACAGAAGCTTATAATGTAGATTATTTCTCAAAATAATGATGTTATAGCCTATGAATTGTAAAAGGCTTAACTCTTACTTATATTTATCTAACAGACTAAAATAATAACTGCAATTTATTGGAGCCCTTACTATGTCCCAGGACTGTGCCATGGAATTTGTATACATTACCTTATTAAATACTCACGACAACCCTATAAAGTCAATCTCTCTGTTTTTATTTAGAGCTAAAGAAACAGAAGTTCAGAAAGGATACATAAATGGCCCTAATTCACACAGCTTGTAAGAGTTACTGTTGGGATTCAAATCTTCTCCGTGTTCACAGGCAGTGCTCTCAATCAGATTGCCTACAAAAGTTGAGTCTATGGGGTGTGCTTATATTTACTGCATCTTATGCATGTCATTTTAATTTAATTCAGATAAGAAAATATTAGCCTCCAAAATAGTTAATATAGCCTTTTTATATTTTCACTTAGTATGGAATAGCTGAATGCAGTGTTGTTTACAATGTCTAAACACGCTTTTTCACTATACCTGGAGACTTCAGGCCTGAGGACAGAGCGGATACTGTTCATATTAACCTCAGACATCACAGGCAAAAGAAAGCATCAATCTCTCCGTATCATGTAGTAAATGAAGACAACTAACTGTAATATTGGCTCGTCTCACCAAGCTCATTCCTAGTCATTAGTCTTCAAAGTTGTTGGGAAATTGAAGTCTGGTAGTCTAATTTGAATAACAAGTATGTGTGCTTATATAAATTATGTGTGTAATGTATGTAGGGTATTCGTTTTTTTCTCCAAGACCATCAATCTTTTTAGATTCTTGTGGATAAATATTCAATAAAGTGGCTGTTTGTTCTGAGTTATCAAAATTTATATGCAGAGAAACTTTATTTTCATTGTTTGGAGGAAAACTATAAATCTGGGAGACACTAAAAGATCAAATAATGACAATACATTATTTAAAGAAAGTAAGGTTAAAGGACCAGTAACTTACTAAAGATTAATTCAACTATTAATTGCTATGATAAATTCAACACATCTGTACATACAAATGCACGTGCACACATACACACATGCATCATGGCTTAATAAGATTGCTATGTACATAAGGAGGTTGCTCTCTTCTCACCTATTTATTTAAGGTAAATTTTAAACTAAAGCTTTATTTGAACTAACCAGAAATGCTAATTTCAATGATGATTGGCCTATCTTCACAGACAACTTTTAATTTCTTAATTTCTATTTGAATTATTCCACTTTTATTCAGTGTCTAGAAATGGAGAATTTAAAGAAAAGTCATGTAATACAACTATGAGAGCTAATAAGATGCCTTAAAAAAATGGTAAGTGGGCCAATATGTACACATTTTCAATCTTTTTGTTATATCCAAAGCATTCATCTATTTAATCCAATGCATTTCTCCATAATTATCTATCTAACCCACAAAATAAGATAAATAAGATAAATTATATAAATAACAAATGAGATAAATTATCAGAAATTTAGAATTTATTGGGGGGTTATGACAGCAAATTGGTAGAATAAGAGCCTCAGAACCTCCTGCCGCCCCACGGAGACAGCAATTCAACATAAATGCATGGACCAGTTAACATAAAGTGAGTGTGTATGGGAGAAAGAAGTAAAAGGGTAAAGTTTTTGTACGCAATTGAAATTAAGTTGTTATCAGCTTAGAATAGATTATCATAAATATAAGATGTTTCATGTAAGCCCCACAGTTAACAAAAAGAAAATACTTATAGAAGATATACAAGAGAAAATGAGAAAGAAATTAAAGCATGTCACTAAAAAAAGTCAACAGAATACGAAGGAAGACAGTGAGAGAGGAAAATAATTAACAAAATGACAATAATAAGTCCTTCCCTGCTAGTAATTACTTTAAATGCAAATGGATTACATGCCCCAATCACAAGTCATTGACTGGCTGAATAAATGTAAAGACAGGCCCCAATTATATGCCAGCTACAAGAGACTCATTTTAGATTTAAGAACCTACATAGGCCAAAAGTGAAAAATGGAAACAGAGATTTCATGTAAATAATAAATGACAGAAAGCAGGAGTGGCTGTATTTATAGTAGACAAAATAGACTTTAAATGAAAACCTATCACAAGAGACAAAGAAAGGTATTATGTAATGATAAAAAGAGTCAAAATATTGATGAAGGAAATTAAAGAAGACACAGATAAATGCAAAGACACCCCATGTTCATGGGTTTAAAGAATTAATACTGTTAAAATGTCCATTCTCTAATTGATTTTTAGATTAAATACAATTTCTATCAAAGTCCCAATGACATTCTTTACAAAAATAGAAAAAATCCTAAAAGTCCTATGAAACCTCAAAAGACACTGAATAGCCAAACAATCTTGAGAAAGAAGAATAAAGTTATAGTTTTCACATTTCTTGCTTTCAAAATATATTATAAAGTTACAGTAAACAAATCAGTATGACACTGGCATAAAAACAGACATACGTAGATCAATGGACCAGAATAGAAAGCCCAGAAACGAATTCATGCATTTATGGTCAACTGATCTGTGACGAGGGTGCCAAGAGCACACCATTGTGAAAAGATAGTGTAGGGGAGGAAGACTTTTCCTCTATCCAAAGTGGGTTCGTCTGGCCAGAGAACGAATTAAATTCACATGAGACAGAATAGCAAGAGAAAATTAAATAAAGCTTTATGAGGAACCATGGCCCAGGGCCTTTCTTCCCCAGGGAAGAAAGGGCACCGAAGAAGTGGGGTGCACAGAGTGGTTATATACCCCCAAACAGGATATTTCACATATGATTGAAATGTCCCTCCCACAATAGTCACAAGATTGCCCTGTCGGCACAGCGCTTGATAGACACAGCAGGTAGTGGTCTGCTATCTCAGTCGCTGTAGCAGGAGGCAAGTCTATTGTCTTGACCTGGGTGGTCACAGGTGAGCGCAGCAATCAGTTTCTAGCTTAAGGAAAGATGCTTAATCCTTAAAGAAATGCCAACTTTGGGAGGGGGAGGAAAGTCAGTTACAGGAGGTTACCAGAGAAGCACAATAAAATGCAGATTTAAGTCCTTGCCTTTGGTATTGATTAAGAGTTTCTAGGAAGAAGGTCATCTCCTTTCTTCTTCCTGGTACCGAGAGGGAGGCACCTTTTACAGATAGAGATTTACCTTACAAATGTAAATGTGTCCTAACAAAGGGCAAGTTCCATTCCTCAGAGTCTCCTTCCCTGTCCCAGTTTATCAAAAGCAATCAGCCTCAAATAATCCTTATGCCAAAGAGACATATCTTGGGGTGGCCAATTCCAGTCCCCCACAATAGTCTCTTCAGTAAATGATGTTGGGAAAACTGGATATCCACATGCAAGACAAAGAAATTGGACTTTATTTTACACTATACACAAAAATCAACTCAAAGTAGATTAAAGACTTCAATGTCAGACCTGAAACCATAAATCTACTAGAAGAAAACAGAAAAAAATCTTCTTGACATTAGTATTGGCAGTGATGCTTTTGGATATGACACCAAAAGTCCAGGTAATAAAAGCAAAAATAGACAAGTGGGATTATATCAAATAAAAATCTTCTGCAGAACAAAGGAAACAATCAACAGAGTGAAAGATAATCTATAGAATGGGAGAACATATTTGCCAACCATATATATGATAAGTTAAAATTCAAAATATATAAGGAACTCATACAACTGAATAGCAAAGAAAGAAAACAAATAATCCCAGTAAAAAGTGGGCAAAGGTCCTGAATAGAATAAATATCTCTAATGAAGACAGACAAATAGCTACCAGATATATGAAAAGGTGCTCAATATCAGTAATCTTTAGGGAAGCTGAAGTAATAAATCAAAGGCTTGAGGAAAGATGGACAGCGGGGCTTACAGTATAGGCAGTGTACAGCCTGTTGGTGATCAAAATGTACTTGATATATGAATAAATTATCTGGTACAAAAGAAAAAAATGCAATGCAATATCATTTCACACCTGTTGGAATGGCTATTACTAAAAAAAAAAGCTAACAAGTATAGGAGAGGATATAGAGAAATTGGAACCTGTGTAACCACCTTTGAAAACAGTATGGAGCATCCTCAAAAAATTAAAAATAGAGCTGTCATATGATTCAGCAATCTCACTTCTGAGTATGTATCCAAAAGAATTGAAATCAGGATCTCAAAGAGATATTAGCACTCTCACATTCAGTGCAGCATTGTTCACACTAGCCAAGAGGTGGAAACAACCCAAGTGTCCATCTAGAGATGAATGCATAAAGAGAAAGCATTATACAAATAAAAGAGAATATTATTCAGCCTTAAAAAAGAAGGAAATCTTACTATTTGTGGACATTATGCTAAATGAAATAAGCCAGTCATAGAAAGATGAATATTACATGATTCCACTTATATGAGGTAACTAACATAGTCAAACTCATAGAAGCAGAGAATAGAATGGTGGTTGCCAGAGGCTAGGAGGTAGGAGAAGTGGAAAATTGTTGCTCCATGGGTATGGGTATACAGTTTTAGTTATGCAAGATGACTAATTATTAGAGATCTGTGGTACAGCATAGTACCTATAGTTAACAATATGGTATTGTACACTTTAAAATATGTTAAGATGATAGATGTCATGTTAAGTGTTCTTACCACAAATACACACACATAGACACACACAGAATAACATAAGGAAAATTTGGAGTTGATGAATAGGATTAGTACCTTGACTGTGCTATCACAGGTGTATGCATATGTCCACACACATCAAGATATATACATGAAATGTGTGCAATTTTTGTACATCAATTATATCTCTATAAAGCTTTTAAAAAAGGGTAATTCACCAGGAAGATGTAACAAAAAATATACAACTAACATCAGAGACCTCAAATATATTAAGCAAACATTGGCAGAAACAAAGAGAGATATAGATAATAGTACAATCATAGCAGGATATTTCAATATCCCACTTTCAATGATGGGCAAAACAACCAGACAGAAGATCAATAAGGAAACAGAGCACTTGAACAATACTATACAATAAATGGAACTAACAGACACGTACAGAACATTCCACACAACAGAAGCAGAATACACATTCTTCTCAAGCAAACACAGAACATTTTCTAGGATGGATCAAATGGTACTCATAAAACAAGTTTTAACAAATTTAAAAAGATTTAAATACTAAGTATCGTTTTTTGCCACAATGGAATGAAACTTCCCATCAATAGTACAGGGAAAACTGGAAAATTCACAAACATGGAAATTAAATAACACACTCATGAACAACCAATGGACCAAAAGGGAAATTAGAATATATCTTGAGATAAACAAAATAAAAACATTGCATACCAAAACTTATGAGGTGCAGCAAAAGCAGTACTAACGGGGAAGTTTATAGCAGTAAACACTTACATTAAAAAAGAAGAAAGATCTCAAATAAACAGCCTATCTTTACACCTCAAGAAAAAAAATAACAAACAGAACCCAAGTTAGCTAAAGGAAGGGCATAATAAAGATTAGAGCAGAAATAAGTGAAGTAGAAAGCAGAAAAATAATAGAAAAACTGAACTAAAGCAAAAGTTGTTTTTTTGAAAAGATCCACAAAATGGATAAACCCTTAGCTAGACTAAGAAAAAAAGAAGCCTCATATTAAAAAAGTAAGAAATAAAAGAGGAGACATTAAAACTAATGCTACAGGAGGAGAAAAAGATTTTAAGACACTACTATAAACAATTACATGTCAACAAATTGGATAACCCAGAAGAAATGGAGAAATTAGAAACAGTCAATTTACCAAGACTGAATCATGAAGGAATGTAAAATCTGGACAGACAAAATGACAAGGAGATTCAATTAGTAATGAAAAATCCCCCAAAAAGGAAAAGCCCACAGCCAGATGGCCTCACTGGTGGAGTTTACCAAACATTTAAAGAATAATTAATGTAATCCTTCTCAAACTCTTCCAAAACATAGAAGAGGGGAGAGTGCTCCCAGTTTCTTATCTTAAGATTACTCTAATACCAAAGCCAGACACAGACATTAAAAAAAAGAAAGGAAAACTACAATCCAATATCAGTGATGAATATAGACAAAAATCTTCAACAATATACTAGTAAACCACATTCAACAGCACATTAAAAGGATCATACACCATGACCAAGTGGGATTCATTCCTGAGGTCTGAAGGTGGTTCAACACATGCAAATCAATAACCGTGATACACCATGGTAATAAAACAAACGATAAAAATCACGCAATCATCTCAATAGACACAGAAAAGGAATTTGACGAAATCTAACACTGGTTCATGATAAAAACATTAACGAAGTAGGAATAGAGGGAAAATAACTCAACATAATAAATGCCATATAGGAAAAGCCCACAGCTAACATCATATTTAATGGTGAAAAACTGAAAGCTTTTCTTTAAGATCAGGAACAAGACAAGAATGCCCTCTCTGGCCACATTTGTTCAACATAGTATTGGAAGTCCTAGCCAGAGAAATTAGTCAAGGAAAAGAAATAAAAGCCATCCAAATTGGAAAGGAATTACTAAATTATCTCTGTTCACAGATGACATGAAAACCCTAAGATTACATGTAGAAAACCCTAAGATTCCACACAAAAATACCTATTAGAACTAATAAATGAATTCAGCAAAGTTTCAGGATACAAAATCAATGTACAGTTGTCAGCTGAATTTCTATACCCTGATAATGAACAATCTGAAAAGGAAATCAAGAAAACAATCCCTTTTATAGTAGCACCGAAAAGAGTAAAATGCTGGCGCTGGCCCCAGGGTGTAGTGGTTAAGTTTGGTATGTTCTGCTTCGGCGGCCTGGGTTTGTGGGTTTGGATCCCAGGAACAGACCTACACCACTCCTCAGCTATGCTGTGGCAGCCACCCACATATAAAGTGGAGGAAGATTGATACGGATGTTAGCTCAAGGCTAATCTCCTCAAGCAAAAGAAAAAAGAGAGAGAGAGAATAAAATACTCAGGAATAAATGTAACCAAGGAGGCAAAAACTATGTACACTGATAACTAACAAACATTGCTGAAAGAAATTAAAGGAGATACAGATAATGGAAAGATATCTCATATTCATGAATTGTAAAACTTAATATTGCTAAAATGTCCATACTACCCAAAGTGATTTACGGATTCAATGCAATCCTTATCAAAATCCCAATGGCACTTTTTATTTTTGCTGAGGAAGATTAGCCCTGAGCTAAGATCTGTGCCAATCTTCCTCTATTTCACATGTGGGTCACTGCCACAGCATGGCTGATAAATGGTGTAAGTTCGTGCCCAAGATCTGAACCCATGAACCCAGGCTGCCAAAGTAGAGTGCACTGAACTTAAGCACTACACCACTGATCCGGCCCCCCAATGGCATTTTTTGCAGAAATATATAAAAAAAGAATTCTGAAATCCCTTAATTAAACAAAGTACAAAAATCAATTCAAAATAAGTCAAAGATTTAAATATAAGATCTGAAAGTATAAAATTCCTAAAAGATAACATAGGGGAAAAGATTCTGAACATTGATTTTGGCAATGATTCCCTGGATATGGCACTGAAACCACAGGAAACAAGGGCAAAAATAGATAGGCAGGGTTATAGAAAACTGAAAAACCTTTGCAGAACAAAGGAAACAATCAACAAAATGAAAAAGCAATGTGTGGAATGAAGAGAATATTTGCAAACTCTCTATCCGATAATAAGTTAATAGCCAAAGTATGTAAAGAACCCTTATAACGCAATAACAAAAAAAACAAATAGCTCAATAAAAAAAATGAGTAAGGATTTGAATAGACATTTCTTCATAGAACACATACAAATGGACAACAGGTACGTGAAAAGATGCTCCACATCACTAATTATCCTGGAATTGCAAATCAAAACCACAACGGGATATCACCTTATACCTGTCAAGGTGGCCATATATATATATATTTATATATATATGTGTGTGTGTGTGTGTGTGTCTTAGTGAGGATGCAGAGAAAGTGTAACCCTTGTACACTGTGGGAATGTAAAATGGTGCAGTCGCTACGGAAAACAGTATGGAAGATCCTCAAAAAATTAAATATATAACTACCATAAAGATCCACCACTTATACTTCTAGGTATTTTTTGAAAAGAGTTGGAAACACAAAATCTTGAAGAGGTATTTGTACTCCTATGTTTATTGCAGCATTATTCACAATAGCCAAGCAGTGGAAACAAACTAAATGTCCATTGATGGGTGAATGGATAAAGAAAATGTCATACATACATTCAAGGGAATATTATTTAGCCTTAAAATAGAAGGAAATCCTGCCATATGCTACAACCTGAATGAACCACGAGGACATCATGCTAAGGGAAATGAGCTAGTCACAGAAGGACAAATATTGCACGATTCCCCTTATGTGAGGTATGTAAAGTAGTCAAACGCAAAAAAACAAAATGTGGAATGATGGTTGCCAGGGGCCAGGAGGAGGGGGGGTGTGGAGTTGCCATGCAATGGGCAGAGTTTCAGTCATGCAAGATGAAAAAGTTCTAGACATCTACTCTACAACAACGAGCATGTTGTTAACAATAATGTACTATACACTTAAAAGTTTAATAGGGTAAATTTCAGATATAGGTTTTTAACCATAATTAAGAAAAAAGTAGTATTTCTTGAATTTTGGTATATTCAACACAAAGAGACAATTTTTGTCTCTAACTTAGACATTAAGCTCAATTTCATTCCATTAGCTTCCAAGTATTCATTCAATATGTTTCAATTTTACCAAATCTGAAGATGTAATACTTTGCAAATAGTTTTAATATTTCAATTTTTTTTTAATTTGGCACATGCCAAAATCTATTGATCTTAAAATGCATTCTTGGCTAGCAAATATGGTCTGGAAATTTCTGTCCCTGTCTTATATCTTAAATATCATACAACATCTCTGTGGATGAATCTCAGAAACAAAACATTGAAATAAAAGGAATATAGCAGTACAATCTACCGCATGAAATCACATCTGTGTAGTTTTAAAAAACAAGAAAAAACAGTATACAAACCTATAAAGAAAAGCAAAAGAATAATTTTAAAAAACACAGCTTCAGGGTAACAACTCTCTCTTGAGTAGACGGAGGTAGAGAAAGGAATTGGGGCCCAAGAAGGGTGTCCAAGGAAAGAAGAAGATTGGCATTATTCTAATTCTTAAATTGGATAGTGGGCTCCCAAGTGTTCACTTACTATTACACATACATGTAGTTGCTAAAACATTCATTTGTATGTATCAACTGTTCTTTAATAAAACAAAAATATTAACATACATAAAATCAATACACAATCAAAAAGCATATGTGTACGTTAAAATATATTAAACACATTCCATGTCCCAAGCATAAAGAGAGGCTCAATTTCTAAATATACAAGATATTTTCTACTTTCCATAATAAAAAAGACCATATGAGAAAGAAAATAATATAACTGTATTCAGGAAAAGACACATTTCAATTTTGTTTTTTTTTTTCTCTTCTTACCAATTTCTTATCCTTACAATTTTTGTAAACAGTAAACTGTGGTATTTTCAGTTAGTAGTTAAGGAGAAGAATGCTAGACTCAGAAATGGTGTATATGGATTTAGGGTCCTTTTCTACTAGGTGTTTGATAGCAGACTGATGGCTGAGTTTCCTTGAATTTAGGTGCCACATCTCTAAAATGAAGAAATTAGGCAGGAGGGAGCTCATCTATCACCTGTGTTCCAGGATTTTATATGCTGAAGGAGTCCCAGGTTGGATTTTTAGTGTCTCACTCCCTCTCTTTATTCTTATATGGTGTTCTAAGAATATTCATCAAAATCTGAGACTTGCTTTCTAGCAGGAGCCAAAGGGTGTAAAAAGCTCATCCATCATTGACGAGCTTCAGAGGACACAATGTTCTCCAATCACATCTCTTGCCGATGAGGATCTTTTTAAGTACATTCCTTGGAGAAATGGAAGAGACAAAGAATGACAGGATCAAAGTTCAGGCAAATGATGAATTTCTGTTTTTGCCTTTCTCACCTTATCGGGCCTGTATTTCCAATGGAATCTCCTAAGAGCCTTTTGGTTAATCCTTCCTAGAAATAATGTACTTTGCCTTCTGGATAACCACAGCTGCCTACTTAGTGAGGGCAAGAAAGTATTGAAGGAAGCTCAAGTTATTTCTTAACAATAGCTTCAAAAACAGAAGTTGATGTCATATATTGCCGAGATGTGTGTGTGTGTGTGTATTTGGCAGAAGGAGAGGGGTCTGGAAATGCCTTTCTTTTCATATTTGCTAGCAATTCATATGCCAAAGCAAGGAAGTAAGGAGATGCAAACATAAAATTGGCAGTTTCTTGTAACTTTGAGCTGTTCTCTTGTTCTCTCGAGTTTTTAATGACATGTAAATATGGACAGCTGTCCTTAATAAATAGTTTGTGAACTTAATCCTTACCATAACTCTTAATATTGTTTGTTATGTTACTATTAAAACAAAGGGTTAGGACTTTTAAACATAAGTGGCTTTCTCAAGGTCACAATTTTAATATAACATGCTGAGACAGGTCTCAATTAACAGCATATGCTTTTTTCACTGCTCCTATGAATAATGAACTAAAAATATTTTTACTTCACTAAGCAAAGACTGGTCCAAATTTTTATTCAGTGCCTATGTGTCAGTTGGATATCCAATTGCTTTATGCAAATACATAATTACTAGAAAACTCCATGAAAGTATTTGTTTAAATTATTGTGGTTTATATTTCTTGTTCTAACGTACATGTACTGCATTTCCAAAAAGTTAACGTTACTCATCAGAACACCTTTGTAAATATTACATTGTGGGTAAGAAATTATCTGTAAACAGTGGATAGATGTTCCAGTAAAAGCTGAAATGGGGTCTCTAAATACCTCCTCTTATTCAAACCAAAAGATAATGGTGACTAGACTCCAGGCTGATGTCGAAGCTGATGGTGAAAAAGAAGCTGTAGTTATTTGCACCTTCACTTGTTTACATAGCTATAACGTTTTCCCAGTTCCACTCATTAGACTGTAAGCCACTTGAGGACAGGAATTGTCTTTATATCGTTTTAGCCAGAGTCTAACATATTGTCTGGCATATATTAGATGTTCAATAAATATTTACATGAATACATCAATATTCTTTGAGATATCTTTACAATTTAACTTGATTGAGAAAAATCTATAATACTGTATATAAGGATAAATATTTGCTTTTTTAATCTTGCCAATATTAAGATTCGGAAGCAAAAATATTACAATTTTTAATTTACCTAAGTTTGCAATTTCCCTCTATTCAATGAACATTTCTCCACTGCTATTTCCCATGCCCTGGAAACAACACTTTTCATCCCTTTGCTTAGGTTTTTCTTTACCCTTCAGAGGACGAGATGACTTCTTCTTCGTTGTAATCCTTCCTCTTTCTCCTCTCCCTCATACCTAGCATCCTCGGAAGAAAACAGCTGTTTTTCACTGGTTCACAGTAGAACAGGTATTGTGGCAAACACTGATTTGTCAGACAAACCTGGATTTGAAGACCAGTGCTCCTTCCTCCTGGTTGCACAGCCCTGGGAAAATTACACAGAGTTACAGTTTAGTTATTAACCATTAGAATATAATACATGAGATGCAAGATATTTAGTTCACAGGAGGTCAATATTTCAAGGATAAATGATGAGTATGGTATTAGCTACTACACCCAGTCTGGTGAATTAAATGCTCAGTATATTTCCTGTATACTTTTACTACTGTTATAGTTATCTGTCCTAAAACTCAATTGGTGTTAATTTTGCTGTCATTATACACTGAGATTTTTCAAATGCAGCTATTGAGGATGACGTAAAAATGGTAACTCGGGTTCCATATTTTTTTCTGTAGTATAGGTTATGACAAATGAGTAAAAAAATCACGAAGAAGTTCCCACTGTTGTGCGGATTATTTAAAACCAAGCTATTCTATTCACATGGGCAATTGCAAATTACTGTGGGCATGGATATCGATTGAGGACTTTTAGCACTGTAATAAATTCCCTTTTAGACGTCTATCCTAAAGCCTTCTACTTTAGCAGATAACTCAGTAAGTCAGCAGCACTTTCTGTGGTACAGTCAAAACAGTTTTCAGACAAATCCCTATTTCTTCTTTTCAAACGTTTATTACCATGGACCATGTCTACACAGCCTTCTCAGGGCCAAGTGGCCCATGTTAAACATGTTTTCCATCTGCCTTTGGATTATCTATTTTTACATGCATCGTTTGCCCTTCACCTGCCAAGATCCAGTATTTTACAGAAAAATATACTGTTCTAATTCAGCTCCTTTGTGTGTATGTCCCAGCTCCACTGCTGCTGCCATCACTCCTGCCTTATATTGTGGCCCAAATATAATGAAAAGGAACAGAAGCAGAGATGCTGGTTGTCACTTCTGAGGCAGACACGCTGTAAGTTGAACCCTAGTGCGTCAACCCCATCATCCGCCATGCCCCTGCGTGTTCCCCACTCTGAATCTGGCCCGTATCTGTGACTCACTTCCGAGAAACAGAATATAGCAAAGGTCATGGAATGTCACTTCCATAATTTCATTATATCATGTGACTCTATGTCAGCAGACTCTCCTGCTGGCCTTGGAGAAGCAAATGGTTGTGTTGCAAACTATCTGTAGAGAGAGCTCCATGGCAGAAAATTGTGGCATTCTCTTCCACGGTAACTCTGTTGAGTTATTGAGACAGACTCTGACTCGTATTTGAAAGAGGTTGGGAGCAGATCTGTGTAAAAATAAAGCAAAAAACAACCTTTTTATTTAAGATGGCTTTTTCCTTTTAAAGCAATCACTACCTGTCTGATTCAGTGTCTGTTTCTCTAATGCATCCTGAAATAAACATCTATGATTTATTTTTTGGAGAGTAAACATCAAGAAGGGGTTGATCAGCCTCTCCAAAGCAGAGAACAGGAAGCTTCACTTAGAAATAAATTGTGACTTACCTCCCAATCATTTTTAAAGACATCCTAAAATATCAAGACTTCCTAAAATATCTCAACTTGTATGTAATCTTGGTGGCTATGTAGCCAAGTACAACGTTCCAGGTGCTATAAGGGTTTTTAGAGAAGTCATCACTTCATTGCCCTGGGCATAGACACAAGAGCTAATGTGGTTGACACAACCATGAACACCCATCTATGGAGCTCTCTCTGGAACTTGGGTGTAGCTGTGAACACTAATGTCACTTTTCGCAGAATAGACTACAGTTTCTGGTTTTAACGTCATCAGCTCCTGATTCAAATTGCTTTATGAATACATGTGATTGAAGGAGGCTGAGTTACATTTTTGAGCCTTAGTTTCAAGAAAGACAAGGAAAGTAAGTATCTGATATTTTCTGCTTCTCTAGTGGGGGACAGATGTCAGGTCATGAAGAGGATATTTCCTAAATTTAAAAAAAGGGGAGAGTTGGGTGCCTGCTGTTCCCCTGGGCTGAAATCCATACTAGTGGCTAGTATGGGGCTAGACTAGTACTGGTCTGGGGTCACTGGGGCAACGCTGCTCCCCAGTTTCCCTGGGCATTACCCTTGCCTAGGTCCTCTGACCAGTGGCATGCCAGCAACTCTGTGGCTCTATCCTTTGAAATCTAGGTGGAGGTAGCCACATCCCCATGGCTCTGGTGTGCCAGGGCTGGGGTCATCTGGCCCATTGAAAACCAGGCAACGGCTTTGGCTTTTGAAACTGAGGAGGCAAACCTGATGATCTCTGAATCACCTTTGGGGGCCTTCTTCCCCTATCTTGAAGAATATTACATATTCACAGCCAAAGAGCTTTATGGTTCTGTCCTCCAACCTTCCTTCACTCCTTCCTGTCTCCTGGCTGATGAAGTCCATAGTTCACACTCTAACCACCTAATTAAAAGGTTGCTTAGACACATCCTTAGTGTTCTGTTCCAAAATGCTTTCTTGTTCTTTTGCAGTATGGATAGGCTGAGAATTTTCCAAATGTTCAAGTTCTACTTCCCTTTTAATAATTCTGTCTTTAAGTCATTTCTCTCTTCTCACATTTTATTATAAGCATTTAAAAGAAACCACACCCCACCTTCAACACCTGGCATAAAAATAGCTTCAGCCAAATATCCAATTTCATCACTCACAAGTTCTTCTTTCCATATGTCAAATGACAAAACTAAAGGAACTTCGTAATGCATTTGATGTCCTTTATTGAAGGGAAAACAGTGCCTCACAAGCAGTGAAGTGCTCTTCCCGAGGGATGTTGGGCAAGAGCAAGTTTTACAGTGTGAGAAGCAGCAATGTGGAAACAAGGCGTGATTAGCTGGGGGTGTGTATCTGACCTTATTTAGAAAGATCAAGGAATGAGGAAATAATCATGGAGCTCAGAGTTGGCTTGGCGTTTGACTATTGGCTGATTGGACACACTGCTTTCCTGATCCAGCGGAGCATTTATAGGAACACGAAAGTTTGGTTGGAAGTAGCAGTCTCGAGAGCAGGAGTGGCTCCATCTTGGACATAGAAATTTATTTCAACACAAAAAACACAGGACACAAACACAATTTAGCCAAGTTCTTTGCCACTTTACAACCAGGATTGCCTTTCTTCCATTGTCCAGTAATGTGTTCCTCTTTTCCATCTGAGACCTCATCAGAATGGCTGTCCCACCACTTAGGTATTCTCCAAGAAGGCTGAGGCTTTCTCTACAGCTCTCCTCTTTTCTTTCTGGGCTCTCAGGATTGCCTTTATGAGTCCATTCACAACAATGTAGGCTTGTTCTAGTAAGCACTCCAAAACCCTTCCAGCCTCTACTCATTCCCCAGTTCCAAAGCCAGTTCCATATTTTCAGGTATTTGTTATGACCACACTCCATTCTCAGTATGAACTTTCTGCCTTTGTCCATTCAGGCTGCTATAACAAAACATCACAGACTGGGTGGTTTATAAACAATAGACGTTTCTTTCTCACACCTCTGTAGGCTGGGAAGTCCATGATCACAGCGTCAGTAAATTCAGCATTTGCTGAGGGTTTCCTGGTTCACAGAGGGCTTCTTTCTATGTCTTCACATGGTACAAGGAACCAGGAAGCTGTCTGTGGACTCTTTTATGAAGACATTAATCTCATTTATGAGAGCTCTGCCCTCACCTTCTAATCATCTCCCAAAGGTCCTACCTCCAAGTACCACCACACTGGGCATTAGGATTGCAACATACGAATTCTTGGGGGCCACAAACATTCAGACCATAACAAAGTGAGTTTAATCAGAGCAAAAGACACTCCTTAGGATTTGTGTTCAGTCACACCCTTGAATATTTATTCACACCTTTACCTCGTATGACTGCAGTCCTCCAATGCAGTTGTCATGAGCTCAGACATTTCTTTCCTGCATGTAGCTCCTTGGTATCTTTTGCAAACCCAGCCATTCCTCTATGCAGCAATTATATGAAAGATATACAATACTCCTCCCTCTAGATCCACTTTCTCTTCCCTGCCCACAGCCACACTCATAATCATATATTTACTTTATATGTGTATTTCAGGTGCTTGGATGTTGTCTAGTTGTTTATATCGGGTCCACTTTCACCATTACTGGAAAGTAGTAAGACTTTTAAAACAGGAACATACCAGTTAGAAGAAAACATTGATTATACAGACATACAAGCAACATATGAAATTTTGCCTTTTGAGAGACTATATATGTACACCTTGCTTTATATAACATATGCTCCTACACAGTTGCATGTAAGTCAGCATTTTATACATCAGATTTTAGCGAATGAGAAAAACTTGATATTTAAGTCAATCTTGTAGTAAATTCAGTTCCTTTAGAACAGAAATTTTCCTCTATCTACATAATTGTAAACAAACATGTAATTTATGCTATACAGCTTCTCCTCCACCAATTTTAGGATCTAAATTTCTCTGAAGTGCAATCTCTTGAGTACTCACCATGTGTCAGACTTCACTTCCATTTTCATACATGACCTATTTTAATTCTCACAATAACATTATGGTATTGTTATTCCTGTTTCAGAGATGAAGAAACTGAAGCCTCGGAAGTTTACAGGACTTTTTCCTGGATCTCATAGCTGTTTGGTGGTAGGATTCCAGTTCCAACAGAGCTCTCTTTAATCAAAAGCTTAAGTGTTTGCAAATAATTCTACTAAATGAGTTATTATAGCTCTATAATATGTGTGTGACCATGTACAGAGACAGGCAGACAAAGACAGAGACATATTTTCCAATACAGAACTGAGCAACGCTATTTAGCATTTTCGAAATAATGAAAGTATGACTATAATACAACTCAATTAAACAACCAGAAGAAAAAGTACACTGTAAAGCAAAATGCTTTTATTCAACTCAGTTATATTTTCCTCAGTAAATAGATGAAAAAGAATACAAATAATTTTATGCATCATTTTCAGAGTCGTAGTTATATCTAAAAATGTGCTACCTGGAAGTGAATATTTGTAAACCACAACAGAGAGCTCTAGTTCAACTATGATCTGAAAATTCTACGATCTAGATGCTAATCTTTCCACAAGAGTGACAACATCAATTTTTGTTTGTTTATTTATTTAATTTTTTATTTTGAGGAAGATTAGCCCTGAGCTAACATCTGCTGCCAATCCTCCTATTTTTGCTGAGGAAGACTGGCTCTGAGCTAACATCTGTGCCCATCTTCCTCTACTTTATATATGGGACGCCTACCACAGCATGGCTTGACACGCGGTGTGTATGTGCGCACCTAGGATCCAAATCAGTGAACCCCGGGGTGCCAAAGTGGAACATGTGAACTTAACTGCTAGGCCACCAGGCCGGCCCTGACAATATCAGTTTTTTACACTCATTTTCTAGACTGTTTTGGGTTTTTGTATAAACTGTGAAGTTTTTTTCTCTGTGATTTTTTTTTCCCCTCCAGCTTGGCCTCATGTTTTCAAGTTTCAGTTTTGGATTCTAGAACATCAGTCAAATTCTTACTTACACAAGAAATGGGGATCGTAATTGAAGAGTATGGAGACAGGCTTGTATTTGATTACCACAGATCACTGGAGTTACACTGAGAATAAATTGTACCTTGCCACTTCAACATTCTTAGAGGAGTGCTGAATTCTTCTAACATTGTTTTAAAGTGGGTTTGTAGTGGTATCATTAACCAACGTCTTCAGATAGAATGAGAAACATACAGCCTGACACAAAAAATGATTTACTTCATGTCCCACGACTGGAAATTCTGTTTGCTGATGGTTGTGTGTGGGGCGGAGCGGGGAGAAGTGTCTATATCTCAACTCCCACAATTTCCATTATTCGAGCTTTTTCCCATCAGATTAATAAACTAAATCAAATCCAGACAGAATGAAAACTAAGTTTTGTATTGTATTGTATTATAGTAACATCATCTTTCCTTAATTTGACTCTGAGATAATTTAATTCTAATTTCCTTGGTTGATGATAAAATGCTTCATTGATTTAATAACAGTTCCTTTTAAGGAAAAAATAAATATTAACGTATTGCAAGACTCACGTAGATTATAGGTAGGTTAAAATGTAGGAAAATATGTGTCTTTGCATGAAAGCATTACAGTACATATTTATCTCCCCTACTAGATAGCAAACTCCTTGAGAGTGAGAACTGAAATGTTTAATTTGTTCTCATTATTCTACCTGGTGAGGAAATAGGTAAATTATTATTAATTTCATATATAAACTCTGGTTTTTAAAGTGTGTATACATCTAGTTTTTCTAGAGAGTAGTGGCCTGGTACCATAAAGTCATGGGCCCTACAATCTGTTGTAAACTGATGATTCTCCCGACAGCCTCAGGCCCTGTGAAGTGGTTCAGTGAGTGAAACTGTACAGCTGTAACACTGGGGGCTGAGGCTGGTCCAGGATGACTTAGCGGGACAGGGCAGGTATTCTCTCGGGTCCCTTCATGATGTACCTTATCCTGGGACAGGCACCTGCATGAGGGCCAGCGGAAGCTTTCAAACACTCTAACTTCAGTGGCAAGGAGGGAAAGAACTGGAATCTTTGGGCAAGAGTTAAGTCCTTGGATTTCTGTTTGTCTTGAGGGAAAGATGCATTGATTAGGAGATACTGGGTTCTTTGTGAAATCTGGGTATAATTGAATCACAGACTCAACTGGTATTTTCCATCTGAACCACAAAACAAGAAAATTATTTGAATAATTATTTTTTCAATTCTCTAAGAAGAATGGTAAATAATTAGTACCATTCAAGACACATAAAGGAGAAGTTAATTAATTACACACAGTGAATGACTTTGGTCACTAGGGAATAATTATTTTTCAGAGCCTCGTTGAAAAACGTAAATTATAAATTATGCTGTTCTAACATTCAAATATCTCTGCACTTAATTGTCAAAGCAATCCTATTGGGCAGTTGTAGTGACATTATTCTTATTACTGTTTTACAAATGATATGTTTGCGGACTGGAGCTCTTAGGTAAGATGCTCAATATTATTTAGTAAATTGGGGATTTGAACCCAGGTCCATGTGACTCCTAATCTTAGGCTCAATCCTAAAACATTATATTTTACATTACCGACCAGCGTCTCTTCTTTCTCTTAAAGGTAACAGTATCTTAACGTTGCTCATTGCCTTAACTCCTCATCACTCCATGGCGTTTTGAATGTGGATAATAGCGTTAGTTTCCTACTTCTCCCTCAAAATGGACACAAGGGGAACCCTTAATACTCTATTAAACCATCTAATAAAATTAACGCAAAAGGCGGAATATAAGGGTTTATTTTTCCCCTATAAATAAGCGTTTTTCAAAGTAAGGGTCATGACCTTTCAGTAGATCATGAAGTCAATTTAGTGGGTCATGACTTGCCTTGTAATATTTGAAAAGAATAGAAAAGAGGAGAAGACAGAAAACATCTCAATATGTCACACAGAGTCATGGTGAGGGTTATGAAGTAAATATCTGTTCCCTTGCAGTGATATTCATACATAGCAGGGATATGTATAAACGTAAAATGCATTTTTACTGCGGGATATGGTAAAAGCGTCAAAAGACAGCCTCAACATAGCATTGCCTGAACTGAGAATGGAGGGTGAAGAGAAAGTTGTTGTCATTTTAGGAAAGTAGAGGACAGAGAAGAAACTGTCACTGAATCTAATACCGACCAAGATAGAATCTACTGGTTGGGAAAACGAAAACAAAGCAAATAAAATTAAAACAACGCAAACAAACAAAACCCCTTCTGTGGTCCAGCGTGTCTATAAGGAGGAGGTCACTGGTACTTTCTGACCTTGAGGGCCGTGTTATTCCCAAACCTTTCTAATTCTGGAATTACTGAAGAAAAGTTCTGATGAAAAAAGTATATATTCCTACCTAGGTATCTTCCTGCTTGGAAGTAGTAGGCTGGATCAGGGTTCAGACACTGCCATGGTTAGGAAGGAATATTTCCTAATAAAAATAGGAATTTGTGGAATTGGGTTTATCTGTCTGCCTCACCTGAATTTAGTTTGTGGAAGGCAGCCACCACGACATAATTGTATCTGAGAAAAAATAAGAACATCACGTGCTCTGGGTGCAAGAGGCTCATAAATTCCGACTAATTTCCCTGATGGGCAGAGATTCCACTCTTAAGGCTGACTTGACCCTCTTCCGCAGCCACAGCAACTGACCATGTTGAATTCCAGGATCTCTGAGATAAATACTACAAAACAGCCTATGTGACACAAGTTTTAAAGTACTTCTTAGGAAAAAGCTAAAGAATCAGGAAAAAAGTACTTTCATAAAGATATATATTTCGGTAGAAAACAACAACAAAACCAGGAACACAAGTGAGAGGCATAGCAATAGCATGACTATCACCTTCTAGTCGTCAGATACCTAGCAAACCCCTGCCAAGGGAGGATGATCTCAGATGGATAAACTACACGTGATGTTCAACGACAAAGTCCCTAGCAGCATACACTTTACACTGCTTCCTCTTTATCTGTCTCTCCATGTGAAGTATACCACATTCAGACAAATATTACACTGAAAAATCTTCTCAGTCTACCAGGGGAGAAAGAGATGCACACAAATGTCGATCCTCATAATTTGGTTCTTTCTGTGACAGACCTGTTCTATCTGAAAAAAAAAAAAAAAAAAGAATAAAGCCCCATGCTTTCAGTGATTGATAATCGGTTAGGAAAAGAAAGATAGGGCCAGGCTGGTGCAATTAGAGTTATTTCTCTTGATTTTTCTGCTGGAGCTGGCAGTGAAGACTCAGACTTGCTCTTCAGTCATGAGTTCAAGGAGGTAATTTAGAGCCGAGGGTAGCCCTGTCTTTGCCTTATGAGGAGATGGAGGTTGGAGGAAAGGAAGAGAATTGAGGCGTAGAGAAAAGAGTTCTGTTGGTGTTGAGTACCTTGTGTCAATCCCTATTGTCTCATGTCTGGCTGCATTCTTTCACTTCTTCCTTACATTTTGCAAGGCATCTCAGTATCTTTTCAATCATTTCCTTAATGCTTAAGATTGAAAGGAGTTGAGCTTCCATCAATTTCCACTGAAATGGACCTAAAATAGGATACACAGCCTGTAGATTCGAGTTCTAATTTGATCCCAGGTCTGTTTGGTTTCAAAGCCCATGAAGGTGTCTGTATATGAGAATATTCCACAGTCCTTTCTCTTAAAGTTGGGCTTCTGGAAATTCTCATGGATCCTGCAGTTAGCTCCTGGACAACTATCTTTGTGGGTCGTTCCCTGTTAGTCCACTAAGATGATTTACACAGTGCTGCAACGACTGCTGTAATTTTCCTCCTCGTAATTCAAGGAGGAAGAGACATTTTGGAAAAGTCAATTGGAAAAAGGCTCATCCTGAGAAAAGAAGCATGGATTAGCAGTTTTGGAGCTTGATTCCTGGAACCAACTCTCTTCCAATCACTAACTGTATAGCTTTCGTCAATTTACTTAACTTCTCAGTATCTCATTTTCCTCTTATGTAAATTGGGGATACTGGTCCCCACTTCACAGGGTTATTGTAAAGATTAAATAAATTCATACATGCAAAATCTTTAGAATAGAACCTGACATAGGATAAGTGTTTAAGGAAAATTAGATGTTATTTTTCCCTTAAAGTCTTGTTTATAATTTTTTTTTTTTAATGATGGACCCCTTTCTTCAAATTATCTCTCACACAGCTCAGTATGCAAACCAGGTCACAGTGCACTCTGCCTTGGTTGAGGAGGGTGGGTGTGTGGAGCCTGGCTCCTCAGTCTCCTCTGTTCCTTTCAGGTGCACCCAGGAACTTGTAAGAGCTGCAATTTTTCTAATGTTAATATGTGCCATGTTTTGTATTATATTATTTGCCTAAATGCTCTCATTCAATCGCTACAATGATTCTACGAGATAGGCATTATTTTCATCATTTTAGAAATGAGATCACTGAGGACTTTCAAGATTCAGTAACTTGCCAAAAGTCCCTTAGCCATCAGGTGACAAAGTGAGACTGGAGAGGAGTCTGCCTGACCCCAAGCCATGTCTTTTATTTATTTATTTTTAACTTTTTCAAGCTTCACTGAGCCATAATTGACATCTAACATTGTGTAAGTTTAAGGTGTACAACATGATGATTTGATACACCTATATACTGCGAAATGATTACCATAATATGGCTAATTAACATCTCTACCACCTCACATAATTACCTTTTATATGTGTGTGGTGAGAACATTTAAGATTTACTCTCTCAGCAACTTTAAGTGTATAATACAGTATTGTTAACTATAGTCACCATGCTGCACATTACAACCCCAAAATTTCTTCACCTTATAACTAGAAGTTTGTATCTTTTGATCAGCATCTCCCCATTTGCCCCACCTCCTCAGTCCCTGGAAAACACCCTCTACTTTCTGTTTCTGAGTTTGTTTTTTTAGATTCCACATATAAATGAGATCATACAGTATTTGTCTTCTCTGTCTGACTTATTTTTCTTAGCATAATGCCCTCAAGGTCCATTTATGTTGTTGCAAATGGCAGGATTTCCTTCTTTTATGTGGCTGAATAATATTCTCTGTATATATACCACACTTTCTTTATCCTTTCATCTGTCAATAGACATTGAGTTTGTTTCCGTGTCTTGGCTATTGTGACTAATACTTCAGCGAACATGAGAATGCAGATATTACTCCAAGATAGTGATTTCATTAAGATGTGCCCAGAAGTAGGATTGACAAATCATACAGTAGTTCTATTTTTAGTTTTTTGAGGAACCTCCGTACTGTTTTCCATAGTAGCTGCACCAATTTCTCAAGCTAAGTCCTAACCATCACAGCACACTGCCAACTCCAGGGCTCCCAGGTGCCTGGCTGTACAACTACTACCTGGATAAATTGAACCATTACAGCGTCTTGGAGAAGAGAAGCATAGGCTGTACTCCTGCATTTCATCCAGGAATCAACTGGAAGAAACTTTACTCTTCAGGTAGATTTTGTCATCTCTATACAAAACTGCAAGAAGAAAGCTATGAATCCCAAGAAACTGAGTCTCTAGAGATGGATACACATATTAAGCCATTGTAATAGTGTGATTTATAATAAGAAATATATAGTTGGTCTTCATCCCTGTTTCTGGCACACAGCTCCTAAAACCGTTAGAATTTCCTGTGATGACAGAAATAAAGGTCTTTCTTGTTATGTCGATGAAGGACTTTTGGAACCCATCTATGGATGGGGGCTGGTTGCCAGGAGAACCAACCATGTGATTAGAAGTTTGGAACTTTCAGTCCCACCCCCTGACCTTTGGGGAGGGGAGAGGGACTGGAGATTGAGTTCGATCACCAATGGTCAATGATTTAATCAATCATGCCCATGCAATGAAGCCTCTGTAAAAATCCAAAATGACAGGGTTCAGAGAGCTTCCAGGTTGGTGACCACAATGAGATTGGGGGAGAGTGGAGTGCTCTGGGAGAATACGGAAGCTCTATGCCCTTTCCCCATGCCTTGCCCCATGCATTTCTTTCTTCTGACTATTCCTGAATTATGTCCTTTTATAATGAACTGCTAATCTAGTAAGTAAAATGCTTCTCTGAGTTCTGTGAGCTGCTCTAGCATATTAATCAACTTCAAGGTCATCGGAATTTCTGACCTATAGTGGGTTAATCAGAAGCACAGGTGACCACTTGGAATTACAACTGGCATCTGAAATAGGGGCAGCCTTATGGGACCGAGCCTTTAATCTGTGGGATCTAAAACTATCTCTAGGTAAAAAGTGTCAGAATTGAGTTGAATTGGAGGATATTTGGCTGGTGTCCAAGCACAGTTTGGGGATGTGGAAAAATCCCCCATACACTCAAATTGGGAGCAGAATTTTTAGCCACTATAGTGAAGAAGACACAGTATAGGATTATAAAAGTTTTAATTATCAAGCATGGAATAAAAAACTTTATTTTTGAATACAACAGTTTTACAAACTGCTTATTGTCTTTGGGTCTATAAATAGCATTGTGAAAATTCCAGGATATTAGTGGAAACTAAGTGGGGGGATTCCTACTTTCCTAAAAACTAGAACCTTTGTGAGGTTTGAGGCTGGTCAACCGCATGCTCCTATAGGTGACATCCTTGTGGGTCCCTTGGTAATCACTTATTTCCTCTCTTTAGTTAATCCATTACCTGAATGGACTCCATTAATCTCTTTCCTACTAACAACTGGGAAATTGTCATGGAGTGTGACCAAAAACCCTCTTTTTTTTCTACTCCTCCCCACCACTGCAGCTTTTAAGTGGCAATAAAGAAACATCCAGACATCATGTCATCTTCGAGATCCTGTTCTTTACTTCCATCTCCCTCTTCCCGACCGCAAACACTTGATGACCTTTACTCTAGCATTATTTTTGTCTTGCCTCACAACCATTTACTCCTCTATAGTTTTCATAATTTCTTTCTTTTTTCCTTTTGTTTTGCAAATGAATTATTTTATAGCCACTTAAATGTCTTTTATATTAAATTTTTAGCCAAGAGAACAGAGTATTTTATTTGAGACATCAAATAAAAGGAATGTATTTAATATAAATGTAAAGTAACTACCCTTTTGCAAATGGATTCTAAGAGAAAATGCATAAACAATTCTTGAAGTTGCCTTATATTTCCTTCTTTCAGTCTGAAAATAGGATGACAACATTGTACTGAAATCCACAGGATTTTCCTGCAAAATAAGGAAAATCTGTATAATATTTTCAATGCATTACCCATCCCCTCAACCTGGACTCCCATATTCTTAGCAGTTGACACAACTATTTAGGGGCTAGATGGGCTACATCACTCCACACCAACAGCCTTGTTAGCACCACACATCGCATTAGTTCATGGCAGGCACTGAAGAAATATTTACTGTACACATTTATGGTTTAATGACTTTTCGTCATCCCCAGCCAAACTGTCAAACTGTTCTAGGACATTTTTACTGCAAGTAAGAGATGAGATCATCTTCTAAACTATTTATTTTCTATCAAATCAAATTACAAAGTAAAACTTTTTTCTGGTCAGTGCTATCGCCACAAGCAGGATCAGATGTCACTCTTGCCCTCCAGGAGCTTGAAATCTCAATGAAAAGGATGGAAAATAACCTGTGTATTGTTAAATAAACAGATGAGATTTATATGACAGGACATTCTGGTGAGGAGGGAAGAAGAAGAAATTTCAGAAATATTATGAGCAAAATAGGAGAATATATTTTAGTGTGAAGATAAGAAATAAGTGAATCAGCTTGGTTAGGATGGGTTCCTCAAAGGAAATTGTGTGAAATAAATTTGGAAAGTATATATAAGTGTCAGATCGAGGATAGGTTTGCTTGCAAGGATAAGGAGATCCTACTGCATTCACTAGGCAAGTGTGAATTAATAAAGATCTTTTAGGAAAGAAGATACATGGTCACAGTGATTTCAGAAGGAGGTTATTTGTCTGCTAAACACAATAAAGTAGTTGAGAACAAGGGTAGTAAATTAGAAATTCACCTCATTTGTCTAGATATTAGGTGTTACAGTATGAAAGATACAAACTGACATAATAGTGCTAGGTCTCACCATTGAGAAGATATTTTGGTTTCTATCATGAGAAGCAAAATTTTAAATCCCGTGACAGCAGATCAAAGATGTCTAGAATTTACATTTCATAATTTATTTTACTAATTTCATGTACTATTATGTTCCTATTCTTTTATGTTAATTTTTATTTTTTCTCTCGAATACATCTTTGGGTTACTATCTTTGAGCTGTGATAGAGAGGCTGGGCGACTACACACACATGCACACACTGCTTTACTCAGGGCTGTGTAGAGGTCACTTTGACAGAAGCAGAACTCGTTCATCAAAGCTCAGAGCCCATCTGAAGTACAGAGCCACAGGAATACATATAATAACCTTATTCCCCCTTCTTTTTGAGCTCCTACTGGGGCTACCCATTGGGCAAACCAAAAGGAAGTCAGAGGCGTGAGAGCTCGTTGATGTAGTTAAGTCAGGTCATTCTCCCAAGAGGAAGGTGGAAAACGGTGAAGAGTAGATGTGGATGACCAAATAAAAGACATTTAGTGTGAGTGTGTGCATACATGTATGCTCATACACACACACACTACTGTTTACCAGTCACAAATGCAGAATTCCCTACTTGATTGGAACATGGAATTTTCTGCCATCAGAGAAGTTATGTTAGCTGTAGAGTATTTTTATTAGGATTTTAGAAACATATGTGGTGTCTATATAATGGCCCTTGTAGGGAGCTTGTGTAACTCTAGGGCCCCTGTCATCATTGTCCAACAGAGAGAGAGAGAGAGAGAGAGTACACAGACCAAATAAAATGAGTGGCCAGCAGGAGAGCTGAGTTCCTTCCCAAATTTGCCACTAAATTTCTCATTAACCTTGGATAATTCACTTAACTTATGTGTACTTCAATTTATGTCTTTGCAAATTAAATCTTTGGGGTAGATTATTTTTAATTTCATCTAGTTCTAAATTTAATGGTATATGAGTTCATGTTTTGAGGATACCTACTATGGTTTCTTTTAAATGTAATAACCAACATTTAGGACTCTTCTCCACTCTGCCTGTATTTGTGGACCCTGCTATATTCATGACTCTGTTTACATTCTTGTGTCTTTTTTTACTCATCTTAAATGCATAAATTAGAGATAAAATTATTGTGATTAATAAAGAAGTTCTTTTTTTTTGAGTGGCACCTGAGCTAACAACTGTTGCCAACTTTCCTTTCTTTTTCCTCCCCAAATTACCCCAGTACATAGTTGTATATTTTAGTTGTGGGTCCTTCTAGTTGTGGCATGCGGGATGCTGCCTCAGCATGGCCTGATGAGCAGTGCCATGTCTGCACCCAGGATCCCAACCGGTGAAACCCTGGACCACTGAAGCAGAGCATGCTAACAGCCACTCGGCCACGGGGCCGGCCTCAGAAATCATTTTGAAACAACTAGTTTTAGTGGTTTTAAATACTTTAAGAAATTCCAGAAAAAGCCAATCCTAACAGCATTTTCTATTAGTACAATTCTTCATCACCTCTGAGTTTCTAAAGAATACCAACTTCTGGCTTCCTGTTCTGCAAGAAGGGAGCTTGGAAGTCACCACTCCACCCTAACAACAAGCTAAAAGCTGAACAGACTAAAAGATCAACAACTCTTCTTGGATCTGTGAGAAAGGGGAGGACACAGGGCACAGTGATGCCCCCAAGATTGGAGAGACAGACAGGACCCTGATTCACCAGAGCAGAGACTCATGAGTCCCACCCGCTGGGAAACCCCGCACTGTAATCGATGAATTGCTGGAGACTCAGTGTGGACACCAGGGGACCCAGCCATACAAGGGTCCTCACAATTTTATGAGATTTACATCCAGAGCCTCAACTAGGTTCCCATAGTAAATGTACAAGGAAAAATACCCTTGAACCCTCTGGCAGGGGAAGGGGGAAAGGAACCATTTTGAAATATGCCAGAGCACTCTGCTCTTAACTACGCCTGTCTTCAGGGGAAACTGGTTAACTAGAGCTTAACCTGCTAGGGCATTATCAGAGCCCAGTTGACCCGGGGAAATGGAAATACCAACCCCAGTCAGTTCTAGCCTGCCAAGTGGGAGAAGGGTAATACCCAACTCCAGTCAGCTCCTGTCATCCAATCCCTTCTAAGGGGAGAGGGAAAAAAACAGAATCGCTTGTGAAGTTCACAGTCCAAAGACGTAGATCTCACTAGAAGACTGAGATCTGATCAGAGGACTAGCGAACGCTTCCCTTCCCCCATCACCTCCTGTCACATCACTGAAGGCCTATTTCCAGCAAGTCCTTTTACATCATATCGGCTGTCAACAAAAAATTACAAGGCATAACAAACAGCAAAAAATACAATCTGAAGAGACAGAGCAAGCATCCAAACCAGACATGGCGGGGATGTTGAAGAATACCAATCTCCCCAACTCTGTATAGGAAATAATAAATACGATGATTACATGCACATTTATGATACTTCAAAATATTGACAGTAGTTGATGAGTAGAATTATGAATGATTTTATTTTATTTATTGCATCCTATTATGAAAGCATATTTCTTTTACAGTGAGAAAAAACCATAACATAGCATAATAGCCTAATTTAAAAACCTTCTTGACTTTAAAAAAGAATGGCTGTGTCAATAAAATTCCTGTTTTATTAACTACTATAAAAATTGCATTTGTAGCATTTTAACACATTAACGAACTCACTAAGATGCTCAAAATTAATAGAAGCAGAGTGAAAAATTGCAAGTGTAATTTCATTTTATGATACTTAGAACAAGTAAAAAATATACTGAAGCTATTCACAGAAAGTACATCCATTAACAATATAAAGAAGATAAATGCCAGCATTTCTACTAAGACTTTCTACTCAAGCAGAATAAAAATGATGCTTTATTGCTAAATAGGAAAGTATCCTTTCTGTGAGATATTATAGAACATTATTTGTTTAGGCATATGTAAGCATTTTTACAAGACTGAGTAATACTCATTGATTGCTAGATAGTCTGGCATTTTGGGGGGTTCCTTCATCAGAACTTATTTCGAAAAAGCATAAAACTGGCCAAAGATAATTTTAAGTATGATACAAATTGAGGAAGATTGTAAATTCTTCTAACAAGAAAAGATAAAAAGATTGTATTCACTGAAGACCCCTGATATTCTAAAAATGTTCTGCTGGCTCTACAAATACATTTTTTTTCCTTTCCTTCTTTCTTCCTTTCATTATTTTTATTGAGGTAACTTTGGTTGATAACATTATATAGCTTTCAGATGTATGTCATTGTAATTCCGCTTCGGTATTTATTACGTAGTGTTCACCACCAAAAGTCTAGTTTCCATCCATCACCATACAAATGACCCACTTTACCCATTTTCTCCCCCACCTCCCTTCTCATCTGGTAACCACTAATCTGTTCTCTGAATCTATGTTTGGCTGTTGTTGTTGTTGTTGTTGCTGCTGCTTTTCTCCCCAAATCCCCCCCAGTACATAGTTGTGTATTTGCAGTTGTGGGTCCTTCTAGTTGTGGCTGTTGCTGTTTTTTTTAAAAAAAGAAAAGACAAAAATATCGTGTTCAGTGATGACCTCTGCTATTCTAAAAATGTTCTCCTGGCTCTACAATGCAATCTTGATATCCTTATGTATTTAGGACTCTTTCTTTCGGATTGTTCGGAAGTCCTAAAAACGTGACTGAGCCCTTTCCTTTGCAAGATTGAAAATAAGAGAAGTTTTTCTTAAAACCCTATGAAACAATGAATGAATCACATGATGTGAGTTCAACATGTCAAAATTTTACAGCAAACTCCCTGGGGACCTAGAATTTTGATTTCCAACGTCTACTTTTTTAGCTTTGTTTTAGTAGTTAGATATTGCATCTCCACACACAATTTATGGTTTCCATGGAATGGAAACTTAAAGTTAGCTAATTCTTGTCAAAATTATGGTAAATCCACAACAATCTTAGTGATAGTCTCAATGGAGAAACAAAGAAAATTCCATTTTCACAACCATTTCATGACAGTGTAGTCGTTTGTAGAGTTGGGTCCTCCCAGTCCTCGTTGTCCTACGTTCAAAGACTCTTCACGATCAGCTCTCCCGGATGATGCTCATTAGTTTATTTCATTCATTCATTTATTCATTCACTTAATAAACATTTATGTTAATTAAGAGAACCATTAAAAAAGTTAACAAGTTGGTTACATAAAATAAAATAAATCTGTATTAGGATGTTCATGAACCCCAAATGGCCATCTCCATTAACTCCAAAACTTTTTCACTAATAAACCACCTAAAAGAAATTCACAAACCTTGTTGTAGATGGTTTTGTTGCCCAGGAATAAATCATAATTCCACTTTCGCCAACTAATGAAAGGTTATGGAAGTAAAGAATTTACATTGTCATGTTCTGTTATTGATAACAAACAAACAAAAAACACTAAAAGTGTTCATTTTTAGATTGAATTTCATGCTGAGTTGCAAAATCCATGAAAAGAGAAGAGTCCACAAAAGCCTTAGACATAACTGAGAGGGTAGTCACAGTGGGCACACGCTCTGTCTCAACCAGAATTACTTGGCCCCCGTGTGTCAAATATAAGATTTAGCTTGACTGATTTTGCATTTCTCAGTCCACATTCTATCCCTCACTTTAGGTGCTTGTCTTTAGGATTTGTGTTTTTCCGCTGTGGCAAGCAATAACCATGTGTATTGGTTAGCTGTTTTTACATTAACACTAGGTAACAGAACACCCCAAAACTCACTGACTCACTAATAACTATAACTTATAACCATATATATGTTGTTTGCTGTGGACTCTGTTCACCTCAGGATCTGCCTTGCTGTTTTCTCTGAGGGTTTGCGTGAGGACTGCATGATCTTGTATGGGCTCAGGTAGGTGACTCCATTTCAAGTCTCAGATAGATGAGCAGGCTAGGAGGTTCTGCCTCACGTGACTTTCATTCTCTGGGCCCACATGGGCTATCTATGGCAAGCTCTTCAAGGCAACGCAGAGGCATAAGGGGGCAAATGGAAATATGCAAGGCCTCTTAAAGACATAGGCTCAGAATTAGCACATTCTTACTTCTGCCCCTTTCCATTGTCCAACGTAAATCTGTGGACAAGATTTATGGTCAAGGCAAAAATGAAGAGTATTGAATATTCTCTCTTAAAGATTTTTTAAAGATAAAATATCTCCATATTGTAAATTACCCAAGATAGAGATAACCCAGTGTGTGCAATTTTATGTCATTTATAAGTGCTTTAAATGGAGTGCCAAAGCTGAATAATTATTCAATGACATACTTTTTTTATTATTGAGAATAAAACAAAGCAATATTAAGGAATATTGTGAGAAGAAGAGAAATGCTCGTAATTTTCCCATCCTATTACAATTATGTTCTTTGTCACACATTATTTTCTTTCTGCTTTTTAAACTATATTCTGAACATTTCTTCTGTATCTGAAGGGACATCACTGTAGCCGCCCCTGACGCGGGAAAGGTTAATAATCACTGGAAAAGGCTTGCCAACAAACTGTGACCCAGAGGTGAGAGGGTCAGTTAGCCAATGACAGGTAAGACCTCCAGGGTGGGGCAACCTAAGCCAGGCAGAGTTGCCGGGGGGCACAGATGGAGACACAATTTTGGGAGCAGGAGGGGCCGTTGCCTAGGAGGCCTTGCATGCTCAGAGATGAAAATATACGAGTACAGCAATAACATGATAATATCAAAACAGAGGCGGAGGGAGGGTTCCTTGAGAAATCACTAAGAATTCTTGGCATTCGCTAATTACATTGTCCAGAACACCTGTGTATGTTTAACAGATGTAAGCTATGTATATATTGAAACTCTGGTTATAATAAACTCAGAGAGGTCATCAGCCCTCTCCGCATCTATCCTGATGTGTACATTGGATTGCGACACTGACAATCACCATATCATATACCATATACATATATCATACTAACAGCTCCCTTTTACTGAATATTTGTTTTCTATGTGTCTATTAATAAATATATTTATATGTATATTTCTTTAAGGTTCTGTTATTGCAGATAACCTATCAGTGAAATCCTGGCCATATCTTTTTTTTGTTGTCTAATTATTAATTCTTGGAAATGGAATTATAAGGATCAAAGAGTATGAATACCCATGTTACTCCAGCTGCATATTGCTGTATTGTTTTCCAAGACATCAATTTACAGAAGTAGACCTTTTAAATTTCATCTAAATTTGAGATTTCAATTTCATCTAAATATAAAAACTCATTTGGAAATCTTGACCACCATCGATATATACAAAAGCTTTAAAATATCTCTCTTTGTGCCTGAATGTTAACAACTCAATATTTCGTTTGCTTTGAATAAAGATGTTTTAATGTTTAATAAACAATTAATAATATTTCATTTTTATAGGAATGAAAAATAGTGACCTGGAGGCATGAAACAGGTATCAACATCTTGTTTCTGCTTGCTTTGTATGTGGATTGATTCACAAGTTTGGGGGGAAAATCCCTTTTCTAACTAGAAGTGCTTCCAATACTTTACTGCCACATATGTTGCAGTGACTATTCTCTATTATCTTTCAGTAAATTTACTGTAAATAACCTTTCTCCAACAATATTTGTTTTATCTAAGCAGGTTCTCTAAATGTACACTTGACAGATAAATGAATGTCTCCTTTTGCCAGACAATAAAAACCTTTCTGTTGCTGTTTATATTCACACTGTGATTCCAGAACACCTCCAAACAGAATAGAGTAGTGGCTTAAAGGTCATTTCAAAAGAGTTTGAGAGAGGGAGAGACCGGAAAGAAAGAGAGGAAGTGGAGAATCTAAGTATAGAAAGTTCTTTCTAGGTGTATAACTGAAAAGGGGAGCAGAGAAGATGGGTGGTAACTGGAAAGTATCAGAGAACTATTTTTTTTAGTATAAAAGACACTGAAGTGAATAGATATAATGATGTGGATGAGAAACATCAATGATTCAAGGAAGAGAAGTGACAACTGAGGAAACAATGTTTTCTGGAAGACTGGCTGGTAGGAAATTTACTGCACAAGTGGAAGCATTGAATCTCAAGAGATTGAGAAGCTGAGTGGTTTGGGGGGGATGCTGAGGACAGTGGGGAGTGGCAGAAAGGAGAGAAAATCGTGTAACAGAATTATTTCTGATATTTATATTACTTTTCTTTTGTGGAAGAGACATTCTTATAAGAAAACCCTTAGTTTTCAGTGTTCTTTTTGAATTTTGCTACATATTTTGAGAAAGTTTCCCACCTACTATAATGATGACAGAGTGTGCTCTTATGAAATATATATGTCTGTGTCCACATAACCTCTTGAGAGGTGCTTGAGATGTTTCACACTCTCTCATACATATGTTGGACTTTTCTTGTCCAGTCCCTGTTCTGAAACTCCCTTGGATATGCTAAATTGGGTAAATTCCTTAAGCACTCTTTGCCTCAGTTTCCTCTTTTGGAAAATGGAGATGATAGTGCTGATGTTATAGGATTGTTGCGGTGGCTCTGGGACTTTCTGTCCCTCTCTGAGGCAGAGTTCTAAGCTCTAGTAGCCTTGGAAGTACCCCATGGAGATCTCCCGTCACAGGGCTTACTGCAGGGAGCATAGCTGATTGACACCGTCTTCCTGGCACATCTTTGAATCCATTGTGGTACTCACACCAGGCCATAGTTCCTAAGGGTTGCTTCCAGCCAGTCACTGACTCCAATGCAAGACAACAGCCAAGTCATTCTGCCTGGTGATGTTTATCTAAAGGGCACCTTTCACTTCAGGATTCCCGATTGGACTCACCAAGATTTTCTCAGAATTGTGCTGTGGTCTGAGGCTTTTCCTACTCAATCCTTCCTTCCTTCTCTTCTTTCACAAGTGTCAGATGTGCACAGAGGTCTGCAGACCCTCTGCCACTCCTGCTTCCACCCTCTTTATTCATCACAGGTGTTTCCTCCAATAAGCATTTTGAAACTCATGTTATAGGCAACACTGGAACAAACTTACATGAGACTACTAATGGTTCTTATCTCATTTATTATGACTATTCATGATTTTTATTATTCTAATATTTACGTATTTGATTACAGGGTAATATCCCAGACCTCTCTGGGGTGTTGTATAATATATAGTATATGTCCCTTCTTACCTTATAAATCAGAAAAACTCTAATTCCAAAACTCTCTCCCGCCAAGAGTTCCAAATAAGAGATTGTGAATTTGTATAAGAAATAACTCCATTCTTCAGATTGATTTCATGCTAAGAAAAATTTTTCCATTGAAATATTGCCATGATTATGTTTCCTTTGCAACATTAATACATTAAACATTATACATGAAATTCTTTTGGCTATAGTTTTCCTGTTTAACCATTTCAATATCAGTGCTGTGTAACAGAGTTACATGGAGTAACATGGATAACTCTTCAATAGCAATTATCATAGGCTTATCTTAGCAAAGTGACTATAGGAGGACATGGATGATTTCCAACGTTCCTTATTAGTCTACGATTCTCTGGTAAATATACTTCTCCATTATGAATTTCCTATTAAGTTAACTGGAAACAATTGTATTTGGTATTTCTTTTGTTCTTGCAAGTACAAAATAAGGGTCTAGAACTCAGAATTGATTTATAGAGGATAGTTTCTAAATAATTTGCCCTAGGTTTTTTTTTTTTTAATAATCTCATAGTTTCTGGGAAATGCACACTAAAGGAGAATTCTGAAAGGAATATGTAAATTTGATTATTATTTAATTTTAAACTGTTATATAGTAAGATATTTAGGATGGGAATTATCTAGGGATTATCTAGTTCTAGTTTGGACTATACCACCAAATATACCACCAAAGGAATAAATGCCACAAAAACACATGTGAGACAGAGAAGGGATGACAAAGAACTCGGTTAGCGGCTTCTGGAGAGAGCAGTTGTGCTAGGATTAGCATGCCCTGCCAGAATTGGTCAGTCAAGTTCTCTCTGATTTCAGAAAGAATTCCCTAGGTCTTTTACAAAGAGAATGAAGAGGAGCCTGCTTCCTGACACTTGAACACCTTTACTCAGTTCAATAATCTGAGCGAGTCAAGAAGGTGGAGAGACATTGATGACGAAGTCCCTTTGCAGAGCTGTGGCTGTGCTCTACATTCCCACACGGGCAAGAGTGGGAGGAGGCTGCCTTCTGTCCCCATGATTAGTGAGGGGCCTTCAACTGACACTTGGGTAACTTTGGAATAAGTTTTTTGAAGTAGGGATCACGAAGAAATAATGCCTTATTCATTCCTGAGTAAGCTGAAATTTACCATGGACTGGATCTGACACCAGTCATGGGAAACCCAGAGAAGCAGATAGGAGATGACCAAGGGCTTTGGTGGTGGCTTTCTGACAGGTCTGCTGTGTTGATATTAGTCTACCAGAACTGGACAAGGCAAAGCATACAATGAGAAAGCCGATGCACCTAAGCTTCGGGACTATATGCCTCTTTGTATGTTCTCAGTGTGAGAATGTTTCTGGTCATAGAGTAATATACGCTTAAAAAATTTGTGTAAATTTCTATTCAAAAAACATGTCCTATTTAACTACGGCAGCATGTCTTCAGGTCTTTTAGTAGCAAGAGACAGTAGCAAAAGAGACACTCTACTGACACGACCAGAGCAAGTTAGACCTAGAACATTAGCAAGTTCGAGAAGATAATTTATTGTCAAAAAGAACCTTCAAGAATGTTAACTTTCATGACCTTTATGAAATCCCTCAATTGAGAAACATTTTTTTAATTCCCAACTTCTACCAGAAAGACCCTCTTACCCACCCTCTTTCCTCAAGAATTCTCTCTCTTGCACATATGTTCACTTAGCAAGCCAATCATCTTCTTAATGTTTACCATTCATTCATTTAAAAATAATTTCAATACATCATGCAATTAATAGTGAACTGAACAAGTAATGGACAAGAAAGCCCTTTTGAGATGTAGCTGCTGGGCATTTACCCAGGCTTTCTAGGTAGCTAGGTAACTACCCTACCCTCCACCACACTTGCAATTAAAATTTCATCAGAATTACAATTTGCATCAAGTCAAAATTTGTTTAAAAATAATTGAATCTGTCTCTGTACATATTTTCCCCCTGCCTAGAATGGCCACTCCGCCCACCACCATACACACTCTGCCTCTCATGTCAACTTCTCTAATTAACTCCAACTTGTTCCTTCAGATTTAGCTTAAAGTTTTCCAAAACCTCCTGGTCTGCTTTAGGTGGCCCCTTTAGTGATTTTAATACAAGTTCTACTTACATCTAAGTACGAACTCATTATGCTCTGGCTCTTGGTTCACTTTCCCCTCTCCCACTTGATTATACTGTGAACTCAAAGGCAAGGATTGTGTCCCATTTATCATCATATTTGGAATCCAGCAGTTAATGCACATAAGCATTGTTGGATGTGGTTCATGTAAATACAATATTATTTCCAAAAGGTAATTGTTTGTATTTTGGCTCTTAGTAAACTAAATTTTCAAGCACATCTGAATTTATTCTTATGCATTCATTTGCCGTCTAAAAGTGAGACTTAGCAAATCCCCCCATGTTTTCAAAGGTTTGTTGAAATGAGTCACTGGGAAAGAACAAGGAAAAAAAATACAGTAATAGTGTCATTAACTATTTGTTCCTCCCCATGGATCCCAGCAAATCTTCTAACTTTAGCCATCCCTGTGTATTTGTGCCATCCCAGGTGTACAATGATACACTAGAAGAAATTGCTATTTTGGTTAATAAACACAAATTTCCTCAACTATCCTTTGAGTATCATTTATCCACCAGCAGTTTAGTGTTGCTGTAGATGATATTAGTTAGTTCCCAAATTGATTGATTCAGGGGAGACACAAAGTTAGTCAAAATATATAGAGTTTATATGAATTTTTTACTTGTCAAGTGGTTAACCATAATAAAACTCAAATCAGAATGCTTTTAGAGACCTGGAATTTTTTAAAGAGTATGCCACATTTCTACCACCATCTGTTTTTCTAAATGTTTTTTGGGTAACAAAATTCATCTTACTAGTTATACTGTATTTATAGTTTTCTTTTCTCCTAGGTCAGTATTTTTATAATATATAATAGTAGAAAAATGCATATTATCTTACATTTGTCTGAACTTCCAGATTCTGGCGACAACATAAGCATGCCATCTATAGAAGAGATTGCATTTCCCCCTTTGTCCTACAAATGTTTGTGGTTGACCAGACAGGTATGTGTTATGTTCTTTGTTTTTTCTTTTTGTTTTCTGTATTAAACATCAAGAAATATTTGTGGTTATTTACTGATAAAATAAAAAGAGTTGTTTGTGGAGGATAAAATATGAAATGTATGTGGTCTTACACAATACAACATGGTGCACGATGTCTCCTTGTTGCAAAGACTGAGATTTAGGAAAAAAGGTATACTTCATATCATAGCAACCCCACAGCAGGTTTTAACTCTGTAGTGGAATGGGGGAGGCCAGGCATGGCTGGCATGCTGATGGGGAAGCTTTAGGGACAGAAAAGCTGGCATCTAATTAAACTTTTCAGTTTGACCTCCCCCTATGGAATTGAGACTAATTTTGAGAAAGCTGGATATAACCAGAATTTCCATTTTAGCTTCATAAAATCACAATCTTGTAAAAGGAAAGTTATTAAAAATGATCAGATGGAAGACTTTTTAATGAAATACAGAAAACTTCTGAGCATTTTATATATTACTGCGTTTTTCCCCCCAAGCGTATAACTTTCCTCTACAAGATTTGGCTACTGGGTTTCTATCCATGTGTGACTCAGGCTTTCAAACAACATTTTTCATAA
Organism: Equus quagga; assembly: GCF_021613505.1. Taxonomy (NCBI): domain Eukaryota; kingdom Metazoa; phylum Chordata; class Mammalia; order Perissodactyla; family Equidae; genus Equus; species Equus quagga. The sequence goes on from NC_060280.1 coordinate 7,677,684, forward strand.
TGGAGGTATATTAACTTTTAATGAAAATATTATTCTTTCGTGGTTGGGAGATTATTTACCAAGAGAATTTGTCCTTGTATAAATATATTTTCTTTCTTATTCTCTTTGACTATTCTTGCTGTTTGTTTTCAGTTCTTCATAAATTCTTGCTAACCACAGAGCTAATATAATATTGATTTTTTGAAGTTGTGCTTTATTGGAAATTGGAAGCATTTTTCAGATCAACCCGTACTAATTTTTAAAGCTTCAAGGCTTTGAACAAGATGGATTTTCAACATGGCGGAATATGTAGAAAAACTTCTGATATTTTTCATTAAAATACAGTAACGGAAATTCATAGGCGTGGTTGCCAAACCTCAGAAATAATACTTTGAAGACAAGTCAGTAAATAGAAATCACTGAATTTATTCACTGTCAACAAATACTGTAGTGGGAAAAAGTAGTGGTGGCAGAATGCAGTCAGCAGTTCTAGCGACATCTGAGATGGACGCTGCTTCAGGTCACTATTCTCAAAGCCACCATCAATGAGCTCATAAAATGACTCCCTCATGCTTCGTTATATATTGTCCTTGGAACTGCATCCTTGGCCTTCACAATGCCCCTTCCTTCCATCATTTTTTGCATGCACATACAACATCCAGTACTTGGCTATTTTTTGTCAACACCTTTTTCCATTTCAATTTAAAGCAGCAATTCAGTTTAAAGATTAAGAATGCATGTTTTCTAGGGGGCTGGCCTGGTGCCATAGTGGTTAAGTTTACATGCTCCCTTTTGGTGGCCCTGGGTTCGCCAGTTCTGATCCTGGGTGTGGGCCTATGCACTGCTCATCAAGCCATACTGTGGCAGGAGTCCCACCTATAAAAATTAGAGGAGCATGGGCACAGATGTTAGCTCAGGGCTAATCTTCCTCAAAAAGAAAAAAAAGAATGTACGTTTTCTAGAGTTAAATAAGTCCACTCTTTTCTCAAAGTGAAAAAAAAAACAATTGGAAAGCTACATACCCTAATAATTGTCTCAATATTTGAAACTTATAAATCAAGCTAATAAACTGTTAAATAAAATATAGTCTATCCTCTTATTTTAATAAATATTCTTTCATTACATTCTTGAAGACCAAATTCAAATTTAAAATTCTTGAACTCCTTAGAGTTCTGCATTGAAAATGGTCACAAGGGGGAATTTGACTGCCATCCCCTGGCCAGTGGACCACTAATTGTCTTCTACCTTTTCTGTCCTGGATCGAAAAAGACCTCTGTCACATGTATATAGACATCCTAGCTTGCACATCCAAACTCTATCTAAAGACCCTTGTACCAGCTGCACTTAAGCCCAGAGGTGTGCATGCTGCCGTGTGTTCAGACTTAGACCTGGGCAAGAGGCTCAAGTACCTTCCAGAAGCAGAAGAAGACAGTCCATTTGGGCTGGGAATAGTGGTTATCTGATTCTGCAGTGCGGTTCAAAAGTAGAGTATGGGAACGAGTCTCTTGGATTCCTTGTGTCATGAGAGTAGGTATGGTCAGAGGAGAATTAAAGTTAGACCCTCTAAAGTTCAGGACCCAGGGCAGGGGTCCCTCTTCTTTGAGTCTAAGAATGATACAGCAGAGAGACCTCTGTTTAAAAGTCTTTTACACACCTGTAAGTCAGACATCCACAACGGGAGTAATATATTCCCTAAAGGTGCGAAAATTTTTTCCTAGGGAGGTTAGGAAATTTTGCACTTTTGTGTATAAAGCACAGATAGACTTACAGTATGTAAAAAGTACCTGTGACATTAAAAATTTCATGAGGGAATGGGGGAAATTAGGGGGAAATGGGGCCTAAAAAAGGCTCTTTAAGGAGGCAATAATGAAAAATAAAGTTTGGGAAACACTACTCTCAGAGGTAATCTGGAGCCAGACTGCCTGGGTGTGCAGTCTTACTGCACTAGTTGGTAGTTTTATGACACTGGAAAAATATTTAACCTCTCTGGCCCTCAATTTCCTCATCTTTAAAAGGGTTGCTATGAGGACTAAGTGACTGACATTTATACAGTGCTCCATATAGTATACAGCATATAATATGTACTAAGAAAGCAGTTTTTAGGAAAAAATGTCTCCTCATTTGTAAAATTTGGGCTAATAATAGTGTCTACTTCATAGATACCATAGGGGGTTCGCACAGATTGAACAGGAGAATGCTGTATACGATGTCTAACACACAGTACCTGGTCCTTAGTAAGTGCAGAAGATTAACTGATACTAAAATGAATAAAATAGAATATGACTCCAGAAATATGTAACAGAATATTAAAAACTATAGCTTTTTCAGATTTCTACTGTCATGTAGTTTATTTTTGACTTTTACTGTAAATATTGCCAGTACTTACTGCTAGCAAATTTTCCTAGTTCATTGGTAAGTTTAAATGTACAGATATTTCTCACTTTGAATAAGCCTAAATTAGATTTTCATAAACCTGAATCCAAGTAACTGGGTTCCTTAGATTGTCCCCCATTGTCCTCTCACCGTCGGGAAGGCCTCCATTCACACGGAATCTTTGGTAGACGCATAGCGTGGTATAAAGATGCTGGGCTGCTCACCTTATAGTCACTACTAGGGGCAGCAAGACAGCAACAGCCACATGAATGAGGCCAGTTTATTTATCTCCCTATTTCCAGCATGAAAAATATGCAGTGCATTAATTTTGTCTATATAGAAAAGGAGTCAGGCAGGTCAATAGTGTATTAAATGCCAAATCCATTGTACGTTCTAGAAGTTGCTTAGACACGGACCTGAGAACAGATACTCTTTTTTTCCCCAAAATTAATTTTTCTCATAAAAAAGAAGAAAGAATTATCTTCAACGTTACTCAGTGCCAAAAAAAGAGAGCTGTGGTTTGATTTGAAATAATAGAAAACTAAAATCTATTTCCCTAAAGATCCTAGCACTATTTCTCTAATATAAGTGGGTACATGGAATTCATGACATTATGCTATCATGAAAATATTATGCTTATTTTACTGTAAGTTTAGAATAAAATATCATTCATAAAGTGTTAGATGTAACTGTTATTCAAGCATTTAAAAGCTAATTTTGAAGGAAAGTTTAAATGTGGATATAGATTACACAGATCTGTAATGATTGCAAATGAGTTTAAATGATTTAGCACCGAAATTTACTAGAAAGGCTATTTTAAGTTATCTACTAGCCGTTTAAACAGTTTTTGGACTAGTGTCACTTTAATGATCCATTTGCCAACTATTTGCCTGAAATTCTTATCTCTCTCCTCAAATTAGAATATATCTCTAGGCTTCACACCAAATACCATCCTCTTCGAAAATCATCAGACAACGAGCACTCACACAGTACTTTTAGATGTAAAGGTTATAAAGGTGGCACAGAATCATTTTGAGACAGAAGATCCATTTCTGACAACTAAAAGTTGACTTGAAAATCAATCAAATATTCTACAGAAAGATAACCTTTCTGAGGTTCATGGAAAATGCGAACGATATAAACTTTTCAGTTTTAACCTTTTAGCCATCTTGAGACCTTAAATATCTCTTAAATTACAGATCTATGACACAGCATTTCTGAGTTCAATGGAGTCAAGAAAATGTGACATCAAAGCAGTGAGAAAAATAGAAGGGCATCATTGTTTGTATTTGTAACAATGAGTACCTCAAAGGAGCTATTGTGAGGATGAACTACAGTCCTTTAAAGGACCCTAACTGAGTGTCCTTAACTCCAGTTCTCCTGTTTCTTTTGTCACACCAGTTTTTCTACCTTACACCTGACAGTTTATATGCCCTAACCCCACCTCCTTTTCTCCAATCTCCTTTCCTTCCTCTCATCTTTGTTCTTTGTTTCTTTGAGCAAAAATTTTTTTATTAAAATCTAGACAAATAAAACATACAGAAAATTTTATCTAAATAAATCCTCCATTGGATGTGCATAACACAGTCCCTGTCAGTGGTGCAGAGGTTTCTGCTTGTTTTCTGGCAAGATACTTTTCTCTTTTTCATTTCATAATGAGGAGCACATATTAGTTCAGCTAATGATAATTCCTATACCAGCAACCCCAAAATCTGTCGTAGCTCAAATGGGATTAATATTTATTTCTTTAAAGTTCAAAACAGGTTTTCCTGAAAGGCAGGTAGCTCCTATCCATGTAAAGGCTAATTTGAGCATCTAGGTTTCTTCCAATTCCTGGCTCTCTTATCTTTTAAATTGGCCTCCAAATTCACAATGCCAATCTGTGTTAAGACAAAAAGAGGAAAGAACATGGAGGTCGTACATTAAGAGATTCTTATAGGCCAGGCCTGGAAGGAGCTCACATTACCTCTCTTACATGACATTGACTAAACCTCAGCCACGTATCCACACCTTTCTGCAAGAGGCACTGAGCCATATAATATAACTCTGTGCCCAGAAAGAAGAAATACGTTGTTTTACAGTAAGTGTAACTGATGTTTACAGAAAGTTATAGCATAATTTATTTTTCTGGTTACATTGAGATATAATTGACATTTGACATTGTGTTAGTTTGATATGTATGCATTGCAAAATGATTACCGCAATAAATCACTTCATATAGTTTCAATTTTTGTTCCCTTATGACAAGAACTTTTAAGATCTACTCTCCTAGAAACTTTCAAATATGCAGTACAGTATCGCTAACCATAGTCATCACACTGCATGTTATATTTCCAGGACTTACTTATAACTTTGTATAACTTACTTATAAGTTTGTATCTTTTGACCCCCTTCACCCAATTCTCCCACCCCCTACCCTCTGCCTCTGACAACAGCCCATCTGTTCCCTGTTTCTATGAGTTCAGTTTTTTCAGATTCCACATATAAGTGAGACCATGCAGCATATGTCTTTCTCTTTCTGATCTATTTCACTTGGCATAATGCCCCCAGGGTACATCCATGCTGTCACAGCCTTTCCTACCCATTTGAATGTGGGTGATGTGGCTATTTTCTCACCAGTGCAATGTGTAGGAATCACTCAGCTAGTTTCTGGATTTCTTCAGAGTGAACTTCTCCATGCGTAGCCGTAGATTCAGTGTGTCCTTGGGAGGAGGTGAGTTCGGGAGGCTCCTGTGTCACCATCTTGGACCGGGACTATGTGTGTTATTTTTAATAAATATTCGTTTACAATTTACTCCATTCATTCAACAGTACTGTAAAAAAAATTGTGAGACAGACATGACTTTTCTAGTTTTTGACTATATGGGTTGGACCAGTTCTCTGAACTGCCTTAACTTTTATTTACTCAGCAAAGTAAGTGAGATAATGTGTGTAATGTATATTCCATAGTGTTAGACGCAAATAGATGTTAGCCATCCTCATCCTTCTTCTTGTTTGTGCAAAGTCATCCAATTACTATACGAGATCTAATTCATGGAATCATCTTTCATCCTCTCTACCATCTTCTAAGTATCAATTTTGTTGGCATTTGCCTTAAAGTGTCTTTTTCATAATCACCCTTGTGTTCCCCTTTCATTATTACTGCTAGGAGTAAGTTTCCCAACCTGAAATGGCCACCCTTTTCCTGCTATGCTTTCTTCACTCTGAAGGCTGATTTTCCCACCTGTAATCTCTCCAACCTCAAGTGTATAAACCCCCTGACACTTACATTTTCTTAAAATTAATTCTTTGCTTATTGCCTGCAGTGAAGGTTCTAGTCTCAATTCAATAAGTTTATCTGACACGGATGTCCTTGCTAAAGGGCTGGTTGAGAACCGGCAGCCCCTCCGAAGACACACGACCAGCTTTCGAGATCCGAGGGGAAAGTTCTGAGAACTGAGCCTCTTTTTTTTCCTTCGTGACTCAATTCCTCATACACTAACAGGCTTCTTCTGCCTCTCTGTCTTCATTCAGGCTTTTGATCATTTGTAGAACAATGACTTTTCTCATTTTTCATTTCCATCTACTGATCTAGACTCTTCTAACCAATCTTACAGCCTGTACCACTCGGTTGAGCATTCAACAATAGCAAGCAGCGTTTTTAGTTTAAGGAATCACTTCCAAATGCAACACCCCATTTAGTCTACACGAGAACTTCTGTTGGCTGGTGATGATGTGGTCAATCCCTACAGGCGTCTATCGCACCAGGAGCAATTCATCAGCTGAGCGTTCACTTTCAGTTCTTTTTTCATCACCGGACCTTGGAATTCAGCCTTCTCTTTTCCCCTTCCCTCACCCTCTTGATCAGGCAAATTTCCTCTCTTTTCAGCAGTAGTTCTCTCCAAATTCCTGTGCTTCTTCTCCCTGCCAAAGAAATAGATTGGCCTTTTTTATTTTTAGGTTTATAGAATTATGCAATAAAGATAACAACAGCCACAAATCTCAGACAACCTCAAAACATATTTCATTATTATGAAATGTGTTTCAGATGGTACATAAGAGTCTCCCTTGAATGTCCACTGACAGTTGTATTTAGTCCTCCAGAAGCAACTATTGATCACCTACTATGTACTAGACTTGGGCTTCATCAAAAAAGAAAAAGACAAAGATCTCCACTATCATTAAGCTTACATATTAAGTAAATCAAAAAGTAAACAATATACTTGAGCTCACTAATCACATTGGAATCATCCTTGCAAATGTCTTTGAGTATTCATTTCTCCACAGTGGCACCTCTTGTTAATCAGGGACTATAATAGGTACCCTTGTGACTTCATAGAGGAAATTTGTGTTTTTGAAGATAACCAAGATGGGTGATACCAGCCTCACCAACCTGCTGGCATGTGCAAGAGATGCTCGGTGCACATTTCCAACACAACCCAGTAATGTAACTGGTATCTATCTCCTCCCTGAACCTAAGGAAATTATATGTAGAAATGTTAAGTTCATGTTATGTTCTAAATCAAAGTTCCCAATTCTTTTCACTTGAAGCTCTTTCTCAAACAATTTTGTTCTGAACAGCCCATCACTTAGTTATTTAGACTTACCTAAATTCATCAAGGATAGTGTTCTTGTCTTACAGGCATATTCCTGAGGGAGAGTATATAGTAGTTGTGAAATGCATGATTAATTATTCTTTCTTATTTTTTAGGGCACAGAGGATATGCAGAGGTTGTGGTGGAAATTTTGAAAAACATGGTTTATTGGCTACTGTATAAAAGCCGTGAGCTAAATCTCCAAATGACAGATATTTAAGTTCACTGCAATCTACCATTATAATATCCAGCACATTTGCACATGCAAACAGATGTTCAATGGTACAGAACAGCTACTTTCACACACATGCACAGTTACAAATTTAGTATTCACTAATTGATTCAACAACTTCAACTAGAACAGATATTGTAAAATATGTTTAGCTTTGATTTTTTCTCTTTTTTTTTCAGTAAAGCATTGGAAGTCTTGGTCTTGGCAGTATGAGCTAAGGAGATATGGTGCTTTCAATACTCTCTCGTATTGGCCAGCTTCTGCAGCCTATGTGATGACTCAGGGACTAGATTTCCTGGAGATTCTTGGAGATGTGCACGTTGCATCTCAGAGCTAAACACAAAATATACTCTTGTAATAGAAATAATCAAGATTGAGGTGAGAACTGACTTAATCTGTATGTCTTATCTATTAGAGGGCTTAGTTTAGAGAAGAAAAGAAATTGTAGATGCAGAAAATGAAAAGCCTTCAGTTAGAAGTTCCTACCTAAAGTTGCCCTGGAAACAAATCAGCCTTTGGCAGCCATTTCCCAGCAAATCTCACCAAATAGCAAATAATAAATATCATAAAATGACATAAAAATATTACAGTAAAATAAAATTAGAGCTACACAATAAAATATTTTTAAAAATGACACATATTTGGAAACCAAAAATCAAATCCAAAAATTGTTTTCAATTTGTTTTTCTTTACAAAATATCCAAACTTCTATGGATTGGCAAGATTGAGTTAAAAAATCAGTGAAGGTAAAAACAAGTACTGCTGTACTTCAGTCAATAATTGTGTAATACTTAGAAAAATCAAGATGTTCAATTTTGCTTTTTGCCTCCTTTTTTGGGAAACTGCCTACATATCTGTTTGTACCCAGGCTGGGGGTTTTCCCAAGGGCAGGTACTCCAGAATGGGTGGCAGGCCTAAGGTGTAAATACCACCATCAAAGTGAATGTCTGCACACTCCACTAGCTTGTGCCCTTTCCTTCCAAGGGGGCTCAGAGGCCAGGGGTTTGGGGTCTAGTCCAGAGGAGGGAGGGTGACAAGGAGGTAAGCACAGTCTTATCTGCTGTTATGGGTTGAATTACATCCTCCCAAAATTTACAAGTTCAAGTCCTAATCCTCAGTACCTCAGAATATGACCATATTTGGTCTGGAAGTTCAGTGGAGAAAGATGTGCAATTATTTTTAAGTTTGTACTCCAGAAAACAGCTTGAATATGTGCACAAAGGACATGGAGAATATGTTTATTGAAGCACTGCCAGTAATAGAAAAAAGAGAAATAAAGAGAGGAAATGCAGGAAATCCTTAACTATCCATTTGTAAGGAAATTAGTAAATAATTTTTTCATAAAATGTGTTTAGATACATGAATTAGATCTTCATGCAAACAATATATTTCATGAGCGTAAAGTCTAGAAAATGCAAATTAAAAATCATATAACAGGATGATAAATAACATGATAAAATATATGATGGCATGAAATAATTAAACATGAAACCATAATATATTCCATTTTTCATAGATAACGGATAAACATTTTTTCACATTGGCACCTGAATTCTGAGATTATGAGTCATGATTCAATTTCAGAGTGTTTTTATTTTTAGTAATACATAAAATGATGGTATAGCTTATATTTGGGGTGTCATATTTGATGAAATATGATATTTATTCATACTCCATATAGAGTAATAGTGGAAAAGATACATGTCTGTGATAAATACATACTTCTGGGTACTAGTTACCTCTGAGGAAGGGAAGAAGACATATTTAGAAATATCAGTAGCCAACAGAAAAAAATTCAATATCTCTCCGTTCTTTGTTATATAATTTCTATACTTTTCTCTGTGCTTGACATATCTCAAAATGTTTTAAAATAAAGGAATTAGAGATAGAAAATTAGGCCTTGTGAGAAATCAAGAAAGCAAATTTCTCATCGTGGAAGTTAAAGTAGTAAATAGTAAATTCAGTAGTTCTTGCTAGTGACAAGGAGATAGCATACCAGTTTATCTGAGGAATTAACAAATATACATTCAGACAAAGGCCAAATGATTGATTGTTAAATTTATATTCTTCCCACATCAAACATCATGATGAAGTCAAATTTCATCATTATAGAATAAATCTATGTGATGAAAGATTGTCTGAAATTTGTTTTGATTGAAGATAATCACGGATATTGTGTATCATTTCTAAGTGTGTGTGTTTATGTGTATGTACATAAATATTTGTGAAACATTGCTAAACAACTGACATTCTACTTTTAATTCACAATTTCAAGCGTACAGAAGTCCCAAGTAGGACTCTTTTCTTATAAATCTCACAGTCTTAAAGGAAGTTAAATACCTAACAATAGTTGAATAATCATCTTCCACACTTTATGCCAGCTCTAGCGAGGATTAGAACACAGAGCACGTGAACCCAGACAAGTCTGTGTTAAAGTGTCAGCCTGTTGCTTCTGAAACAGGAAGCATAAAGTGTGGGGGAGGGGGCTGTTTTGCTGGACAATTTTGGTGATGGAGAGAAAGCGAGTTGGAGGAGTTACGCATAAATTGTTAATGGCATATATAGACTGGGGTTCTCATAAACGAGTGGCACATTAAATGTGTAGGCAACGTGGTTTAAAAAGACCAGCGTGGATTTTGTGGAAAAATTCTTTGTCTTCAATATGTTTTCTTTCTTAATTTTTGTCTCTGGGCACTTAGGGTGGAGATGAGAGCAAAAGAAGTCCTAGATCCCTTATCAACTCACCAATTGTTGGAGACTGAATTGTGTCCCCAGGAAAAGATATGCTGAAGTCTTAACTCCAAGCACGTGTGAATGTGATCTTATTTGAAAATAAGGTCTTGTAGAAGTAATCATGTTAAGATGAGGTCATACTGAATTAGAGCAAACCTATATCCATTATGACCAGTATCCTTATAAGAAGAGAAGAAGAGACCCAGAGATAAACAAACAGGGAAGACAGTCACGTGAAGATGGAGAGATTGGATGATGCATCTACAAGCCAAGGGATACCAAGAATTGCCAGGGATTGAAGCTAGAACAAAGCAAGGAAGGATGCTCCTCTAGAGCCTTCATAGAGAGCACGGCCTTGCCACTATCTAGAATTTGCACTTCAGCCTCTAGAACGTGAGAGCATGAATTTCTGTTGTTTTAAACCACCCAGTTTGCCAATCCCCTTCAACTTGCTTCCTGTGACAATGGAGGAAGTGCTTCTGATTCAAACAAAAGGCAACCTTCTCATATTTTGCAGGAAATCATTGGTCTCAGTTTCAAGGAAGGCAATCCTTTGTTAATTCATCACCTCCTTTCTTCCGGAATTTATCAGTCTCTTTCTCTCTATTGTATCATTTCCACCAAAACACAAATATCTTCTGGTTTCCCTCATCTTAAGACAAAACAAAACAACCACCCTTGACTTCAAAATTTATTATATTTTGGAAGCAGATAACTTGTTTTATACTTTCATAGGTCCACAGATGTAAAGGAATTTTGCCCCAGGATCTGTCACACCGGAGTAGGTGACAATATTTGAAATTGATCTTTTTGAGCTGATAATATTTAACGATATTTTAGATTGAGAGTTAATGAGGGAATGAGTTAAAACTTTGGGGGATGTTGAGATGGGGTAATTGTATTTTTCATGTATGATATGTGTAAATTTTGGGGAGTCATAGGATAGAATACACTGAGTAAATAGTATCCCCCCCAATATTCACTTCTATCCAGAACCTTGGAATGCAGCCATATTTGAAAATAGGGTCTTTGCAGACGTATTTAATTAAGATGAGGTCCTATTGGATTAAGGTAGACCCTAAATGCAGAGCCTGGTGAACTTATAGAAGACCAGGAGACACTGGGAGACACAGAGGAGAAGTCCGTGTGATGATGGAGACAGAGATTGGAGTGATGTAGCTTACAAGCCAAGAAACAGCTACGATTCCCAGCAATCGCGAGAAGCTAGGAAGTCAAGAAATAACTCTTCACTTGAGCTTTCACAGAGCGTGACCCTGCTGACATCTTGATTTCAGACTTCTAGTGTCCTGATCTGTGAAAGAAAAACTTTCTGGTGTTTTAAGCCACTTTCTTTCTGATATTTGTTATGGCAGACCGAGGAAGCTTGTACAATAAATGATCCATTTCGTGATATCCTCACCAGCATTTGGCATTGTCAATGTTATTATGGCCACTCTGATAGGTGTGGAGTGATAATTTGCTATTTTAATTTACATTTTCCTGATGGCTAATAATATTGAACAGCTTTTTCTATGCTTCTTTGCCATCCAAATGTCTTCTTAATGAAATGTCTCTTGCTCATTTTCTAACTGGATTGTTTGCTTGGTTGTTTACTATTGAATTTGAGAGTTCTTTTTATAGTTTATACATCAATCTTTTGTTGGATATGTAGCTTGCAAATATTTTCTCCCAGTTTGCAAACTATCTTTTAATTCTTCTTATACAGGCTATCATAAAGCAAAGTTGTAATTTTAAGGCAGTTCAATTTATCCATTTTTTCCTTTAATGGATCACGTTTTTAGTGTCAAGCCTAAAATCTCTGATTAGCACTAGATATCAAATATTTTTTCCTCTTTTTTGTCCCTAACAACATGGTTCAAATTTCAGTTATCAGAGTACATTATCTGTGAGTAATTGCATGAAGTTCAAACTTTGTTGCCAGCTCTTTTTTCCAGCTTTTCTTAGGTATAATTGATAAATAAAAATTGTATATTTTTAAAGTGCACTATATGATGATACATATACATTATGAAATGATTAATATAATCTCTCCTATTTTTCTACAAGTTTTATAGTTTTATGTTTTACAACTATGATCCATTTCAAATTAATTTTTATAGAAGATGTGAGTTGAGGTCAAGATTCATGTTATTTTCCAATGGATGTCCAATTATTCAGCATTATTTGTTGAAAAGGCTATCCTTCCGCTATTAATTTCTTTTACAACTTTGTCAAGAATCAGTTGAGTGTATTTCTGTGGGTATATTGTAGTTTATAAAAGCTCTCCATTTCTGTTATGTTTTTCCATAATTTTTTCTCACATATTTGGGCAGGGAATTGGTATAAAATTGTGTTTTCAGAGAAAATAGTCATTGTATGCTTGCACAATCCTTTTTATAATACATTTGCACTAACTGTGAAATCCCTATTATTTGGCCTGCTTTTTGTAAACAGTTTGAAAAGCAGATTATGGAATTGGTGCAGCTCCAAGAATTTATTTTAAAATCTAACCAGATGTCCAGTAAGAAAAACGTATGTTTGTAAATTAGATTTTCATTGCTGACTCCAGGAAGATGTGTATATGACACTTTAACATAATGTCCTAGGGCATCGATGTTATAATTATCATGCACGACAAAAGAAATAACTTTTCACAATTAATGGAGTCAACTGAGTCCAAGTGAATTTATTACAGTAGAGTATACTTTTTACTTCTACTTCTATGAATTACAGTGTCTGTTGGTCAAAAACAAACTTTTAACAGACTATTCATGATTGACTGCAGGATAGAAGACCCTTACCTTTCAAACATTGGATATAACCACATAGTCACTCTTATGTTATTTATGACTTGTACGAATTCTGCATGGCTACTTAGAAAAATGGCGTGTGTCCTCAATTTTTATCTTCATATATTTTGCTCACATTTGTTTCTCACACTTAATGCTGTTCTCTTGCCTGTATACAAATGATTACCTTTGTGGTTCAAGGGTTTATTAAAATTTCACCTCTCTCATACAGCCTTCTCCGACCATCACAGTTTGAAAAGAGATCTCCTTCCTCTCTACAGCATAGATAGTCTGTGACATTTATTTAACATTTATGACTTGCTTCCTGGGAAAAATCACTTTGGTAATGTACGTGCAAGTGGACATGCTGGATTCTCCCAAATGAAACTGTCATGTCTTGCAAGAAAAATAATGTCATAGTTTTCGTGTATGTGTCACAGAGAAATAGTGCTTTATCTCCTAAACTCTAGATCTCAGAGGGACATTTACTATGTCACTGCTGAAGCTTAAACTTCAGGGATGGTTTCTTGCACAGTCCCCTTCTGAGTCTCAGGATTTTCCTCCTGGGACATGAGGAGGAAGCTATTGTGTCGGTGATGGCTGGAGGCCTAGAGCACTGCTTCAGACTGGAGTTAACTTCTAGTCCCTGGTGGTGATCTCAGGCCTGTGAGTCGGAGTGGCTGTTGGCCAGCATGACCTCCACATTGCCCCCTGGTGCTCTCATCTTGTCCTTGGTGATCTCATTGGGCCCCTGAAATCTATCTGTTGACCCCCATGAAGGACCTGAAGAAGCAGATTCTCCACTGTGTGCTTGAGGACCTCTATGACCCAGGCTTTATGGACCCTTTGCCTACCTCAACGACTTGGTAAGGGTTGGAGAGGGAGTGTTAGTGACAAATGTGATGTGCTGTATGAGGACATGCCAACAAGAGTGGAGTTGCAAGAAGCGCAAGCTGAATAAGAAGCCACAGAGGAAGTTACTGATGTGCTATTACCCATAGAAAGATATAGATCTGGGAAAAAAAGGCAAAACAACTTTTCTTAACTAAAAAAAGACAATTTTCTCTGGTCTGGCATGAAAGGAACTTGGAAGTTGCCACTTTGTCCTAACAAGTAAAAACTGGACAAATGGGAAAACCAATAACTCTTCTTACCTATCAAAGAGGGGAGGTAACAGGGCAAACTGCTACCCCAAAAGTTGGAGAGGCAGATGGGCAAACACAGAGAATCATAACTTACTGTAGCAGAAACCTCCATGGGAAGCAGTGCTGAAGTAGAGAAACCTGAACTGTAATTGAAGAATTGATGGAAGCTCAGTGAGGACAAGCCTGAGAAATTAAAGACTCGAGGAGGGCCCAGTTATATGGGGACACTCACAATTTTGTGAGTTTACTTCCTGGACTCTACCAGGCTCGTACCATGAATAGCAGAGAAAAGATCTGCTTGTACTTCCAGTACTGGGTAGGAAAAATAACTATTTTGAAATATGCCTGACTATTCTATTCTTCATAACAAAGCTTGACTTAAGGAAAATCTAATTTATCAGAGTGTAACTGTCTGGGATTTTATCAGGGCCTAGCCAACCTGGAGGAAGGGAAATATCTAACTCCAGCCCCTTGTAGCCATCCTGTCCCACCTAAGGGGCAGGGGAGGGGATGGTGTGTGGAATGCTGACTGGTACTGGTGAAGTTCACAGTCGAGGGTCACAGGCTCATCAAAAACTGAGATCTAATCGTAGAACTATAGAACATTTCCCCTCCCCACACACCTTACCCTCACATCACTAAATACCTACTTGCTGGAGTTCTTGCTACCAAGTACATCGTGTCCAGCTTTCAACAAAAAATTACAAAGCACACTAAAAGATGAACAACACAGTTAACAGAAAAAGAGCAAGCATCAGAACTAGACTCAGAGATGTCAGGGATGTTGCAATTATTGGACTGGTAACTTAAAACAACCATGATTAATATGCTGAGTGTAATGGAAAAAGTAGACAACATGCAATAGAAGATAGATGATGTAAAGAGAGAGACGAAAATTCTAAGAAAGAAAAAAAGAAATCAAAATGCTATAATGGAAATGAAGAATGCTTTTGATGGGCTTGTTAGAGGACTGGACATGGCTGAGTAAAGAATCTCTGAACTTGAGGATATGCCAACAGAAAGTTCCAAAATAAAAAAACGGAGAGAAAAAAGACTGAACAGAACACAATATCCAAGAAGGATGGGACAACTACAAGCAGTGTAGCGTATGCCTAATAGGAATAGCAGAAGGAGAAGAAAAAGAGAAAGGAATAGAAGAGAGATTTGAGACAATAATGATTGAGGATTTCCCCAAATTAATGTCAAACACCAAACAAAGGATCCAGGAAGCTCAGAAAACACCAAGAAGGATCAATGCCAAAAAATCCCACACTGTGTATATCATATTCAAACTGCAGAAAATAAAAAATTAAGAGAAAATCTTGAAAGAAGCCAAAGGAAAAAATTTACTTTACTCATAGAGGAACAAAGACAAGAATTACATCTGACTCATCCTCAGAAACTTTGCAAGCAGGGAGAGAGTGGAGTGAAATATTGATTGTGTTGAGAGAAAACCCCACCAATCTAGAATTCTGTGTCCTACAAAATTATCCTTCAAAATTGGAGGAGAAATAAAGAGTTTCTCATGCAAACAAAAATTTAGGGATCATTTTGGCCAAGAGACCTGCCTTGCAAGAAATGTCAAAAAAATTTCTCCAGAGAGAGGGAAAATGTTCAGGTGAGACATTTGCATCTACATAAAGAAAAGGAGCATCAAAGAAGGAGTAGGTGAAGGATAATAAAAAACTTTTCTTTTTCTTACTCTTAACTGACAGGTAACATTTTTCTTAAAATAATAATATCAACAATGAATTGCTCTATTAGCTACCTTTGTGACCCTCAGGGCTTAGACCAGAGGTCCTCTTTTCCAGGGAGAATCTTTTGAATGTCTTCTGGGATGACACTTCATTCTCTTTTAAGCTCTCGTAACAGAGCTCTCATCACCCCATCACCCTAGACTTCCTTCATGTGTTTATCTGTCCATCTTTCCCACTAGACTTGTAGGTCTTTGAGCTAGGGACCGCCAGAGCCTCTGCTTTATAGCCTCATTATTGAGCACAAGGCCTGACTTAAACACTTGGTACCAAAAGTACAGTTACAAAATGGATGATTAAAGCCTTCGCTAAACTTCTATAAAAGTACATTTTATTGAAAAATACCTGAATCTTTTGCTATGGCAAGTGTTACTTATTAATCTAAAATTCTTATGACTTTGAACAAACTACATCAGTTATGTACAGTAGAGTCAGAGAAGGAACTGTGTCTTCTGCATCTTTGTATCTCTCAGAAGTTTGAGTTGGTTGCTGTGCCAATAGGAGACGTTTAATAAACGTTCACTGACTTAAGGTTCACATTTAGGTGTTTTTAGCTTCTGATGAGTAGGAGGTTTTTATTTATCTCTGTGGTGTTGAATGTATTAATGACTCAAATATTTCAGCACACAATTTCAGAACAAACAAGGGAAGGTTAATTAATGAGCGGTTTTGTGGCAAATTTAAAGTAAAAGGATAAATTTAGCTTATTCTAATTTTAGCAATACCTTTTCAGAGAGCAGCTAAGCACCAAGAAACTTCCAGTATTTTCAGCTTGCAAGAAAATTCCAAGGGCTTTTTCCAGACAAAATTGTAGAAAATAGGCCACTCTGGTTTTATGCCCTTTTTTGCCTTCTCTAAATTCCCCACATCTGTCTCCACTAATTCCATTGGGTGGATTCTGCCTCTGGCCCCTTTCTAGTACCTGCTAGAAGCCAAGCTTGTCACTCTGGCATTTCCCTTGTGGAACCTTGGGTTGAACACTTTGCCTCTCTTCTCTGCATTAAAATGATTCCGTGCTCTACGAGCATCCTCTCAAGTCCGTGGAATGCAGGGTAGGATGAGGATTCTTTTAATTTTAAAGTGTCATCACCATAAAATAGGAATTTGGTGTAAACATTTGGGGAAAAGAGGTTCTTTAAAGAGTTTAAAGACCTTTCTTTCCTTCAGTAGTTATAGCTAACCCCCATCCAGTACATGCTATACTCCAGCTTGCTCTGTGTACTTCACATGCATCTACATTTAGTTTTATCGACAGCCTCCGAGATAGGCATTGTTATTATAACCATTTATAGATGAGGAACCCAAGGCACAGAGAGATTGAGAAACCGGTTACATAAATAATAACGAGCAGATGCCAGTTACATGGCCAGTAACTCTCAGAAGTGAATCAGATGCAGGTGATCTGGGTCCAGAGTCCATGTTCTTCACCACTTCACTCTCTCACAAAACGCGGGTGAGCAACTTTGATTGCCAGGCGGCAGGGAGGTGGAGATTCATCAGGCCTTTTCCTGGTAAAAACTGATATTTAAATCAATAATATTAAACATACACACTTCATACAATGGATTTCCTTTATTTTTTATTATTGATATATTTCCTCTTTATGATTCACAATCAATTAAATTATTCACTATAGGAATAATATAGACATAAAAATTTTAAACAGTTACAACCCATTGCACACCAAAAACTATCATATTTTCCCTATTTTTTCCTTCTCAAATAAGTAGATATAATTTGGTATTTTACTTTTTCCCACTTAGCGACTTAATATTTCATCTAGAGGATATATCATAATATATTTAGTTATTCTCTCATATTTAACATTTAGGTTTTCTAATTTTCTACAATTAGAAATAATTCTCAATAAATATTGTAGTTTCCATATTTCTTTTTCTTCTTTGATGCAAATATACATCCAGTTTCTTTCCCATGAAACTAATGTTCACATAAAAATGCTTTAATATGAATACCAAGCTATTGAAAAAAATGAAAGTTTTTGCATTAATATTGGATTTTCGTAATGTATACATAGATTGTCAATGTAATTTTAAAGACTCTTGGATGCCACAAAATGGTGAATTAGCTCATGTACTCTACTCTGATCATGATACATCACCAAAGTTATTTCTTTTTTTCTTTTAACAGAATATATTGATGGTCATATTCCCTTGTGCTGGTCGTTTTGTTTTTAATTTATTATTACCATTGTTAGATTACATCATCTTTTTCTTAGTTTTGCATCTTTCATTCCTAATAAGACTATTTCCTGTCTGTTAATGAGCACTTCCACTTTTAAAAGATCCTGAGTGAGCAAGAGAGGATGGCTGGCTTATAAAAAACTGTTTGCATGTGTCAAACAATTATTAATTTATCTTTTATTTTACTCATTTTTTTTAAGCCATGTAACAATGGTCTTGTAACTGTGTCCTATTTGGTAGCGATAGTTTTTCAAGATCATCTACTGCATTCGTTTGCTAGGGCTGTCATAAAAAAATACCAGACTGATCACTTAAACAACAGAAAGACATTTTCTCACAATTTCAGAGGCTAAAAGTCTGAGATGGAAGTGTCTACTGCGTTTTTGGCTCTGAGGCCTCTCTCCTTGGCCTCCAGTTGGCCATCTTCTCCCTCTGTCTTCACATGATCGTCCCTCTCTCTGTGTCCCTCTCTCCTCTTTTTTAAGGACACTAGTCATATTGGCTTACAGCATACCCTAAGGACCTCATTTTAACTTAATTACCTCTTTAAGTGTCCTGTCTCCAAATATAGCCACATCCAAGACACTGGGGGTTAGGTCTTCAACATACAAATTTGTTTAGGTGGGAATAATTCAGCCCATAATATCTTGCTAAGAAAATCAGATCTCGAGATCTCATCAAGATGGCGCCGTGAGCAGACATTGAACTCCGCTCCTCCCACGAACACAACTAGGTTACAACAATTTTGGGAAGAATCACCCTGGAGTGAAAACTGAAAGCTGGATAAAAAGAACCCCCATGACAAGGGACAGTCCTGACGAAGGCAGAAGAGGCAGTAACTGTGGCCGGAGAGGAAAAAAGCCACCTTTGGGAGCAGCGGAGCTCCTCAGCTGGCCAGGCGGGAGCCACCCTAAGGTACGAGCCCTCCCTGGAGGAGTGAGGTCCGGAGCGGGGGCAATACTGCTATAACCATCCTTCGGACTCAGCCCAGCTGAGACGGGAGTCTTACTGTCTGGCATTGCAGGCTAATAACTGCAGCAAGGAGACCCCCAGAAAAGCTGTCGGCCAAAAGCCGAAAAGATCTGGGTCTTAAAGGGCCCACGCACAAACTCACTCATTGCAGTAACCTAAAATCACCAGAGAGAAGGCTGACTGTCCTTTGGTGAAACGAAACTCACCTGGTGGGCTCTGGGGGGCATCTTGGTGAGAGGAGGGTCCCCTCCGGAGACTGAGACATTGGTGGGGGCCACTGTTCTGAGCTGGTCCAGGCATGCTGATACGGACACCGGTGGGGGCCATTGAGGTGCGTCCAATGGGCTGTTAGCCCAGGGGTCTGCCACACCCACTAGAGCATGGATTTGATCCACTTCAGCCAGGGCAGGCAACCCGCCCTAGGGACTGGCCCCACCTAACAGCAAGCCCTCAGGCTACTTTTCAGCTTGCATTGACTGAGTGCCTTGATCCTCTACAGGCAGGCAAGGGTATCTGCCTCTGTGGGGCAGGGCCTGTGTGAGGACCAGGTGAACTGTGGGGGGCATTGGGGGAGAAGTGGGGGCCTCTGCAGTGTGGCATTGGAGTATGCTCCAGGGGGTTGAGAAGTGGGCACGGACCAGGACTGTGTTGACAGTGTATGTGGTCGAGTGGGGGGTGAGGCTTATCAGAGGCAGAAGACTTGTGCTTCACAAATAGCCATAAGAAGGATTAGCCCCATCTTCCAAAGCCTGAAGCAATTGAGTGCCCCCATGCCAAGGGCTAGCCCCACTCAGCTGTACTGCTAAGAGAACTGACAACAGCCTTGTTGGCGTCAGGCCTATCACAACTGTAGCCCCTGAGCCTAGCAACCAGCTACACTGGGTACCAACCCAATTAAGAGGACAATTGCAATAAGAGTGTGCTGATAGACTTTGTAGCCAACAGTGCTGAGGCCCCCTCCAAACTGGATTTACAAACAGCTGGCCAGGGAAGGAAAGATCAGACTCCCTGGGTACCTGCAGTGGGAGCAACCCTGCCACAGCAGAAGGACGCAAGTAGCCCAGAAAGGGGTCACTCCTGGTTCTTATGGACTGGTGATGAGAGGGAAGCACACTGCTGCGCCTCATAAGGCATCTCATACATAAGGCCACTTCTCCAAGATCAGGAGACATAGCCGACTCACCTATTACAAAGAAAATAGCACAGAGACGGAGGCATAATGAGGAGGCAAAGGAATACTTTCCAAGCAAGGGAACACTACAAAACACCAGAAAAAGAACTAAGTGAAACAGAAACTAGCGACCCACTGGACAAAGAATTCAAACAAAATATAATGAGGATGCTCACAGATATGCGGAGAAGAATGGATGAACACAGTGAGCACATCAGCAAAGAACTGGAAGATATTAATAAAACCAATCAGATATGAAGAATACAATACTTAAAATGAGAAATTCACTAGAGGGACTCAATAGCAGAGTAGAGGAAGCAGAAGAACGGATCAGTGAGCTAGACGAAAGACTAGAGGAAATCACCCAAGCAGAACAGAAAAGAGAAAAAAGAATTAGACAGAATGAGAACAGTGTAAGGGAACTCTGGAACAATATCAAGCATGCTAACATTCAGATTATAAGGGTCCCAGAAGGAGAAGAGAGAGACAAAGGGGCAGAAAATTTATTTGTTGAAATAATAGAGGAAAATTTTCCTAACCTGAGGAAGGAAACAGACATCCAAGTTCAGGAAGCAGAGAGAGCTCCAAACAAGAGAAGCCCAAAGAGGCCCACACCAAGACATATTATAATCAAAATGTCTAAAATTAAAGACAAAGAGAGAATCCTAAAAGCAGCAAGAGAAAGGCCACAAGTGACATATAAAGGGAAGCCCATCAGGCTATCAACGGACTTCTCAGCCGAGACCCTACAGGTGAGAAGAGAATGGCATGACATATTTAAAGTGCTAAAAGGAAAAAACCTACAACCAAGAATACTGTATCCATCAAGGTTGTCATTCAGAATGGAAGGGGAGATAAAGAGCTTCCCAGACAAGCAAAAATTAAAGGAGTTTATCACCAAGAAATCAGTTCTGCAAGAAATGCTGAAGGGACTTATTTAAGTGGGAAAGCAATGACCACAAATAGAGATAAAAAAATTATCAAAAAAACCCAAAACAACAACAACAAAAAACAGGCAATAAAATCACTTGTAAGGTAAAAGTATAGTAAAGGCAGCAGATCAACTACCTGTGAAGATAATATGAAGGTTAAAAGACAAATGTACTAAAATCACCTATTTCAATGATAAGAGGTTAATGGATACACACACACTAAACAAAAGACTATATATGATGTGAAAAACATATAATGTGGGAGGAGGGGAGTGAAAAAGTAGAGCTTTTAGAAAGAGGTCAAGCTACAGAGTCTATCTACTCAATATAGACTGCTATGTGCATAGTATATTAAATAGGATCCTCATGGTAGCCACACACCAGAAACCTATAACAAGCAGGAAAAAAAGTAAGACAAAAGAAATCAAACATATTACTAAAGATAGCCATTAAACCACAAGGGAAGAGAGCAAGAGAAAAAGAAAGGAACTGAGAAGAACTACTAAAACACCCCAAAAAAAGAAACAGTGGCAAAATGGCAATAAATACATATTTATCAATAGCTACTTTAAATGTCAATGGAGTAAATGCTCCAATCAAATGCCGTAGGGTGGCCAACTGGATAAAAAAACAAGATCCACGTATATGCTGCATACAAGAGACACACTTCAGACCTACAGACACTCACAAACTGAAAGTGAAAGGATGGAAAAAGATATTCCACGCAAATGGCAAAGAAAAGAAAGCAGGGGTAGCAATACTAATATCAGACAAAATAGACTTTAAATCATAAACTGTAATAAGAGACAAAGACGGGCACTACATAATGATAAAGGGAACAATCCAACAAGAAAGTATAACACTTGTAAATATCTATGCACCCAACACAGGAGCACCTAAATATATAAAGCAATTATTAACAGACATAAGAGGAGAAATAGACAGTAACACAATAATAGTAGGGGACTTTAACACTCCACTTACACCAATGGATAGATCATCCAAACAGAAGATCAATAAGGAAACACTCGCCTTAAAGGACACATTAGACCAGATGGACTTAGTAGATATATACAGAACATTCCATCCGAAAACCACAGAATACACATTCTTTTCACATGCCCATGGAACATTCTCCAGGATTGATCACATATTAGGCCACAAAACAAGTCTCAATAAATTTAAGAAGATCGAAATAATACCATGCATCTTTTCTGAACACAAAGGTATGAAACTGGACATCAACTACAGAAAGAAAACCAGAAAAGCCACAAACATGTGGAGATTGAACAAAATGCTACTGAACAATGTTTGGGTCAATGAAGAAATCAAAAAATTCCTGGAGACAAATGAAAATGAAAACACAACATGTCAAAATCTGTGGGATACAGCAAAAGCGGTTCTATGAGGGAAGTTTATAGCAATTCAGGCCTACTTCAGCAAAGAAGAGAAACCCCAAATAGACAATCTAAAAGTGCACCTAAAGGTACTGGAAAAAGAATAAAGCCCAAAATCAGCAGAAGGAAGGAAATAATAAAAATCAGAGCAGAAATAAATGAAATAGAGACTAAAAAAACAATAGAAAAAAATTAATGAAACCAAGAGCTGGTTCTTTGAAAAGATAAACAAAATTGACAAACTCTTAGCTAGACCAACCAAGAAAAAAAGAGAGAAGGCTCAAATAAATAAAATCAGAAATGAAAGAGGAGAGATTACAATGGACACCTCAGAAATGCAAAAGATAATAAGAGAATACTATGAAAAGCTATACACCAACAAATTGGATAATCTAGAAGAAATGGATAAATTCTTAGAAACATACAACCTTCCAAAACTGGACCAAGAAGATGTAGAAAATTTGAATAGACCGATCACCAAGGAGATCGAAACAGCAATCAAAAACCTCCCAAAAAATAAAAGTCCAGGAGCAGATGCCTTCCCTGGTGAATTCTACCAAATATTCAAAGAGGACTTAATACCTATCCTCCTCAAACTCTTCCAAAAAATTGAAGAGGAGGGGAGGCTTCCTAACTCCTTCTACGAAGCAAACATTATCCTGATACCAAAACCAGACAAGGACAACACAAAAAAAGAAAATTTCAGGCCAATATCACTGATGAACATCGATGCAAAAATCTTCAACAAAATACTAGCAAACTGAATACAACAATACATTGAAAAAATCATACATAATGATCAAGTGGGTTTCATTCCGGGGATGCAGGGATGGTTCAACATCTGCAAATCTATCAACGTGATACACCACATTAACAAAATGAAGAATAAAAATCACATGATCATCTCAATAGATGCTGAGAAAGCATTTGACAAGAAACAGCATCCATTTATGACAAAAACTCTAAATAAAATGGGTATAGAAGGAAAATACCTCAACATAATAAAGGCCATATAAGACAAACCCACAGCAAGTATCATTCTCAATGGAGAAAAACTGAAAGCTATCCCTCTAAGTACAGGAACCAGACAAGGATGCCCACTGTCACCATTCTTATTTAACATAGTATTGGAAGTCCTAGCCAGAGCAATCAGGTAAGAAAAAGAAATAAAAGGGATCCACATTGGAAAAGAAGAAGTGAAACTGTCACTCTTTGCAGATGACATGAGTTTATATCTAGAAAACCATAAAGAGTCCACTAAAAAACTTTTAGAAATAATAAAGGAATACAGTCAAGTTGCGGGATACAAAATCAATGTACAAAATTCGGTTGCATTTCTATACACTAACAACGAAGTAGCAGAAAGAGAAATTAAGAATACAATCCCATTTACAATTGCAACAAAAAGAATAAAATACCTAGGAATAAACTTAACCAAAGAGGTTAAAGATCTGTACACCGAAACTATAAAACATTGTTGAAAGAAATCGAAGAAGACACAACGAAATGCAAAGATATTCCATGCTCTTGGATCGGAAGACTTAACATCGTTAAAATGTCCATACTTCCTAAAGCAATCTACAGATTCAACACAATCCCTATCAAAGTTCCAACAACATTTTTCACAGAAGTAGAACAAAGAATCCTAAAATTTATATGGAACAACAAAAGACCCCGAATAGACAAAGGATTCCTGAGAAAAAAGAACAAAGCTGGAGGTATCACACTCCCTTATTTCAAATTATACTACAAAGCCATAGTAACCAAAACAGCATGGTACTGGCACAAAAACAGACACACAGATCAACGGAACAAAATTGAGAGCCCAGAAGTAAACCCACACGTTTACGGACAGCTAATATTCGAGAAGGGAGCCAAGAGCATACGATGGAGAAAGGAGAGTCTCTTCAATAAATGGTGTTGGGGAAACTGGACAGCCACATGCAAAGGAATGAAAGTAGACCATTCCCTTACACCATGCGCAAAACTCAACTCAAAATGGATTAAAGACTTGAATGTAAGACCCAAAACTATGAGACTTTTAGAAGGAAACATAGGCAGTACGCTCTATGACACTGGTCTGAGCAGCATATTTTCAAGTCCCATGTCTGACCGGGCAAGGGAAACAAAAGAAAAAATGAACAAATGGAACTACATCAAACTAAAAAGCTTCTGCACAGCAAAGAAAACAATCAACAGAACGAAAAGACAACCTAACAATTGGGAGAAGATATTTGCAAACCATATATCAGATAAGGGGTTAATATCCAAAATATACAAAGAACTCATACAGCTCAGCAACAAAAAAACCAACAATCCAATTAGAAAATGGGCCAAAGATCTGAACAGAGATTTCTCCAAAGAAGATATACAGATGGCCAACAGGCATACGAAAAGATGCTCAACATCATTAGCTATCAGGGAAATGCAAATCAAAACTACAATGAGGTATCACCTCACTCGGTCAGAATGGCTATAATTAACAAGACAGGAAACAACAAACGTTGGAGAGGGTGTGGAGAGAAGGGAACCCTTGTACACCGCTGGTGGGAGTGCAAACTGGTGCAGCCACTATGGAAAGCAGTATGGAGTATCCTCAGAAAATTAAGGATAGCTCTACCATATGATCCAGCTATTCCACTGCTGGGTATTTATCCAAGAACTTGAAAACACAAAGGCATAAAGATACTTGCACCCCTATGTTCATTGAGGCATTATACACAATAGCCAAGACTTGGAAGCAACCTGGGTGCCCATCAAGGGATGAATGGATAAAGAAGATGTGGTATTTATACACGATGGACTACTACTCAGCCATAAGAAATGACAAAATCCGACCATTTGTGACAACATGGATGGACCTTGGGAGTATTATGCTGAGTGAAATAAGTCAGAGGGAGAAAGTCAATACCATATGATCTCACTCATAAGTAGAAGATAAAAAAGACAAAAAAACAACAAAACACATAGCATTGGAGATTGGACTGGTGGTTACCTTTGGGGAAGGAGCGGGAGGGGAAAAGGGGTGATTAGGGTCACATGTGAGGGGATACACTATAATTAGTGTTCGGGTGGTGAACATGATGTAATGTATACAGAATTTGAAATATGATGTATATCTGAAAAAAATGAAAATTTAAATAAATAAATAAATAAAAAGAAAAGAAAACAAAGAAAATCATACCTCTTAGCTTTGGGACTTGCATGTGCTTTTAGCTTGCAAGGGGTTGTTCTCAGCTAATAAAATTAGAAACCCCAAATATCAATTTTCTTTGCCTACAGTTACTTGGATAGATTATTCCAGGATGGCATGAAAGAGCTACAGCGCTGTCAGAACTTGACTTGTCTTTGCATTACATTTCCTAAACTAGGATAAGAGCACAATCATTTTTGTTTGTTTGTTTTTAAGATTGGCCCTCAGCTAATACCTACTGCCAATCTTCTTTTTTTTTCCTTCTTCTCCCGAAGACCCCTAGTACCTAGCTGTATATTCTAGTTGTAGGTCCTTCCAGTTCTACTGTGTGGGATGCCACCTCAACACGGCTTGATGGGCAGCGCCCAGGATCCGAACCAGTGAAACCCTGGGCCACCGAAACAGAGCTTGCGAACTTAACCATTCAGCCATGGGGTTGGCCCCCACTATCATTTTTTAAATTGCTGTGGTATTTAACACTGACTTTTGCTTTCCAGAAGATAACTCATTTACTTCAAAACAAGTCTTGTACTAGAAACAAACAAACAAACAAAATCAGCAGTTTCTTATAAATATACTGTATAATGTGATATAATCAAAGGCAAAAGTCATGCCTTCCTTTTAATTTCTGCTTCCACTGTCCTAGCCTGGGGACTATTTATAATCCTGCTGACCAATGATCTGTCTTCTAACTCACTGCATTCAATCTGCAAAGAAGAGAGAGTGTTTCTGCCTTTAATGGCCTTGTCGTGCAAAAACTGTAATGTCAGAGTTGTAGCAGTGGAAGATTGAAGACGCATTTAGGAGGTAAAATCAGTCAGACTTGTTGACTGAATGGATGGGGTTGGGGACAGATAAATAAAAATGTCAAGGATAACCCCAGGGTTAAAGGTGGGGACCTTTGTCAGATCATTTCCCTTTCTCTGCTGGAAGCTCTTTTCTCTCTTAAATGAACTGGAAATGACTTTTGCACAGAGACTGCAGCGTAGACTTATTTAATCCGCTAAAACTCTCTTCTTATAACCAGCACTCAATTAATGTTTGATTAATGAGTAAATGCATGCAATTCAGGGACTGTGGTAGTCAGAATAATGGTTCTCCATAGGAGTCCACGTCCTAATCCCCAGAACCTATGAATATGTTACCTTACATGGCAGAAGAAACTTGGCAGATAAGAAGGATCTTGAGATGGGAAATTATCCTGGATTACAATCATAAATATTCTTAAAAGTGGAAGAGGGAGACAGTAGAGAGACAGAGGAAGATTCGATTGCAGAAGAAGAGGTCAGAGGGATGTGATGTGAGAACTCAACCCATAGTTGTTGACTTCAAAGATGGAGCAAGAGGCCCATGAGCAAGGAAGATGGACAGCCTCTAGAACACGGAAAGGGCCAGGAAACAGATTCTCCCTTAGACCCTTCAGAAAGGAATGTTGCCCTGCCAACATCAAGGTGACGCACCTCAGACTTCTGAACTGCAGAACTACAGGATAATACATTTGTATTGTTTTAAGTTTGCCGTCATTTAACCACAGAAACCTAAGGCAGGGGCTGATGGAGACTTCCAGCAATCCAAGTGTACTCTTGTTATTAGCCAATCATTTCGATTTCATTGACTAATCCCCAGGCTTCAGTCCTCACCTCTGTGGATTATAGAGCTGTTACGATAAACCTCCAAGGAATCGTACATCTCAATTTCAGTCTATTTTAATTCCCAGAGTTGTTAGCAAGCAAAAGTTGAATGATGTACATTTTACTTTCTCACAGTGGAAAAGTATAAAAAGAAAAATGAAAATGTGCATGGTTAATGGGAAAAGCAAGGAAAGCCAAGAGTTTAGGTGCTAAAAAGAATGTCAGTTGCATTCTGAATTACCTGAGTAATAGTCCATGATACATACTGTAAATGAATAGTTTTAGTCGGTATCATAATTCTTTTATAAATAAGTACAAATATTTTATATGCATTTATTCATTCATATATATTCAAAAATTATTTGACTCCTTGAAATTTGTAGATTAGAGATTTATAAAAATCAAATGAAATAATTACATCATTATATATTGATTGTAAACATCCAATAATTGTTATTATTACAAGTCTGTGTTCCGAGGAATGGAAGTACAGATGTAAGGATTACTTATTTTGGAATTCATAACAGATCATTTAGAACAATTTTGTGTTGACTAAGCAAATCAAAATAGACCGCAGTTATACTTCAGAGATTGAATGTTGGGTTGAGCTGGTTCCAGTGGTATTTTAGTCATCAGGTAGAGAGCGACAGCTGACCCTACCTTGTGAGGAAGCAGAAATCTGACACCACCTGGCTGCTTGGCTCTTTGTGATACTGCCCTCCCTCGGGCAGTAAAGACCAGCCATTCCAAACAATGATGGAGTTAGAATGGTGACTGTTGTCAGTGACTAAGTGAGTAAATAAAATACGATTCCTTTTCTGCATTAACTGCTTTGGCAAGGAATTGAATCCTATACGCTATTAACAAGAGGTTTTTGTTACAGGTGTTAAAATGGGATTGCAGTAGTTTGGCAAGACGGTTTCACTGGGGGAGACTGCTTAAAGGGTACATAGTATTCCTGTCTTATTTCTTGCAACTGCGTGTGAATTTACAATTATCTCAAAATAAAAAAAGTTTAACTTAATAAAAAAGGATCGGACGGAAGAAGCAAAGAGCCTCCATGTGATCTTAACTGCGTGATATTTCAAACTAAGTAAACGTGCCCTTTGGTCCTCCTATTGTACAAGTGGGAGGCTTGCGGACGGACAAACAGCTGGAGTCCTGAGAAAGCCTACGCGCAGACCCCACAAGCATAGCCTCTTATAAAAGGAGTAAAATCCTGTGTAAACGCATGTTTTGACTCAGCAAATTAGAGCGCAGATGGCTGAATGAGAAGGTAGCATGTCCACAGAGGAGCATCTGTGACAGTACATTGAAGGGAATCTACAGAGTGAAATTTTTCTCTTCTCACAAGCTGTACCAAGTTACTGCCGATGCTCTTGACTCCATTTAGCATCTCGTGCATTTGGCATGCTTCTGCGTTTTCGTCGTGAGCAGCCTTAATTGTACAATATATAGAACTGATTTTCACAGATGCATTAAACACAAGTAGATGAAGTACTGAGCCAGGGCTGAGAGGGCCGCCGTCTCCCTGGTGCCGTCCACCGTGCGGTAATCCTGGCAGGGACCAGGCGGCATGGCATTCTTAGGGATGTGCGCCTGCCCGCGTGCGGTGTACCCTCCTTCCCATATTTTATTGTCATGAAAATAGAACTTTAGGGTCAGCAGGATTTTGAGCAGGCTGAATGCCACGGAGAGCAGTTTTCCCTGGAGATTTGGGGCATATAGGTCTGACTTTTTTGAGCAACTGTAGACTATTAGAGAGTTAAAGAGAATAGTGCCTGGCCCATTATAATTTCTCCATAGTTTTTATTGTATGCATGAAAAAAAACAGAGCTGCAGTTTGAACTCAAGTAAAGAACTTCCTTTCTCAGAGTACTGGAATCTAAATCCCCTGGCTAGCCAAAAAGGGATAAAGTTGGAATGGAGAAACTATGCGTTTTTTGTTAATATTAATAATGCAGATTTCCATAATGAAGCCAAGTCCTAAAATGTGCCTTATTTGCTGTAGTTAACTAGAGTAAAGTGGGTGTGTTGTTTTGGGTTTCTTTTTTTTTTTGTATTCTTAAAATAAATAAAGGGAAAATCTAATTCAATGGTTTGAATTGCTACTTAAAGACTATTTTCATCAAAACTACACTGTGAGCTTTTTAACAATTCTATTCCTCAATGACTACCCTTTAAACCTTTGGATTTGGTAGATCTGGGTTGGACTGACTTCCTTGTATTTTTTTTTTGCTGAGGAAGACTGGCCCTGGGCTAACATCTGTGCCAATCTTCCTCTATTTTGTATGTGGGTTGCTGCCACTGCATGGCTGCCAACAAGTGTCATATGTCCACGCCCAGGAACTCAACCTGGGCCACCAAAGCAGAGCACTCTGAACTTAACCACTAGGCCACGGGGCTTGCTCCAGGTTACCTGTATTTTTTATTTGTTTGTTCATTTTTGTTTTGTTTTGTTTTGTTTTGAGGAAGATTAGCCCTGAGCTAACATCTCCTGCCGATCCTCCTCTTTGTGCTGAGGAAGACTGGCCCTGAGCTAACATCCATGCCCATCTTCCTCTACTTTATATGTGGGATGCCTACCACAGCATGGCTTGCCAAGCGGTGCCATGTCCATACCTGGGATCCGAACCGGCAAGCCCTGGGCCACCGAAGTGGAACATGCTAACTTAACCACTGCACCACCAGGCCAGCCCCCAGGGTACCTGTATGTTTAAACACTCACAAGGTAATTCTAACATGCTGCTGAGCTTGGGGATCGTTACTTTAGTTCTCCCTCCAAATGTGTTCATCACTTCAGTGGTTTGGAAAGTCACTTCCCGCCACGTGTGTGAACTGATCCTGCAGCAGAGAAGTCGCTATTTTCCAAACCAATAAACATTCTTATTATTACTATTATTTATTCTCTACTCAAAATATTTTATTAGCTCTGGAGAGTTACTTTGATCGTATGATAGTAGAGAAGAAGAATGATCGAGTATTAAAGAATGTCAAACGTATTGTAAATTATTGAAAAACTTGTAAAAATGACCTTCCAGAGATGAAGGTAAGTATGGACTAGCTGTACAGAAGTGCTCCTGAAATGTTTTTAAGTTTCCATTTGTTGAACACGCATACATCAAATTCCAGTATAGACCTCTAAATCCTTTGTCTCTTTAATTTTAACAGCTGAACTCTAAGTAGATTTTATTTTCCTCATTTTGTATAGTGAGAAAATTGAGGCAGAGAAGGCTAATTGACTTTCTCAACATCATACATTCAAATAAATGGAGGAGAATATAACAAGATTTGCAATGCTGTCTCACCAAAAGTGCCTACTCTTAATCACTCCATGCATATGCATATATACACACATACATATAAATGTAAAATTATATTTTGTTTTTAATTTTAAAATAGCGTTTTTCACAATTCAAGTCCATTTTTTAAAAATTATCTGAATAAATGTGCTATTTTAGTTAAAAAAATTAGCTTTTCAGGCCAGCCCAGTGGCCCAGTGGTTAAAGTTCTGTGGGCTCTGCTTTGGTGGCCCAGGTTCACAGGTTTGGATCCCAGGTGCAAACCTATACCACTCATCAGCCATGCTGTGAAAGCATCCCACATACAAAGTAGAGGAAGACTGGCACAGATGTTAGCTCAGGGCTAATCTTCCTCAAGAAAAAAGAATAAAAAAAGAGAAGGATTGGCAATGGATGTTATCTTAGGCAAATCTTCCTCACCAAAAAAAGAAGAAGAAGAAGAAAAAATTAGCTTTTATCTACCCAAGGCCATGGATAGGTAAGATGCTTTCTCTTTGGAAGGTTATCCAGTCCACAAGAGGAACTAGTGTAGGAAATAAAAGACCTCCCCATTCCTTATGCTGTTGTTTAATCTCAGCATGAGCTTCCTTAGAATAATCTTCATCTTTTTCTCTCTTTTGAATAGAAAATAAGAGTTCTCATATTCTTTTAAACAAATATACATTTCTTCATGTTATTTTATTGGTAATTCTGAAATTAATCACAATATTTATTTCCTGGATGTATGCAAACCTCTGAGATATTTTAAAATGTTAATCTGCATGGATATGATAGACATGCAAAAAAATGAAAGAAATTTTGGTTCAAATCAAAATTCTTGATAAAGATGTCAATTCAAAAAGGTAGGTCTAATGTGAGTGCACATTTTCAGACATTTAAACAAGTTTTGTTGTTGTTTTAAATAACTCTATAAACAAAGTATTTATGAATAAGTAATATATTTAGTTAATAAATATATTTTATATCAGGCATATTCACTAACTTTCTTACATCTTAGATGACATTTTTTATGTTATGCAAGTAAATGAATGGTCTAGTGTCTAGATACTTTGGTATTAAAAAGGGAATCCAGGGGCCAACCCAGTGGCATAGTGATTAAGTTCATTTGCTCTGCTTCAGTGGCCCAGGGTTCACAAGTTCAGATCCCTGGTCTGGACCTACACACTGCTCATCAAGCTAAGCTGTGGTGGCATCCCACATACAAAATAGAGGAAGATTGGCATAGGTGTTAGCTCAGGGCCAATCCTCCTCACCAAAAAAATAAAAAGGGAATTCAGTTTAATTATGCATTCATTAAATTATATGTTTATATGATTGGAATGAAAAAATACTAAGATTTAAGAGAAATAATATTTTTAATTGTCATTTTCTGTAATAATTTTTGTGATGTTCAAGTAATTTTAGATGATCACCTCTACAGCTCAAACATTTCTACCTTCCTAGGTTCACAGAGCCATTCATTTCCCTCATCTCTCCACTCCTACACTACTGCCTTTGCCACAGAGCTTATGCAGTTCTAGAGAGGGGCTTTTCATCAGATCTGTTAGCAGCAAAGTGACTTCTCCCTTTGAAATATGTGGAGCTAATTAGATGTCTAATCTTTCTCATTTCAGCTCTCCTTTTTTATGTTCAAGAAAGTGAAGAAAAAAGAGAACAAAGCCTAAATCAGAATTTAAATAAATTACTTACAAGAGAGAAAACGATGCACTGAATTAGATTTTCATAAGTGAGGAAGCAGAATATACTAAAACAGTTTTTTGGGTTTTAAGATGTGTCCTGGTATCCTCTGCTAATAGTAAATTACTCAGACCAGTTCCTTAGTACTAATGACAATTATAGGAATACATATTTAAAGTATATGACTATCTTTAAAGTAAAATTTAAAATATAGAAATTTTCTCTTAGGATGATAGCATGTTTTCACATTTAAAAAAAGGGAAAATGGTATACTTCAAAGAACTGTATGTGCCACTCCCTATACATTAAAACTGACCTATTTCAATATTTGGGAGAAAAAAAATGTTCTTTTAGCACATATTAGTCTTCGACTAAATTGAGGTAATTTGAAAGATCATCTGATGAGAACTTTGGTAATTTAAATTGTAAACATACGATCTTAACACCTCGAGCTCTTCAACTAGCAGTTTAATGGATTTTTACCCTTCCCTTTCAACATGTGTTTTATCACCTCAGCTGGTAAGACAATAGAGAAGATAGAATTAGAGGTTGGAAAGAGAAAAATCATCAAATAAGGACAGAGAACAGGATTGTTTCTCAGTGTAGACTTCAGAGAAGTAACACTAGTTAAAATAGATTTGGCAAAACTCAGTGAAAAAGACTGAAGCTCACTGAAAGTGGTTGGCAAAGAAGGTCTTCAAGGTGGAGATTTCATCTTGGTCCTGTGATGGGGTCCTCGTGGATAGAGCCCTCGTGGATGAAGCCTGGTGTATGTCGCTCTGTGGACAGAGATGGCAGCTGTCTCCAGACACATGAGGGGCCTCTGCCTTAGTGTAAATGCCTACAGAGTAAGAAAGAATGTTGCTATGTACTTCTTTTTCTAAACTCAAACTTCTCTCTATTTTTACTAGCATAGTAATGAGATTCTTTAAGTGGGGTCTAACCAGAAAAAAAAATAACCTGAATTATTTCTCTTGGTTCCGATGTAGTCAGGATTCCATGAGTAAAATAGAACCCACTCTAATCTTCTCAAGAAAGAAGAGGTGTAACACAGGAAACTAGTTGCTTACAAAGTTATCATAAAAGTTGCAGAATTGGTCAGAAAAGGCTACTGCTAGGTTAACTGATCATCCACAGAGAATCAGAAAATTGCTACCACCCCAGGCCAGGAAATTGCCAACAGTGGCCACAGTACATTGCTGCCTTAAAGTAGGTAGGGCACAGAGGAATGGCCAGATGTCTGACAAAGCCGAGGCAGCTGCCAGAAAAGACTAGTGGCTAATGTTTTCCTGCAGCATTGTAAACCTCCTCTGAGTTCTTTCCATTGGTAGCATCTAGTCAGTACTCTACTGGGAAGAAATTCTGGGAAATGAGTTTGCTGTTTTCTATTCCTCTGACACAGGGAAGGGATTGTGAAAGCACAAAGTGCGCCAGGCATAGAGGACTTTCTTCAAGGCTATTGCAACAGAGGAAAGAGACCGGAGCAGTCTGAACTCAACTCCACTGAAACAAAAGGCGGAAGGATTTTGAAGCCCCAAGAAGCCCCAGGGCGAGGAGCAGCACACAGGCTGTCTGTGCCTTCTGAATGGCTTCAACCCAGAGGAAAAGTAAACTTCTAGTACCCTTGACAGGAGGTGATTTTACAACTTGGAGCAAGACACCCACTGAAGTTAGGCTCCTGCCCTCTCACAGAGACTGGCAGAGAGGGGCACTGACTTCCTTGATGGTTACATTTTAAAGGGGTGGCCCCAGGTCCTTGAGAAAGACATCCCTGGGCTGTACAACTGGCAAGAGGCTTTTCAAAAGATTTAAATCTCAAATGGGCTGAGAAATGGTTTACAATGAAAGTTTTCTAAGTAAATAGGAGGTCAGGAGCCTAGAGTCAAGAAGAAGCCTGTCTTTAGTTTAGTCAGGTGGAGGGAAATGTTCAGATATTCTTGGACAAAAATAAAAGGGGCACATGTTGTACTGATGACCAACTGCTTATCCTGACTCCCCTCCTTGGCCCAAGGACAAGGATTTCTAAGATCTTCTGCTACAAACCTCTCCCTCAATGACTCATTAAGACACTCAGGCATGCACACATATACAACTGGGTGTTAGTCATGTGCTTACTAACACAACACACGGGGTTGTGGGTGGAACAAATATGGTAAAGGTAAAGTTATTACCCTTTTCTAAATACTGTTAAAAGCAAATTGGACTATGCTATTCCACTTTAAAGAGAGAAGTGTTTTGAGAACAA
The DNA here is from genome assembly GCF_021613505.1 of Equus quagga. NCBI lineage: Eukaryota > Metazoa > Chordata > Mammalia > Perissodactyla > Equidae > Equus > Equus quagga. The sequence goes on from NC_060280.1 coordinate 7,711,984, forward strand.
ATACTTAAAATCTGTAATTACAAGTGTGCCACAAGGTGTCGGTTTGAATTCCAACTCCGCTGCTTCCGAACTTGTGTATGTCACTTCACATTTTGAGCCCAGTTTTTTTCATGCATGTTATCAATAGGATTAAGTAAGAACATATGCAAAAGCGTCTGCTTCACAATCAGTCCCAACTAAAAACTAGTTCTTTTGATTCCTGTTTTTCTTTTTCCTTCACGGAAAATGCCAATGATACTTGGCTTTGAAGGGTAAATATGGTTTTAAAATTGGAGAGATTGAAGGGCGAAGAAAATGGTTCACTGAGCTATGTTGGGTTTTCCATCCAAGTTTAAATAATAGACAATTTAGATTCCACTTTTTTCAGCTGAGGTTTAATCATCAAAAAAGAATCTATTCAAAGGTTGGTAGGTTTGGTTGTATTCTTTTATTTTTTCTTTTCTTCTTTGATGTCTATTACCGTTTGCAGACCAGAATTTCAATTTTGGTGGTACCTTAAGTTTAAAAGGTGAATTTATAAAATGTGGTATATTAATGGAATATCATTCTCTACAAGAAAATGAAAAATCTAGAGATTGAGCAATCTTTTCATTGCGATAGCATACGCTGAAAATTCTTAATGAAAATACTTTTTTTTAACCTGCTCCAGCTCTTTCTTTGGGTTAAATCCAAAAGAACTGTGTCAGGGAAAAGCTGCCATTTTATCCAAAATAAGTACTTCCTTACTTATAAATAATACATGTAGAATGGAAATCAAAATAAATCACTTTTAAACAATATTACCCTTGATAATTTTGCCCTATATTAAATTTATTTGCAATGCAGATATCAGAAGTTTTGCAAAGAATGGGCTGAATATTTGCTCTGGCAGGGTAGGAGAGAGAACTATTAGATAAATATTTTTAAGCATTAAACAAACAAACAGTTAAAGCAATTTAATATATAAGCAGGGCCAACAGAAAAATTATGAGACATGAAGGAAGGAGCATTATTTCGAAAATTAGACACAGGATTACAAATTAACTATGCAAACAATAATAATACTGATATTGATAAAAAATAGTCCATTCTAACATGTCCTGAGTACTTATAATGTACCCAGCGTTGAGTACTGTTCTATATCCTTGTGTGTATTACTTCAAATGAAACCACTTCAAATTATATTTTTAGCTGTGTGATCTCAAGCAATTTTTAACTTTCTTGGTGTTGCATGTCTCACCTGAAAAATGGGGCATTGACTGGACTGGATGGCTCTTGCCAAGATATCAAGTCCTCTTAGTGTCTCTTCTGAATCTCTCAAGACTCTCCGGGCAAATACATCCTTCCTTCTTCTAAGTCCTTACAATATTTTTTTTTCATAATTCAGCTTACCGTAGTGTAATTAGAGGAATTAGCATAATTTACTATAATTTATAAAGTTACCCAGCAGGAAGCCAGTTGCGAGCACAAGCTCATCACACAGCAAATGTTCTCCATCTGTGTTGGGTTGATCTTTGGGCTTCTTCCAGCTGTCCTGTCAGGCTCTGCTCTGGACCTCTTCTCTCTGCTAATCTCTAATAATATTGTTATTATAATAATAAGTCTTTCTCCTGTTCTTTCAAGACTCAACTAATTTGAAGTGGAAATAAGAAGAATCTTTCTTTATAAAAATAAGTTGAATTCTAAACCGAGTTGCTGAGGCAGGCATACAGCCATTACCTCACTTGCTTCTTATTACCCCCAGAATGAAAATGAGGAATGGAAATGGAAATAAAGAACGTGCCTCATTTTACAGATGAGAAAACTGAGGCCTATTTGGGGGACGGTACATGATGTGCTATAGCCAGAACAGAGAGTATTGGTTCTGGGTTGAGGATTTTGGCTGGAAGAGTAGGTCAGAGCTTGGCTGTGGGCAGCCTGGAATGCCCTGCTGGAAATTTTCACAGAAATACATGTTATATATTTTAGGAGTCCTCAGGCCTAAAGCAAGCAAATGGGGAAAATGCCAGATATTACGGAAAAAGATGTGGAATAGGAAGCTGTTGGTCCCTACGTCCTGTACCTCCTTCTCCCATGCTCCCTTCTTCCTGCTACCCTTGTGGCTTAGTGCTGCTCTAGGCTACAACTCCTGCTCCATCCCTGAGTGTATCCAGTTTTGCTTCAGTCAATTCCTGTTCTGTTGACGTTCTTTTCCTGGATAGTTCTGTCAAAGTTAATGGACTATGAATTTCTCAAAGGAAATATTTTGCTGTAAGAGGAGAAAATGACTATCCTCCTGGCAGGATAATCTCAGGACAGTCCCCATGGGGTGGGGCATACAGTATTCTGACTTCTTAGTGTGCTCTGTTTCCCTACTTTGAGTACTATTCAGGAAAAACAAGCTTTAAAATTGTTTGTTAATTATAAATTTCAGTGTTTGGGACTTTAAATCTTGACTGATTATATGTTGGGTACACAACCATAGTGGAAGATAAATTTAGAATTATATGTTTAAGTAACAGGACAACTATATCTCAATACAATATATGTGATTAAGATACTTGGATTAGAAAGCTGAGAAGGGGTCCGGCCCCGTGGCTGAGCGGCTAAGTTCACGCACTTCGCTTCGGTGGCCCAGGGTTTCGCCAGTTCGAATCCTGGGTGCGGACATGGCACCGCTCATCAAGCCACGCTGAGGTGGCGTCCCACATGCCACAACTAGAAGGATCCACAACTAAAAATGCACAACTATGTACTGGGAGGCTTTGGGGAGAAAAAGGAAAAATTTGAAAAAAAATCTTAAAAAAAGAAGAAAGCTGGTAAGGTAATTCTCATTTCTTTCCCTCCTCAATACTTTTTTTCTCTGCCAATGTTTATTGGCAGCATGAACAATCTGAAGAGAATTCAAAATACATCAATGGCTTAAAGAAAGATTGAAGAGATAGATGTTTATTTATGCTAAGGGGGAAAAGAGATTGGTAATGCTTTTTAAGAATCTCAAAAGTAGGGACTGAAAACCATTTACCTTTCATCTCTAGAAGCTTCTAAACATAAAGGAATGTGAAACCATCTTAAGACAACACTTATTCTATGGGACAGGCAGAACTCCAAGATTACCTCCAATGAGTTGTGCTTTTGTATAATCCCCTCCCCTTGAGTGTGGGCAGAACCTGTGACATCCTCCTAGCCAATAGGGTACGGCAAAGATGATGGGCTAGTCTAGTCATCCTCTGATGGCAGCCGACTGGACAGAAACCCTCCTGCTGGCCTTGAAGGAGCAGGCTTCTGTGAGCTCTTAGAACCCTGCCAAGCGTTTATTAAGGGCTACCTGTGTTTGTTAAAAATAGCAGATTATTCCAAGTATATTTCAGAAGCTTCGGGTTTCCTTTCCCATTTTCAGTTCTTCTATACTGATAAACTAGTTTCTTCAATCACAAAGAAAAATGAAATAAGATAAAAGTATTTAGGCATTTTTTCCCTGCAAATTTTTTCTGGTTTTTGTGTGATGTTCAGAGCTGCTTTTGTTGAGGACATTATGGGCTATGACAGATGGGAGTGGATAATGCACTGTGTCTTCCTTTTAGTAGATTTTTAAGCTCAGGATTATTCATAATGATTAGTTGCACTACCAACATTTATTAGATAATTGGCTGCAGCAATTAATTTTATACAGATGGACTTTTTTTTAACCAGAAAAAGATGATTCAGAATTCCATTGTGCATTGTCATTTGATGAAGAGTATCTTAAATTCTTTATCTAATCATCACACTTTTCTAAAACAAATTTCACTGAGGAACTTGGCCTTGGCAGAACTAAGGAATACGCTTGCCCAGTTCTTTGTCATCGCATTTCAAAGCCGTGGAAAAGTGTGTTCTGAAACACAGCAAACATTTGACAAGAGTCGGACAATTGTAAAGTGGGTCAAAACAGTTCCATCCTGATTCTTCCTTATTTGTGTTGTCCCTACTGAATTTTAGAAAAATGAGCCGAGGGCTGGCTCTGGGCAAAATGTCAAGTTCAAAATCCTCAGCCTCTCATTCAAAGCCTCCGCATTTTGTCCCTTCTCTGCCTTCAGTCTCAACTCTGATTATACTCTCATGCACCAGGAGTTTTAGTCTTAACGCCTTTGAGATTGTCTTCTGAAACCTCTTCCCCTTCTTGCCTTGGGCTCTTTGCTCAACTTGTTACTTCCGTCTAGAATATTTCTTTGCCTCTGTATAAGCTAATGTAATTTTTTTCCCATGCCCGCTAACATTTATGCTCTCCAAAATGCCTTCCCAGATACACCCAGAATTTTTATATGCCTCTCTTAATTCTCTGCAATATATTTTCCATTTCTATTATAACCCTTATTTTGACCTTCGAATCCAATAATTTATTTACATGTAGTTATTTGCTTGATTGTGACCTCCGGAGGTTCTGCATCTATTATTATTCTTATTACTATTATCTACTCCAGTCCCACATACAATGCTTTGGAAAGGATGTGTATTAAGTCATGTTTGTTGAATTAAATCATATCGAAATTACCAAGGCATCTGGATTTGAAGGTCTGAAAGCATATATGGTTTTCATCTTTACTGTGGACGACTCGACATCTGATGGAATTTGCTTGATCTGTAAAATGCAAACAAGCCAGCTACATTAAAGGAGAGAATGTGGAGAAAGGAACCAGTAAACTCTAAAAGGCAAGACAAGCACCAGTAATTGAGATTTCATTTTTTCTGAATTTTTAGGCTCTTTTTCCCTTTGCTTCTACTCTTCTGGGTAGAATCGCACATCTCACTTTTTTTACTTTTATTTACTCTACTGATAACCTTTGCCTTCGCTATTTCTTAATATGCTAATAGAACCTTTACTCGGAACTCTATGTCTCTGTTTCTAATGTAAATACCTTATTTAGCATTTAGAGTCCACTGCTATTCCTGAACATACTTGATTCTGTTAAATAAAAGGAGAACAGCACTGCAGTGATCAAAAGAAAAAATTAATATGTGTTATTGGAATGGTGGGGAAGTGCTTAAAGGGCAGGAGGAACTGTGGTAATAGCTACAGAAAGGTAAGATTTATAATCAGGCTGTGAGATATACTGTGATTTTTAAAAAGATAAGCCACAAGGTGGATTGAAAGTCATTGAGAATTCATTTTTTTAACCTATTCTCTAACTTTTTGCTGATTTTTTCCATTTCTTTTGTAATGTTTATGAGATTGTGTTCTCAAGTCAACCTAGAGAGTTTAAATTTCAGCCTCATAACTATATGTCCTACATATGTATTATCCTTGTGACCTGAGCCGAAATTCCTATCACCTTAAAATGGTAATAATGATACATAAATACTCCATAGGTTTGTTGAAAGGATCCAGAGAAATAAATTGTTTAAAGTCCTTAGCATATAGCTAACACAATACACGGTTAATATTATTATAATTATTTGCTTAATCATTGTGTTGGACACATTTCACATGTTCTTAGGGTTCTTTCTCTAGGCTCATAGATTTTTACAGGAGAGGAAAACCAGTTATTTAAGTAAATTACCCTTAATCATTTCAGGGAGCAAGTGAAACATTCTATATGGTGAATCAACAATTTTCTGAATTGTACTAGATGTAACTTAAGAATTCTCAAGCAACATATTTTTTAGAGTAGGAATATGTTTACATCCATTTCACTAAAGTGTGAATTATTTTGACTGCCTTATTTTTCTCTTCTTTCATATTACATTCATTTTCTCATCTCACTATTTTCATAATGGCTGCAATGAGTATAGCCAACTACAGAAATAGGGAGGCCATGTAGACCAATCCTTCAGCTGTTTATTATATAATTTAGTTTAAATGTTTGGGCAGAGAAGAAATGGGACTAGAGAGTAAACCATATTTGGATTTCCTATGAGTTTACTGATATATATTATCTATTTCCTTCACCAGTACCAAAGATTGTTTTGACTCTATTAATTGATAAGCTAAAAAAATATCGCCTGCAATGCTTGTTAGGTGTAGGACCTCAGTCTCTGCATGTTTTAGATGCACAGCCATCCTGAGTACAATGAGATAGTGGTTGCAGTTTCCTTACCGACTTCTTGGAATGGTTAAATAAGATGATGGAGAATATTTGCGTGAGCTCAGAGTAGGTGCCATATAAGTCTTTCCTGTTATTGCTGTTGTTACTGTTATACCAAAGAGAGATGCTAAGTCCCCCAAACATGGATGAGGAGAATAGATTTTCTGAAAGATTTTTATCATTATGAGAAGACTAAATAAAAACATTTCTTTTGAAGCTAAGTACTGAGAAAGAAGCTTCTCTAAGACCATACATGTTTTCTCTGTTTCTCCTTTTGCTTTGCCATTAAAAATACTTCAAAATAAAAATCATTTCTGCTTTGGCAACTATGTAAAATTATAGGGTCAGTTTATCCTTGTTCTAGTCTCTTTTTCATTCCTCTATTCTGAATTTTAACTTATAGTTCCAACAGTCTTTTTTTTTTTTTTTAGCTCTTATATATAGTTTACTGTTTTTGTTGTATGCACTTATACCATTTACCTACTCATTCATTTGTCAAATATACATTGAGTGCTGCTATATACAACATTTTGTGCCAGGTGCTTGGGGGTTCAATGGCAACGACAAGAAAAATTACACTTAAGAAGATTACCATTAACTGATAATTACAGAAATAAATATGAAATTCCAATATTCCATCAGACAGACACATGTGCTGTAGGAGTATTCAACTGGGAAAAGGGCCTATTTAAGGAATCAAAGAAATTAGTCAGCTAAAAGTCTGAAGGAAGAAAACAGGTTAATAAAGCAAATATGTGTAAGAGAGAGATTGAGAAAAAGAGGCGTGCATTTATTCCAGCCACTGGGAACTGCTTGTACCACCAAGCCCTGTGGGGGAGGGAGACAGTGTAGTTGAAGGAAATGAAAGGACTGCGGATGACGTGCATACAGTGAAATAAAGTGATAATAGGTAAGAGCAAGAGGAAACACGGACTTGTGTCATGATAGGTTTCTGTGGATTGCAGGCAGGCTGTGTAGACATGATCGACTCACATTCTGTAAGGTCTCTCTGAGGAAAAACCTCCAAACAAAGTGAATCCCCCTCAACAGAGGAATAACTAGAAAAACTATGGTACCTCCTAACTATGGAATATAACGCAGCTCATAAAAATATGAAGTAGAGCCATGCCATCAACTTATAGGAATATTCACATTATTATCTAGTGAGAATCTACAATGCAGAAAATTATCTATGATATGATTGCATTTGTATAAAACAATGACAGAATACTCATGTGTTCATACGTGCATATAATGAATATTTATATACATATGCTTGTAGGTGATCGTATCAACATGGAAAACTAGACAAATTGATACATAGGAGTTGTTCTACATGGGTTACCTGAGGGCATACAGGACTGATGTGTGTGGAGAGGGATAAAACAGCGAGAGAGGACATGAGCAAGAAATGCAAAAAAAAAAAAAAAAAAGACCTATACAAAACAAAAACATTTAAACATTAGTTTCTTTATACTTCAGCATAGACTTATATATATGTGTGTAAGTATAAAGAAACTAACAGTATATTAAAGAAAGAAAAAAATAGTCTGGTAAGAACGTGGAACACATATTTGACAGGTCACTGTGAGTAACAGGACAGCTCTGTAGGAGACTATCACAGTGATCCAGGCAGGAGGTGGTGCTTGCCTTAATTAGGGAGCTGGTAGTGCCATTAGAGAGGAGCGGACAAACTGGTTAAATGTTTAGGAGGTAAAGGTAAAGAGTGGTGTCAAACATGTCAGCTATCCTGCTTGTGCGTTGTGATTATGAAGGAGAAAATATTAGAAAGAAACAGCCATAAAGAGTGGAGTTCAATTTAAGGTGGTTCTTTTACCATCTTTCTGAAACACTCAAGTGGAGATACCAAGTGAGCAGTTGAATGAATGTAGCTAGAGCTCAAAAGCCCTTCTGAAGATCCTGCTTTCCCCTACCCCATCTTACGGTGATAGGGTGATAGACATTCCTCCCCAGGGAACCTAAGATCCTGCCTTGAATAGGCCTTTCCTCTTTCCCAGGAGCTGCCTCAGCCCTCAGATGTGGCGAGTAACCTGCTAGGATGTGGTCTCCTCCAGGCCCCAAGCCCAAATCCTCCTCAGCCTGGTCCCAGAGCCTAGGTGTCGCCCTCTGTCAGAAGAACCACCCTGCCTAATATTTAAGGCCTGTAATGTTATCACATGCACTTTCTCATTACTCAAATAATTCCCTCTCTTCTAATTACTCCCCAAGTCTCAATTGTGCTTATGCACAGGATCTTTATGTCGGTTTCATATGTTGTGGAAGCAATACATTGCTATTCAGATGTGCATTTTTAGTAGATTTTTCCAACTTATATAAATTTCCCATTTTTTGTTCCCCAACAATAATCTGATCCTCATAACCTCAGTCTCTGTGTATGTTATGAATATTCAATGTATTGTCTCAATATACAGGCTATTAACTATTAAAATGCAACAAAGCAAAGCTAGGATTTCTTTGCTGAGCCCATAAGACAGAGCAATAAGGAGCCGCAGGGGTTTTCTTTAGCGCCAACAAAACGCTGTTAGAGCAGTGGCATCTGGCCAGTATTCATGTATTTTTTCAAAAGAAACATTCACTGAACATCTAAGAACTTACTAGTTTGAAGCTCTGTGGCAACATTTTGCATAAAACCAGTTTATTTCAGCACATATATTCCTCCCAAGATATCAGTGAGTGGAAGAGGGATCAACAAGTCCCATTATTGCTATAGAGCTTTTCATTTTGTCACTGGAGCAATTGTAATGAAGTGAATTGAAGCTCTCATATTGAGGGATTACCAAGTGGTTTAGCCTTAAGCGTACAGATCCTCAGAGACTGGTTGAATTTAAGAGGGAAGTTGAGAAAAGCACGATTTTACTAAATCTATTAGTGTCTATACCACAAGACAGAGCAGAGAGAACTGATCTGATTATCCAGCAGGGTGCTGGTTACAGAGGCCTTGCAGAAGGGGAAGAGAAGACTCAGGAGGTAAAGGAACATCACTAAGCTCAACGACAACATAAAGAGTGATTCTTTCAGAACTTCAGTCAGGGAACATTAAGCTATCCTGGCCTGTGATCCTCAGAAAGCATATTATCCTATGTCCCTGTGTTTTATATTACTTACTTAGTCATTTGGTTACAATAAAGTGCCAGCCATGATTATGGACCATTCCAATGGGCAGATTTATTTTGAAAAGCTCTTAAGTGCCTACTGATACCATAAGAAAATTTTATCTGCACATTTTTCAGCTTATAGATTTTGCAAGAAATGCGAGAATATTTCAGAGATCATTTATAGTTAATCTGGAGAGCAATACCACCTTGATTTTTCAAATAAAAGTGTTGTGTTTCAGGGGAGAAAGAACTGGAACTTGTTTTCTTATTTTCAGAAATGCTGAAATCTCTTATAGAGGTAAAATTAACATTCCTTTTTTATTCACCAACAATAGGAAAGAATCAAAAAGAATCAATGAGAAATAGAAAAAGAACACATTTTTTTCTTTTTAATAAAATTCCATATTAATTTTTTTTAAATTACACAAAACTTTACTCTCATTTCTTATGGTATAGGTTGGGATGCCAGACCATTTCTGGCAAAATGTCTGCTCTAAGACACAGATATTTTCTCAATAAAGTTTATTGTTTTGGCAAATCTTAACTTTTTTGTTTCTGCATAACATTCACACATGGTGGAAGCAAAGCTTAGGAGCACTTTGTCCAATAATTAGGATCAACTGCAGGTCACAAATACCCCAAATAACAGAGATTTAGCAAGACAGAAGCCAGTTTCTCTCTTTTTATAAAATCCTGAAGGCATGTGGTCCAGAGCTGTTTTGGTGCTCCACCTCACAAAGTCCCCTGGGTTCCGGGTTCCTGCCTGCTTTTCCTCTTCCACTGCCAGGGGCTGGCTTAATCCTTGCCTTCCAAGATGGTCACTTTCATGGTGCAGGTGGCAGGACAGCTGAAAGATAAAATTCAAAGGAGCAGGGTCACTTGTCAGTTGTCTCTTAAGGAAAGTTTTGGCTGGAACTTATGTATGGGACATCACATGAGTGCAAAGGAACCAAGGGAACGTGGTATTTAATTCTGAGTGGTTATGTGCGCAGCTAAGGAGAGGGGCTATTCAACAGCAGTGTAGATTATGAATGCTAACGCTGGAGGGAAACTACCTGGGTTCAAACTCTGGCTCTCTCACTTACTGGTTAATATTGAGATGTTAAGACATGAACTCGTTCTTGCTGCTTCTGCCTTTAACAGCATGGATGTCTATAGGAGAAGCTAATGTCCTTCTTCATGGAGTTAAACACATACCTGGCCTAGGAATCAAGAAGCTGGGGGAGGATCTAGTGAAAGACAAAGCTGTTGCACACTTTCTCAGTAAGTGGCAATGCATGTAAGCTGAAAAATTGGTTGCTGATTCATTTCTGCCCTCCATTTGTCACAAAAAAATGTCTCTTGTGGCCCACCCTAACCAGAAACATACAGGGAAGTGAATTCTTGGAAATGTAGTACAACCTAGTCAAGTTGATATAATACAAAGTCACATATCACAAGATCTTGTGAGATCTTGGCAAGTTTTTTAATCACTGTGTCTCAATCTCCTCATTTATGAAATGGAGATAAAAGAACATATCACAAGAATCACAAGTTCTCAATAAGTAGTAGCTAGAATTATACGGGTACCATCTTTGTGATTGCCAACTTCTATTACTCCATTTTGCTAGTAGTAATAACACACAATAAAATTTTTCTGTCTTTGATTCTCAGTGTTGAGCACAGTAAAGCATCATGTCCTATCATATCTGCAAGAAAAGGAGAGAGCTTTATAATGTAATGACTTTATCTTATTGAAATAATGTCTTTGTACAAGAATTTTAAGTATGAGATACAATTTTATAAAATATTATTATTAGAAACAGCATTCAGTACATTATTATTAACTTAGAAATTAAAGAAATAGGACATTTTTGGGATTTCAACACTACTAAACCAAGGAATATCACTTATCACATTTGATTAATTTCAATTTGGAGTTTATGGGCGTATTTTTATTTACAGTTGATGGTCATTATTCACAGCTTCCATATTTGCAAATTCCCCAACTTATCAAAATTTCTTTGTAATTCTCAAATCAATATTCTCAGTGATTTCCCAATCATTTGTGGACACGGCAGAGAGGCAAAAACATTTGAGTCATCTGATATATGCGGTCCTAGCCGAGGTCAAGTAGGAAGATGCTCTGCCATCTTGTTTTAGCCCTCATACTATACACGTGTCCTTTTTTACAGTCCTTTTAGTGCTATATTTTTCCTCATTTTTGTGCTTTTTGTTGGTAATTTCTCTGTTGAAAGTGGCCCCTAAGCCTGAAGTGCCATCCAGTGTTCCCAAGCACAAGAAGGCTGTGATCCACCTTCAGCAGAAGGCTTCCTTCAACATTAGATAAGCTTCATCAGGCATCAGGCACAGTGCTGCGGCCGTGAGTTCAATGTTGGTGAATCAACAGTGTATATTAAATAAGGTGTCTTTAAATAGAAACACATATGAAACAAGCTGATGTATTGATGAGTTGATGAAAACGTGACCAGAGGCTCATAGAAACCTAACCTTATATTTCCCCAAGGAGCACTAATTCAGTATTCACTACTTCAGTGTTTGCGGTGGCTTTATAGAACATAACTGCTGTGAATAGTGAGAATCTACAGTATTTGACTTTTAATGTGATTTTCTGATATAATTTTAAGAGATACAAGTGTAAGGAATTTATATATGTTTTAGATTTTTAGATATTTAAGAGGCATTATAAATATGATAAATTAAATTAACTCTGACTAGTTGTGATATATATGTTTTTTTTGCCTCTCTGCATATTATTATACACACAAATTTGTATTATTATACATGCTATTGTACACAGGAAATATGATCTTTAGTATTTGAATAAGATGTAAATATATATACAGTTATACATATACACATATATATATAATTTTTTTAATTAAACAGGGTCAACAGTGTAATTTGAGAAACAGTGAGAGTGTAAGTAATCTAGCAGAAAGTGAAATATGGCACTCTAATAGCTGGAACAATGGAAGATGTCTGCAGTCACCTTGGAGAGCATGTCTGGTGGACAATGGCCATTGGCAACCTGGATTCCTCTTCAAGGAAAGATGTGTTGCCCGGCTGCTGTCTCATGACAGCCTTCAGCCCTCAGCCCTTCCAGGTATTGACACTTTGCCTAGATCATGCCTTTTTGGCGCATCCAACTACTCCTCTAGGTGGAAGTATAATGGCTTGATCATTGCAGCCCTGTGCTAAACCAGTCATATGACATAGTACACTTTCGGAGCTCCCTGTGTGATTAGCTACAGCACGGCTCTCCCTACACCCAATCCTGCCTCCTCATCCTTTCTTCTGCAACGTTGCTCCCCAAAGCATTCCTTAATAAACATGTGCAGTCTATGCTGATCTCTATAGGGAGACTGCTTTGCGGAGAACCCAAACTGACAGCATCTATTCTTAACTGCTCAGGATACCAGTGGTATTTGGGTCTAACAAAGACGTGGGACATGAGCTGTGGTTGCTGTTTATCTCATGTGTTTTTATTCCATTTGTCCACCTCTGGGGAAGTGGCTTCAGCGAGAAATGAAAAGTCTAAGAAACAAAAGAAACAAGTGACCAAATAATTGAAAAGCTGAATAAATTCCTTCTTTCTGGAAATATAAAAATAATTTAAACTATACCTTGCTTAAATGAGTTGAGAAGTCATTTTCTCAAGGCTCCTGAAGCAAGGAAAAGGTGCATTAAAATGTGTTTCTTTTGTCATGCCAAATGTTGTAAGATGCTATTTAAGGAGACCACTTGCTCGTATTTAGTACAAGACTACTTGTGGGGTAGACCAATGAAGTTTTATTTCTTAAAAAGCCTTTGTGGAACCAGCCCTGATGACCTAGTGGTTATCGTTTGGCACTCACCACTTTGGCAGCCTGGATTCCTTTCCTGTCTTGGAACCACACCACCCAGCTGTCAGTTGTCGTGTGGCACCAGCTCACGTAGAAGAACTAGAATGACTTAAAACGAGGATATACAGCCATGCACTGGGACTTTTGGGGAGGGAAAAAAAAGAAGAAGATTGGCAACAGATGTTAGCTTAGGGCAAATCTTTCCCTGGAAAAAAAAAAAAAAAAGCCTTTGTGAACATTCACGTCTGCAAAGATAAAATAAAAACAATATTGACAACAATGATAGTGATTATAAAAGACGGGGAGATTTTGTAGTAAATTTGACTTTTAGTATTTAGATAACATTTTACCCATGGGAACCCAGGAAGTTTTCTCTTTTTGTCTTTGTTGTCTTCTTAATAATTGATGTATGGGATCAATTATTATCTATGGAACATACCGCTATACTATAGTTTTGTTCTTGGAACCGATGTGTTGAGGAAGCTCCAAAGTAGTGGACAGTGGTGGTTGCTGGGCAGCTTTGTCCAGGCTGATACATTTTTGGGCCTTTTATCTTGAACACTTTGCTTGGGGAGAATGAGGGAAAACCTACTTATAAGTCACATGACTTTAGGGCCCAGAAGAAACACTGAGATATAACTTAAGATGTTAAAAGATTCATCGAAGAGAAAAACTAGGTAGAATTAAAATGTCTATGTTTTATTCTCAAGCTATGGATGATTTCTTACAAAAAACAAACAAACAAACAAAACACATACCTAAGCAGTTCTTTGTTATATCTGAATACCAGCTTTTATTAAGATCTTAATTTGGAGCTGAGAAAATAACATTTAATTCTTTGACTCCTAGGTTATTCTGACTGAATTTTCTGTTTTTTAAGCCACAGCATAATAATTATTTAACGCAACTCCTAAGTTGAAATAACAGTATAGCTACAATTATTTTCATTGTTGCAAGCTAGTGTTTAATTATAAGATCTTGTTTTCTGAAAAAAAATGGCTATAAAATGAATTTTGAGAAATAGGACCATTGTAGTTTTGACTGAGTCAATGTAATGACTGTTTTCACAGGATCTGTATGGACCGTGAGCTCAAGACACAGGAAGAGATGGAGCCAGAAAAACTGGGTCTGTGGAGGCAATAAATGTTGGTACCTGATTAGTAGCCAAATCTGTGCCTCATGTTCTGTAAATCAAAGTATTGTCCTAGGGTTGGATGTGTGAGGGCACTCTGCCACTGACAATCTCATATCCATATATTGTCATCTCGAAGTCTCAGGCTCAGAAATATGAAGCAGTTTCTTAAATGCGATTTGCACTCAAGGGCAATGAGGATGCTGTTGGAGCAATTCTTTTTATTAGCTTGAGTTTTCTTGGAATCGAGGAGCTGATGACTAAGCAGACATGGCCTGACAAGCAGTAGAAAAACAGCCAGAAACAGTGGTTGAGCGTTATGCTTCAAGGGTTTCTCCAGAGTAATTGCAGGGAGAATTATGCAAATATTAGAGTTCATATTTTGTTGGGCTTTCATTAGTTTTCATCTTCAGATAAACTTACATCTGAATTAGTTTTGTAGTTAAGTATTTAATAGTCTCATTACAAAACCAGAGCCTTTGCTTGTAATGGAATGGCTCTATATTGACATTAGGAGGGAAAATTGCCAGAAGGAATTAGCACGTTAATTGGGGAAAAAAAACCCCACCACACTACATTGCCATAGAATCTTCCTGATATGTTTTCCACTCATCAGAAGAGATCTAAACAGTTTGTCTACATAAGCAGCAGTTTGGAAGGATATGACTTTGGTTACCTAGATAGCACCAATCTTTATGTCCAACCCTTGATAAAGGTCAATGTGAATATGGGGAGCATAATTTTACTTGGGCAGGCTGCATGGTTATCTGTTCTAATGATTCTCTGGTTAATAAGAATTTCAAATGCTCTCAGTACCCTTTTTAAATGTAATACATTATACTGTACTCAAAACTGCCATGGATAAGGTTCAGTTTCCAAGGAAGTAGCTTAGATTTAAAATGATAAAAGTAAATTATTTTTATTTCTAGAGGGAAAAGTAATTCTAGGTAGCTGGTAAGCATGCAGCTGCCTTGGCTCAATCTGTTATTCAAAAAGTACAGAAAGACAGGAAAAACCAGTTTGAATATGACATTGTCATGAATTATAGCTACATTTACACACATATTCATATCAAAAACATACATCAAGGAGACATCAAATCATATTTTAAAAATATGAATGCATCAGCAGATCAATGGAACAGAATTGAGAGCCCAGAAATAAACCCACACATCTGTGGACAGCTAATCTTTTACAAAAGAGCCAAGAACATACAACGGAGGAAAGAAAGTCTCTTCAATAAATGGTGCTGGAAAAACTGTACAGCCACATGCAAACGAATGAAAGTAGACCATTGTCTTATACCACACACAAAAATTAACTCAAAATGGATTAAAGACTTGAACATAAGACTGGAAAGCATAAAACTCCTAGAAGAAAATATAGGCAATACACTCTTTGATATCAGTCTTAGCAGCATCTTTTTTTTTTTTTCTGGTTTGTCTCCCCAAACCCCCCTGTACACAGTTATATATCTTAGTTGCAGGTCCTTAGCAGCATCTTTTTGAATATCATGTCTACTCAGGCAAGGGAAACAAAAGAAAAAATAAACAAATGGGACTACGTCAGACTAAAATGCTTCTGCAAAGCAAAAGAAACCATGAGCAAAACGAAAAGACAACTCACCAACTGGGAGAAAATATTTGCAAATCATATATCCTACAGGGGGATAATTTTAAAAACATATAAAGAACTCATACAACTCAACAACAAAAAAACAAAAAACCCTATCAAAAAAATAGGCAGAGAATATGAGCATTCATTTTCCCAAAGAACGTATACAGATAGCCAACCAGCACATGAAAAAATATTCAACATCACTAATTATTAGGGAAATGCAAATCAAACTACAATGACTTTATCAACTTACACATATCAGAATGGCTGTAATTAACAAGACAAGAAGTGACAAATGTTGGAGAGGATGTGGAGAAAAGGGAACTCTCAGACACTGCTGGTGGGAATGAAAACCAATGTAGCCACTATGGAAAACAGTATGGAGATTTCTCAAAACGCTAAAAATAGGAATACCATATGATCCAGCTATCCCACTACTGGGTATTGATCCAAAGAACATGAAACCAAAACCACAAAGAGATTTATGCACCCTTATGTTCATTGCAGCATTATTCTCAATAGCCAACATGTGGAAGCAACCCAAGTGCCTATCAACAGATGAATGGATAAAGAAGATGTGGTGTATACACACACACACACACACACACACACACACACACACGACAGAATACTACTCAGCCATGAAAAAGACAAAATCGTTCCATTTACAACAACATGGATGGACCTTGAAGGTCTTAGGTTAAGTAAAATAAGCCAGAGAAAGACAAACACAGTATGATTTCACTCATATATGAAAGACAAACAAACATATGGATGAAGAGAATAGATTAGTGGTTACCAGAGGGGGAGGGGGTAAGGGGGGCTGGGCAAAAGCAGTAAAGGGGCACATATGTATGGTGACAGATGAAAAATAGACTATTAGTGGTGAGCATGATGCAGTCTATACAGAAACTGATATATAATAATATATACATGAAGTTATACAATGTTATAAACCAATGTGACTGCAACAAAATAATTTTTCAAAAAATGAGTGTGTCAGGATTTCTAATGTGCAGAGTCTATGATTTGACAGTTTACCACATCTTCAGATCTGGGATTGCTGGTTGTAGGAGTTCCTAGGAAGAATTTCCATTTTTGTAAGACCTGAGCCTTCCAAGCAAATGACAATCTTTCATAGAACTTGATGCTTTTATCACCAGACCGTGCCATAAAGTTATTGAGATATACGGGCCTTATCAGTAACCAGATGATGTACTTTATTCATGGAAGATTAGTTCAAATTTAGTTTCAGATGCTGTGTTTGAATTGTTAATATTGAATTGTTGATATGTGCTGGGCTTTTAGCCTTACCACTCGAAAGGCAGAGAGAGTTACTTGCGTGTTGGAAGCTCAACTCGAAAATGCCTAGTCACTAACGGGGGGAGCTGCGGCTAGGGGAAGTAAGCCACGTGAAGAGTGGGTCCTTCATCCAGAGCAGCCACTGCTGTGACACTCGTTAAAAGGAGCTGAGAGAAGTGTTCTGCAGGGCAGCTCTTATTAGAGACCTGTGTCCCATCCCATCTTCTCCAACAAGATATCTGAATCTCAACCACAGTCTTGGTAGTTTAACGCATTTCCCCTGGCTGTGAAACCTCCCCAAGTAAGAGGGAAGAATCAGCATAAAAATTAGTTGTATTCTCTGGATAGAGGCCGATTAAAAAAAAAATCTTCATTTGCTCTTTAGATACAGGACATCAATCTTTAAACCAAAAACTTTGTGATGGGTATTTTTGTATTTCAAGAGGCCATTATTAAATATCTTAGAGAAATTTTACAATGATACTTAAATATTTTTTAAAATGTGTGTATATATATATGTATTTTATATATATTAAATCTACTAATGAATAGAATCCTTTGCTTAACTTCTAGAAATTAGTGGAAAAACTGTGAAATAAATTTTGCCCATCTAAGAACAATTGGAATGGGAGACCTAATTAAAACATATTGAGACAAAGTAAATGGCTTAAGGCCACACAGCCAGTTATGGCAGGATAAGCTCTATACTATAGGGGAAAGCTGGGGACTGGGCCGGCTGGTGGTCCTCCTGAGCTTTCCTTACTTTGCAAATTGTTGTTAAAACATTGAATCTGTAGAAACGTTTATTATTTGAAATTTAATAATAATTCAATTTAATAAGCAAATCTATGCTTTATTTTATCATTATTTGATGTTTAGTGTGTTTTTAATTTTTCTCTCTCTCTTTTTCTTTTAACAGACTCATGAATTTTTTTCTAATTTTTTTTCCACTCTTGATTGGGAGCGGTATGTTTTATTGCTAGTTCTTTAGTGGTTACTCCGACATTTTTAACACACATGCTTGATTCACTTTTTCTAGTAAGTCTAAAATTATCCATTATAAGACAAGAACACTGTCACTCTTTATCTGCCTGTCCATCCCTACCTACAACTTTATTTTTTTTAACTTTATTGTTTTGCTTATATAGAGCAGAGCTTGATTACTGGTGTGTCGTACCATCCTGGGGTGACAGGTCAAGGGCTAAAAGGTGCACTGATCCACTTTGACATTTTCACACGTGGAAACATTAATTTGACTTATATAGATCCAGAGAGAAAACTTATCTGTTTATCTACATATTTATATCTATCATCGATCTCTCTAGTCTCTCAATTATTAACAGCCCTTATCTGAAGAAAAATATATAAATAGATGGATAGTTTGCTTTTATTTGTTAAGTCCAAATAACGTTACAATAGTTTGGGAAGTTAACATTTTTCCTAAGACGGACACACTTTGTTAACCCTTTTAATAGTCGCCATGTTAGCATCCCTTCCGCAGGACCCGTCTGCCGTGCAGTGACTAGGAACCTTGTGAGAGAGAGAGGAGCCGAACTCCAGGCAAATGCTTCGGGTTGGTACCTTCACCGCCTTCCTTTTCCCCTGGCTTCCCTCTTCCCTCTCTGCACCCCCTCTTCCCTCCAGTGGGGGATTGGCGTAGTTAGGTTCCCGTTTGACAAGTGTATAAATACTGCGACATTAATCTTAAAAACCAGGGGCTCAGGAGACCTAAACACACATTTTACTTCACTTTTGATGTAATTTCAAAACCGAGGTTGATTTAATTCCCCACTTAAAGGCAGTTTTTGCGAGGCGCCTGTTAGATCATTGGGTAGTGACTCCAGCTCAAACTGTTTAACCAAGTGACTGCTGAGGGAGGGCCGTTTGGAATCTTTAAATGACTGGGAATTCACGGAGCTTGAATAATAAACATAGGAATGAATTCAGAGAACGTGTGATTTGTTTTCAAATTGAAGATAAAAGTGGCAGCAGTGAAGCTCTGGTTTACAGTCTGTCACTTCAGACTGTTCTTTGTGAATGTCCCCAGCTCACTTCTGTATAATTTGCGTGCATATTTTTTACTAATACAACACAAATAATTTGAATGGAATAAATTCTGGGGAAGTATATTGAATCCCCAAATGTGTATCCCTCAGAGCATTATACCCAATGCTGAGGAAGTCATACTGGAGAAAAAAATGTTAATAGAGAAAATTGAAGTTTAATGATGAAAAGCAAGGAATAGAGTGACAATTTTTTTGTATTCAAACCAGCTCCATCCCTTACTAGCTGTGAGATTACAGATAGGTTAATTCAAGCTCTTTAACTCTTTTTCCTCATCTGCAGAAAGAGTATAATAATAACATGTACCTCAGAGTTGTTATGAAGGACAGATTAATTTAAAATATGTAAAGCCTTCGAGTGCTTAGGCAGGTGCAAGGATGAAATCAGCAACGCTAGGGGGCAGCGTTCACACTGAATGTTCTGGGGTTAGTGACAGCTGGAACACAATATAGTGTGGATGTGACATGCAGCCTTTGCAGTGTACACAGCTGTCTTGCTAAGCAAGAGGGAATTATACCTTTTACTGCTATTGAGATTAAAATCAGGGAAACAATATGGACTGGGCTGGTTTGTGCCAATCATGATGGCATTGTTATTAACAGGGTTACCTCTCTCAGAAGTGTCCCAATTTGAACACTAAATTAGAGTCAGTATCTTCAAGTGAGCATATTTGGGTTAAATCTTTCATTTCTGTGCAACTTACTAGTTCTTGTCTTTTGAACTTCAATGAAGAGCATTTCACTTGTATCCAAATGTTAGAATCTATAATGTCAGACACTTTTAACTCTCCATGGTCCATTCACCACTATGGTTTTCCACAACCGGGGAAACCAACAGGGTTCAGAAAAAATACCAAGTGGCCTTAACATTTTTGTTATTTTATTTGCTTTGTAATTTCAATTGATTTATATTCTCATTTCATGCTAAACTCGAGATAATATTTTAGCATGGTTTCTTAAAACTGTTATTGTCTTAAGTTTAGCTATTCATCCAAGATTTTAGTTCTTCAGAATTTTGTCAACTGCAAAAATCTCAGATCTCTTTCTCTTTTCTAAGCAATCCAGAAAGAGTATATATTTCAGCACTTCTCAGTGATTTCTCTATCATCGTCCGTCTAGAAAAGTGTATTTAATTGAAATTTTGAGTTAAAGTAGTGGAGGTTTGGGCATGTCTATATAAATCCTGGTGAAATAAGTCAACACATTTTCTTTATATAAATAGAAGGAAAATAAAATATTTTATTGTTTTTCCTTGAGAGATTGGAATTTGTATTTGTGAATGTATTTTTTATACTGATTTTATGCTTAAATGATGAGCTACAGTTTCTGATCAAGGTGTTTATAGATGATGTGTTCATTTTTATTGATAGCTATCATCAATAATAAAGTTTGCACAAGCATCAAGTAACAATTGAAAAATAATTTGTCACTTTTTTCTTTTATTTCCAGGAACTTTATACTTGCCAATACAAAATTTCAATTAATTTGTTTTTCAAATAATATAATTTGAGGGTGAAATTCCTTTGCAAACCAAACTTCTCTTTCCATTTAGAGAAAAGAGTTATGTTAAAATTGCTAATAATATAGTAAATGGATTTTGAATAAGATTATATTTCTTTAAAGAAAGTATTTAAAAATAATGATTTTTATTATATTTTCCCTCAAGATTCATAATATTTTGTAGGTTATTCCACCTTATTTTTCTAAGGGTTTGATTTTTTTTTGAATCTTTAAATTTCATCAGCATACAGTTTCATGGTACTTGCAATTTCTGATTAATTTTATTCAGGGGCTGTAACATGTCAACTGAGGAAATCATCTATTTAAAGCCAGTAACTATCCATCAACAATCTGCAAAGTAGTAATCTCACCAAAGATTTCTTCAACTTCATTAGCTCATAAAAAGGGCTCTTGACAAAGCCCTTTGTTTGTACAACTAACACACTTCTGCAAGAGTTAACAGACGGTTTACAAGATCTCATTTCTTTGCAAACTGAAAACGTACAAGACTGTAGCAACTTTGTTTTGGCTAGATTCACCTGTTTTTTAACAGTGCAAGATAGGGAATACTGAATACTTACACAGTAAGTTTTCATGAGATACTCCATGTGAAGAAACCTATATATTATTTGAAGCTCAGCGTTTTCAGAGCAAACATATAACAACGTGACAACCCTCCTGTGGGCTTTGAGAAGTTTGAAAAATCACACGCCTGCCTGGTTTATGTTTGTTTTATATCATGCTTCGTGTTCAATGAGCTTAGTGCATATCTTGGTTAATGTCTTTCCCTAAATATCGCCATCAGTCTTCAAGTATTTCATTTGCCCCATCGTCTCTCCTTTCCTGGATCTTTAGATATGCTTACTTTTGACGAATTAGCATTTCCCACACAAGTGTGGTACATGCTGTTGTATTTTACTAAACTGTGGTATTATTATCATCATCATTATTGATGTCTCAGGACAGTTTTATCAACCTCTCTTCAGGTTCCCTGATCCTTTCCTTTACTGTATTCACTCTGTTGTTAATATCATGAATTCTTCATTTTTGATAGTAATTTTTTATTTCTAAAATTTTCATTGATTTTAGTTTCTCCATGTGTCCACTGAAAATGCCCATATTTTCATGCACGTTGTCCACTTCTTCCCTTAGATACTTCAGAACTTTTATCACAGTTATTTTCAAAGCTCTGTCTGATCATTTCAACCTCTGGGCCATTTCTGGATTTGCTTCTCTGGACTATTTTCTTTGTTGACCATCCATCAGATTTTCCTAATTTTTTACATGTTTATGATTTTAAATGTGTGCAAACCATGTAATATGGAGGCAGTAGTAAATTATCTTGAGTCTCACGGCATGTCTGTAAGAAAATATCTTCTAAATTTTGGAAGATTTGGATTTGATTCTGAAATCCACAGCTTATGTATGTGACTTTCAATAAGAAAACGTCTTTAAATCCCACATTTATCACCAGTAATGTCTCTGTATTAGTAATCACTTCAACAGATTATTAGTAGTGTATGTAATATAAATTGCATAAAAACATACATTTGTGGATCATTGCTTGGAAATTGTTGAGTGGTTAATAGACAGTAGCAATTATTATTACTAAGCACGGAACAATGACAATTTTTCAAACTTGTTATTCTGTGATTGTGATTATTGTGTCTGGCAATTATGATACCTTCATAGTTTACAAAAACATACGGAAAAAAGAAGGAAATGCTTCACTATTGTGGGATTGTGAATGATTGCTATTGTCTTTATTTAATCTTTCCATATTTTCCATAATTTTCATAAGAATGTATTTCTTTTACAAGTAGGAAAAATATTTTTAATAAGAAGATGTAATGGAGGGCACAATATTCTGACAAATAAAAATGGCAAGCAATGGCATATATTAGAGTGTATGAGGAAGACATCTGGTGTAAACCTAATTTGGCCTGACTTTGTCTTTCCAAAAGGGCCATGCATGGCTGTTGAACATGCATTGTATACCTGCTTGAAGCATTTCCTAGGTTGCAAAGGCAAGAACAAATGGCCTTAAGGTAAAGGTGGAACTTCCCCCACATTGGCATCTCCTTAAGGATGAGCATCTTTCCCTAGGCTAGGAACTGATTGCTGGGCCACCTATGAGCACCCAGCTCAAGACACCAGAACTGCCCCCCTGCTGTGTCCACCAAGACAGCAGACCTACTACCTGCTGTGTCCATCAATTGCTGTGCCAACAGAGAAGTTGGGTGACTATTGTAAAAAGGACGTTTCAATCATATGTGAAACATGCTCTTTGAGGGTTTGTAACCATTCTGTACACCCCACTTCTTTGGTGCCCTTCTTCCTTAGAGAAGGAAGGCCCCAGGCTATACAGTCCTCACATTTGGCTCAGAATAAACTCACCCCAATTTTCGTTTGTACATTGGTTATGGATTATTTACGTCGACAATTCCATCCTATAAACATTTTGTTATGGATATAATGCTATCTAATTTCTTCGTTTTTCTCTTTTTCATCTTCATTCTAGAGATTAAGGTTGTCAAATATATGACTCTTGGAAGAATAGGCTATCCTTATGTATATTTTATGTAAATCTCCCAAAGTAGCTATTTTCTGTCTCAGTTTCTTATCCTGTGACCTGTCTGTTTCAGTCTCTTATAAACATCAATACCTCAAAATATAATCATTATCACAACCTTATCAAATGAATGTCATGCTTTTTTTCTTCTTAAAAATAGTCACTCATTGATTTGTAAAAATGTCAAAAATGACTATAACGATAGCTACGTTTTCATTTTGCACTTGTGCTGGCAAACTTTTTATGAAAAATTAAATACCAGCTATATAAATTTGAATTCATCTATCAAATATTTGTTTCCCATTTTTTCCAATGTGAGTTAGGAACATAAAAGTATTTTACTCTATTCTGTACTAAAACAGTTATTTAAATATAAACATCATAAATTGAAACACCATAAAATGTTCCATTGGAAGAAATCAAGGATTAGAGAAATAAGTGAACGCGGCCCGAAGGAAGAGAGACCCAGTGAGTACTAACTGTCTGTTATGTACTCTGAAGTAGCAAACGTGAAATATTTGCCATTTCATTTGATTACCTCAATATCATCACTAGGTTAAAAGGCATTATCTCAAATTTAGAGATTAGATGATTAAGAATCTGAGAGATTAACCAGAGTTTCACAGAGAATCAGAATTCCAACCCAGGTCTCTCTAATTCAGACATTGTTCTCCATTCATAAATACCTACTGGAGGAGTTCACAGCTCTGGCAGTACATTACTTGCCCATTTTAAATCTGCTTTCTAGCAAACGAAGAATATGTATGCTGCCTTTCCTTATTAAGTAAAACATAGCCTAGTAAAATTTCTAATCAAATTATTGGGAAATAGATAACTTGAATGTATTTACTTCTCTGAAAATGTGTCTCTTTTGTGACCCAAATAGCTCTAGTCCTAACCACACCGTGGGTAAAGTTACTCACAGCCCCTGCCTGAATGAGTGAGGGGCTACAGTCCACTGAAAGCTCCAGCATATTTTTCTGAGAATCCACAGACAGCGTCTCCCATGCATTCCAGGATGAGCTCATTGCTAGGAGGCTTTAGTCCTTACTATTGTCCAGCCAGGACACAGCAGGATTTCACTGCATCTGCTGAGCCTCTGCCACCAGCCCCCACATGACCTTTACTGATGATTTCTGTTGTCCTCATTCTCAAATGTGCTTATCCCGGAAATTCCAAAAAGAAACTAAGTTCCTTTCTATTCTCATTGTCTAAGATCTTTCTGTGTTTCACGTAGGCAAGAGGGAAAAATAAACAAAGAAACAAACAAAACACCATTGCTTCAAAGGCCTCAGATCCTATCCCTGAGGCAGAGGTGCAAACCAGATGACACAAACCTACCCTGACAGCAGATTGCTTGCTCCCTCCGTGCAGACTTCTTTTTCAGGTTGCTGCCTGGTGACGTTAGCATCTCATCTATAACCACCTCTAAAGGCTCGTTTAGTCTAATTGCACTCCATATTAAATCACTTGTAACACATTTTGAAATAAGCAACTATATTCAGTTGAATTCCGCAAACATTTACTGAGCAATCAAGCTGAGTGCTGTGGAGAGAGTGAAAATGAGTGCGGTGGAAGGTCGTGATGCTGCAGAGTTTACAACTCTGGGGAGGAGTGAGAAGACAGAAATTAAGTAAATCTTTTCACAAATAAATATAAAGTTACAAATGTGGTCATTGTTAGAGCAGAAAGATTGATGGCATAAGATAGTATAGCAGGTAAAATGCTGCTCCTCTTCGCTGAGGAGACGCTCGTGGAAAGGGAAGATGAGATTGTACATAAAAGCTGAGATTGCTTGAGGGGAAGGATATAAATGGTTGTGTGAAGGGCCTTGGAAGGTGGAAGGACAGTGTTCTACATAGAGGAGTCAGGAACTCCTTATGGTGAGGAGGTAAGTCATGGTACACTTCTAGGACTAGAAAAAAAAAAGTATGGTTCCCTGTGAAAGAAAATTGTAAACGGAAATTTTTAAGCATGTTTGTTAAAAAATATAAAAAATGAATGTGATGTAGTTGAAAAAACATTACGCTCAGTTTCAGAAAACCTAGAGAAACTGGGTTCTGCCGATCTGAGACTGATACCTCCCTTGATGAATATGGTCCTCATCCCTGGTTTATGTCACAGGATTGTTGTGTGGCTCAAATCAGACAATTTATGTAACAATGTTTTATAATCTCTGAAATATCTATTTGGTGGTAAGATCAAGAACAATGACGAAATAGCTTGATAGTGCTTTTGAAGGCAGAACTTGTCCAAATCATTGAAAGCTAATAACTTGAATTCAACAACACATCAGAATTAATCTCATCTATAGTGCTGTGTGTGCATGAGTAATTCATTCTACTAACGAATTAGAAAGGTTAGGATGGTAGTTCCCCCAATATGGCGTCCATTGTTAATAACAAGAAGAGTGCCAATTTTCAACTAGATGTTAAAATGATATGGGTTTTGAATTTAGACAGATCTGTGTGTAAAGCTCTGATCCATCACTCACTTCCTAGGTGTGAGTGTTCAGGTTATTTGCTAACCATACTAGTTCTCTGTTCTCTCGTCTATAAACAAGAACAATGCAAATTTGGGGGGGCTCTCCTGAGTATAAAATAATGTATATGAAAATTGCCTAACATGGTATATGACCAATAGTGTGTGCTCAGCAAATTTTAGCTATGAATTTTTGCATAGCATCATTTTTGCATTCTATTTTTGCAATTAAACAATCTCATCTCTATAGCAATTCTATAAGCATTTGGCATGTGTCACACTGAATCCAGCTGATTTTTGATTGCTGGAGACATAAGTATTTTATTAGTTGGAAGTATCTATCTTTAGTTGCAACAGACTTCAAAAATAATTTCAGAGTTTCCAAACCTTTACTCAATGCCATTATCTTCCCTTTAAATATTCACTTCTCCATAGTAGAATCAGTGTTAAATCTGGTAAATTAGCACAGAGACCATTTATGCTACATATTAAGATGGAATGCAAATAATCTACCCCCCTGTGTATGGTTCCCGTACATAATAATTACATTATTTTCTACATATGAGAAGCATTTAGGCTTTATACCACCAGATGAAACACCAAGTAAAATTCTGAGTGATTTTGGATTTGATTCACTCCTTCTGTTCGCCTAGGCCACATTGTTAGATACCATAGATAGATACCAGTAGATACCACAGATACCATAGGTAGAGTACCATTCAGAATGTCAGCGTGAAGAACTTGGGTATTACATATCTTGTCCACACTCCTCACTTTAACACGTGGTGACTGAGATCCAAATTGTCTTCTTTGGGAGAAGAGAGTCAATAGGAATCAAACAAGTAGAATTATCCTACAATATTGAACTCGTTTTGCTATTTTGTTTCATTTCTTAAACTTCTTCCCAGTCCATTACCAGATTCAACATATTTTCCATCCAAGTTTTCAGTCATTTCTCTTCCATCCTTGTGCTGCATTTTCTCCACATAGCAGTAAATTTATAAATGAATAAAATATGCATAGCATACGTATTTCTGTAGCCACAATTTTAAGAGAGTTATTATTCTTTACATAAAAATCCAGCATTTTACAACAGGTATTGTTCCATCTTCAGTAATCTGTGTTCCATGGTCATTTCAGTGTGCTTACGGGTTAACATAATTTCTCTGTGAGTTTTCAGAGCGTGGCCTGTAGTTGTGTGCCATGCGTATAACAGACATTCAGATGTCTTGTTAAAATGTAATCAATGCTGAATATAAAACTTTAACTACCTTGCTATTTTAGGTATGCAAAATTGTAGAGTGTACCAGTAAGGTCTGAAGGGCAATGAAGGCGTAAGAAAGTTGATTTGTTAAGGAGGTAGAATTAGTACTGAATTTTATCCCTTGATTTTTGCTGTTACAATGTTGCCGGCATAGTATGTATTTTTAATAAAAAGCCACCAATGTAAAGACACATAATACACTATATTGTTTCTCTACTCTCTGGAGCTTGTCTAATATGAGATTGCAGTAGACCCCGGGGAGATGGAGAATTAAATGGCGAGATCAATAGGGGACATATAAGCAATCAGCAACAGACTTTTGAGTGGCTGCTCACTGGGCTAGGCACAGTGGGGGACACAGAGTGGTAGTAAAATTATTTCTTTCCCTCAGGGAAGTTCTCTCCATAAAATAATAACAATCTTGATTACTTTAAAGCCATTATGTCGAATCGTTCGCTGATATTTATGATCAATAGATTGATGCTGCAGCATTTGATTTCCCTGAAAGCTTAGATGGTGATGATTATGCAGAGTTCATGTTACCAAAGGATAACATAATAAAGACTGTAAAATTTTCCCACGCTTTGTAAGAAAATCATACTGAAAATCTAGGGCTTTATCAACCTTCTGTGAAATAATATTTGGCAATAATCAAATGTATGGGAATCCTAGAAGAAAAGAAAAAGGGAGATTGGAGCAAAAAAATAACTCTCTATCAGATAGTCCTGATAAGAAATGCTAAAATAAATTCTTCATTCTGAAGAGACATGTTGACAGATGGAAATTCAGATTTATAGAATGAAAATAATTGGAAATGGCTTATGCAAACAAGAAATTATACTGAGGATAATGGGAGACGGGTTTCTCATTGTCACAGAGGAGAATTACAAATATCAGAAGGCAGAAGACTAGAGAGTCCTCTGTAGTATTGATTTATAATGGAGAGATAAGTATGAACTCAGAATATTTAATATCTAGATATAGATATTTACATGTAAACAGATGTGAATATACATACATGCATATGTATGTATATGGAATGTGTGAGAGTATATATGTATATTTCCCCAACTCTGCCTACTGAGAAAGCCCAGAAGCAATGACACTACAGTAACCATAAGCACACCTATTATTCAGATCTCTCTTTCTAAACCCGTTCTTCTCTAAAAGGAATCAGGACTTCCCCCAGTAAAGACATATTTCAAGACTGGGGTGAAAAAATATGTACAGGATGAGCCTGAAAAGTCTGTGTAATAAAGTAAGGAAGTACTCAAGGAATAATTAGGACATATCAAAATAACAAAGAAATGAGCCTGTAGGGGGTCCCAATGGCCAAATATGGGTCAATCTAAGCATCAAAAAATAATTATACAAGTATTGAGAAGTTTACATAGCATCGAAATTTTCCTCAGATTATTTTTCAATAACAAAAGAAAAATAGTAATTTACATTGAAGAATCCTGGCAGATCCCAGGATGACCAAGTGATCAGACATCATCAATGCTGTGATAAATTTATTTCTGTGGTATTCCCTGCCAAAAATACGTAACTTGAATCTAATTAGAGGGAAATATTAGACAAACCCAAAGTGATGATCATTATACAAAATAACTGGCCTGGACTTTTCAAATGTATCAATGAAAAGAAAGACAAAGAGAAGCTAAAGTTTTTCCAGATGAAAGGAGATTAAAAGTATACAGCAGTTAAATAAATATAATGCATGATCCAGGATAGGATTCTAGCTCGGGGAAAGAAAAAGTTTTGAAGATCATTCCTGTGATTAGTGAGGGAATCTGAATATGGACTGTACATTAGATACATAGATAGTATTGTATCGATGTTAATTTCCTGATTTTGTGAATTGTCCTACAGGAATGTAAGAAAATATCTTTTGTTAATAGGAAATATACACTGATATATTTAAGGCTAAAGGAACTAAATGCATCAGTTACTTTGAAATGGGGGAGAGAGAGAGATTTTACAAATGAGGCAGAGGCAAACAGTTGTGTGAATTTGATAAAGTATATAGTAGAATTTCTTTTATTATTCAATAATTTGAGTGCATTCAAAAGAGACAAAAAAGGAAATAATAAAAAGAAAAGCAGAAATTGATTTGGTAAAAATGCAAAAAACCCATCCTTAATTAACAACTAAAAACCCTATTCAGTGATAACATAAAAAATGAACCTACTACTACCTAACAATCAAGAAAAAGGAGAAAAAGTAAAAATATACAAAATAAATTATAAGAGAAAATAACCAATGACACAGAAGAAATTTTAAAATTCATGAGCCTATTTTGCAACCCTTCGTAAGAAGCTGGATAAAATAGAATTTCCTAGCCTAAGATGATTTCTTTTTATTGAGGTATAGTTGACATATAACATTACTATATTAGTTTCAAGTGTACACCATAATGATTTGAAGTTGATCACCACATGTCTAGTTAACTACTTGAATACCATTTTAAACCCAATATCAAATTTAAACCTTTGGAGATAGAATGTCTAAGCCAATTGATATTCACAGAAGAAATAGACAATGCTCTCCAAGAGCTGCCCTCTCACCTCCATGCCCAAATGGTTCAAAAGCAAATTCTACAACATCGTCAAAGACCAGATCATCTCAAATTTACAAGAATTACTCCAGAGCACAGAAAATGAAGGAACATTTACATTTTTGTAAGCAGGTATAACGTTAATGCTTAAATCTGATAAATGTACTACCAAAACTTATAACGTCACTTATAAATATCAATGCACGAAAGTTAAACAAAATTTTAGCAATCAAAATCCAAAACCACATTAAAAATAGTAATCCATCAATGTCAAGTTGGATTGATCTCAGGAATGAAAGGTGGTTCATATAAGAAACCCATAATATAAATCATTTTATTAATAGATCGAAGGATAAATATCATACAATAATCTCCCCCTATGCCAAAAAAGATTTGGCTGATTCAACTCCTATCTCTGACAGCAACACATGAGAAAAATGAAGTTAGTCATCATTGTTTTAATACGAAGATGGAGAGGGACACCTTTGACCTGCACGTAGCATCTTACTCGATGGGAAGCACCACAACCACACACGAGGCATATGATTTGTTCCTGTCTCCTTTGTATAATTTATCACTGTAATCGATGGAAGAGTAAATGCAATGAAACAAAAGATATGAATTAAAGATACAATAAATTGAAAAGAGAAAGCAAAACAATCTTTATTTGTAGCTATTATGATAGTATATCAGGAAATCATTAAAACATCAATGAAAAAAGTAGATCAATCAAAATAATTTTGTAACATTGCAGGGTATTAAATTGGCACATAGAAATCAATTACCTTCATAAACCCCAACAATAACAATTTATGTGGTATAATGGTAGAATAAATAACACGTACGATAGCCACAGACAAAATAAAATATGTAAGGATAAACTTAAAAACGATCATGAGCAAAAGCTTAAGATACTCGTGAAAGATACAAATTAGACTTGAACAAATGGAAAAGCATCCCTTGTTCTCAGCTAGATTCAACAGGATAGATATGTCAATTGCCCCTAAATCAGCTTATAAATTTAAAGTTAACATGATCTTTTCCCCACCAAACAAAACAAAATGAGTTTTTTAATGATATTAGACAGGCTGATAGTAATATTGATGTGAAAAAGAAACATTCAAGAATATCTAAAGAAACAGTGAAAATGAAAACTACAGTGGGCAAGTAGTCTTATTGGAGATTAAAACATACCGTGAAGCCTTTACATTCAAACAATGTGATAATAAAGCATAACTAAGAGATCAGTGGAATCAAATAAACCGGGTATAAATATACTGGGATGCATAGGAAACACAGCACATGTCACTATGATGTAATAAAGGTAACCTCTGAAATCACTAGGCGCTTAGTTTCCTCATCTATGAAACAGTAGAAATGGTACTTGCCCTACCCAGTCCATAAGATGAGAATCAAGTGATGTATTTTAAAGTCATCTGTAAATAATGAACTATCACCATCATCATTATTATGAATTGGAAAACCTCAGAGGAAGTCAGCTTGCATTCTTTACCTTTCACAACCTCTTTGGACACCACAACAAAATGATCTCCGCCACAGTCTACAGAGCATGCTGTGACTTTCTGTGGGATAGATGAGCTGATGGATTATTACAGTAGATCAGTGCTGCTTATCCTGGGAGAACCTACCGATTGTAGTGTCTTCTGGATTATTGGAAATATTCAGAGAAATCCTCCAGTGAATGTGCCTTTGTTTTCCATAAAACTGCATTCAGTTGCATTCCCATTGGATGACACTTTTTTAGTCACAGGTAGTCCACATTTCTCAGCTCGGGCTGCCATAACAAAATCCCATAGACTCCGTGGCTTAAACTACAGCAATTTGTTTCCTCGCAGTTCTGAAAGCTGAAAGTCTGAGTATGGAGCGTCAGCAGGGTCAGGTTCTGAGCTCTCTTCCTGGCTTGCAGATGGCCACTTCCCACTGTAGCCTCACAGGGTACAGAGAGAGAGGGCAAGCTCTCTTGTGTCTCTCCTTATAAGGGCACTAATTCCATCATGAGGACCCCACCCTCATGACCACATTCAAACCTAATTATCTCCCAAAGACCCCATCTCCAAACGCCATCATGCTGGGTGTTAGGGTTCAACACATGAATTTGAAGGACATACAATTCAGTCCTTAGCATAGTTTGTTGCAAATCCTCCACATAATAACAAAACTGGCAAAATTCCTGGAAGAAAGTATGGATGCAGCATGCCTTGTCAATTTTTCATAAATTAAGATTAAACAATATTTTTTCGGGTAAACAGAAGAAAATAGACATCTTTTTTCCCTAATGATCAGTTTTCATAGAGTATATTTTAATGTCCTCCTATTAACCATTTGGAATTAATTTTGACCCTTGAAGTACATTGCTTTTGAGAATATCTTCTTGATTTACCGTGGGTAACTCAGACTATTAAACACACTGTCTCTCAAAATAATCTTTGTCTTAATACTTTGATTATGTTTGGCCCCTTACTGCTAACCCAACAGAAGTTTACCACACAATAATTTCCCAGTGTCTACAGAAGTTCTTTCCTCTTCACGCCATTAGACAAAGCCATTTTTTAAATCTCCAACTAAATATTCACTTTCTTATCAACAAAGTTTCCTACATAATTCTTGGAAATAGGTTAATCTAATTCTATCATTCTTTTTTTTTTTTTTAAGGAACATTGTCCCTGAGCTAACATCTGCTGCCAATCATCCTCTTTTGTTTTTTCTCCTCAAAGCGACCCCAGTACGTAGTTGTATATCCTAGTTGCACGTTCTTCTAGTTCCTCTGTGTGGGAAGCTGCCTCAGCATAGCTTGATGAGTGGTGGTAGGTCTGCGCCCAGGATCTGAACCTGCCAACCTTGGGATGCCGAAGTGGAGTGAGCAAACTTAACCACGCAGCCATGGGGTCAGCCCCTAATTATATCATTCTTGTATTCATTACCTATATGTTAGAAATCTCAGGTGCCTATAAATGAATTTCTTTCTTCTTCTTCTTCCTTTTTTTTTTTTTTGGTGAGGAAGATTCTCCCTGAGCTAACATCTGTGCCAGTCTTCCTCCACTTTGTATGTGGGATGCTGCCACAGCCTGGCTTGGTGAGTGGTGTTTAGGTCTGCACCCAGGATCCGAACCCACGAACCCCGGCTGCCAAAGTAGAGCATGCACACTTAATCACTATGCCACTGGGTTGGCTCCAGAATTTCCTTCATTTTTTCACTTTATGTGCTTTCTTGCTGAGAATCCTGGAAAGAAGAAATTAAGATTTAGTGAGTTTTAATGTCCGAAAAAGGGCAGAAAAAAACCCTAAGCTTCACAAAGAGTCAAATCTTTTCAAAGATATGCTACACTCTAAGCCTGACTCATATTTACAGGGTTAAATTAGTTTCATGATAATGATTAAATATGAAACTGGAGACCAACCCCGTGGCTGAGTGGTTAAGCTTGTGCGCTCTGCTTCGGCGGCACAGGGTTTCGCTGGTTCGGATCCTGGGCGGGGACATGGCACTGCTCATCAGGCCACGCTGAGGCAGTGTCCCACATAGCACAACAGGGCACACTCACAGCTAGATTATACAACCATGTACTGGGGGATTGGGGGAGAAGAAGAAGAAGAAAAAAGAAGGAAGAGATTGGCAATAGTTATTAGCTCGGGTGCCAATCTTTAAAAAACAAAAAAAAAGAAACTGGAGGATTTGATAATATACACTAAAATATGTACTTATAACATTGGGTGTACTTTTGACTTTTCTTACTGCTGGCAAAATAATTCTCATGAATCTTTCCTCTCATTGCATAAAAACACATCCAATATTAAATTTTGCTCAGTGGGAAAGAGTTTGATATGCTGGAAAAGTATATTTGCATAAAGACAGAACAAGTTGGACTCCTATTATGAACTACATAACCTCTAATAACTACGCTGTTGCAATTTAATGAGAATATTGAGTATCTTATAGCCTTTGAGTTAGTGCTATTTTTAAAGTATTATAGGTTATAAAAGAGTTTACTTAATTCTCTCTGAATTATCAGTTTTCTGTATCTTGCTTAAACAGAACTAAACAATGGAGACAGTTTTTTAGTACCAGTGATGTAAGTTCAGTGATGGCTGCCACCAAAATTCCTTCTATTTGTTTTGAATGAATCACCATAAGAAAGATAAGTCATATTTCAGAGCGGATTCAGAACTTGTTTGAATAAATCACAAACTAAACACTAAAATATCTTAGAAAATAGGAATCTTTCTCATTTATACCATCTACAGATTCACTACATTTTATGCATATTTATCAAGTCAAATATCTGTACTGAGATTATATCAACTCAAAGTATTTGAGTAAATTTTCTGAGAGAAATAGCTCCGAGAGGGAATCAAGCACTTTGTTTCCTATTTTAACCTTAAGCCTCTTCCTTGAAGTTGCTAATCAGGTGGCTAGGGGCTTTAATCCTCCTCAGATAGTCCCCATGTCCCAGCCCATAACTGTCACCCTCAGAGCTTAATTGAGGAACATTCTTTTGTCCTTTGTGACTCCACATCTATCAAGTTAATAGGGAGGAATTTTCGTTGCAAATGAAATTACTAGATTAAATGCTCTTCTGCTGGTTTCTTCCTTGACATCTCTAAGGACTCCCCTGTTCATGAGGATATTAGATAATTTAGTTGTTGGCTTACTCATACTTTTATAAATTGAGCCAAAATTGAAGATTTTAAGGATCAGGAGAAGCAAAATGTTATAATGCTACTTGACAACAAATAGGGATATTTTGGCTGAAAATAGATCATTGGATGTTGCCCAATGACTGATTACTGGACTTGTGGCTCAAAAGCCTATTGGCAACTACCTAGAAATTGAACAGGGATTTGTTACATTGGTCAACTGATGACTACCTTCAAGAAAGTCCGTGACAACACCCAGCGCCCTTTTGGATACATCAATTTTCCCTCTTTGGTGAAAGAAATCATTGGATAAGTTAATTTAAGAAGGAGAAAAACTAAGCCCCTGTGGGGGAGGAAGACATTCCCTCTACCTGCTCTGGCCAAACAAAGAATTAAGTTCACATGAGACAGAATAACAGGAGAAAATTAAACAAAGCTTTATAACATGTACACATGGGAGAGGGTTAGGCAAGCTGAGCAACTCGCCAAAATGGCTGATGTTCTCATCTTAAATACCACCCTCCGGTAAAGACAAAGGCGGATGTTGGGGGTAGGGGGAAGTCGATCATGGGAGGTTACCAAAAAGTACGGTAAACAAGGGTAAGGTTATCATGCAGATTTAAGTCCTTGCCTTCCACATTGATTAAGAGTTTCTAGAGATAAGGTCATCCCCCCTTCTTCTTGGTACAGAGAGGGAGACACCTTTACAGATGGAGATTTCCTTTACAAATGTAAATGTCTCTTAAGAAAGAGTAAGTAAATTCTACTTTTCAGAGTTTCTTTCTTGTCTGCAGTTTTTTAAAAGTAACCAGCCCCAAATAATCCTCATGCCAAAGAGACATATCTTGGGGTGGCCAATTCCAGTCCCCCAAACCCCAAATAGGAAAGAGAAGCTTAAGCACTCAAGGGAAATTCTGAATTACTGTCTTCTCTCCTCAAGTCTCTTAAGTTTTGTACTTTACAAGAAGCCAAGGAAAGAGGAAGAATCCAACATGCTAGGCTTACATGATAGCATTAGAGCTAGAGAATGCCCCCAATGCCATAGATCTTACCGCCTGTTCGGATCACAAACTGGACAGGTGCAGAGTAGAAATGCTTTTGACATAATATTAGCCTTCAAAGGGATCATGTGCTATTTTAGGAGTAAAGTCTTAAGAAGGCTGTGACTACATCCATGCACACTTTTCTGGATTCTTAAATATTACTATTCAAAATTACTTAAATATTACTATTCTCAAATATTACTAAAAATATTTGGGAAGGAAACGAACAGTAAAGTTAGAAAATTGGGCTAATCACTTATATACAGTTCTGGAGATTTTTTAGATTGGTAATGAACTCTACTTATGTTGCTTAATCTGGGCACTCTTGGCTCTTGCTTGAGAAATGTACTACAAACTCTGGTGATCTCATTCTTTTAGTATTTGTCTACATTGCAGTGTTCACCTTTGATGCTACACCATCAATGACCCCACAAATGATCCTCAAGCAAATAGAACAGAACAACCTGAGGCCTTTTTGAACAGAAACAACTACCCCTGGAAAATGTATATGTAAGTAACACATGGTAAATATCTGTGAAGATCTGGATTGATCACGTTCCCAGCTGTTAATGGTCTGTTCTTTAGATCAGGATGAAGAATGATCATGGGAGGAGTGGGCTTGGAGTTGGTCGGAAGGGGGCTGGGAACAGGGAGACATGAAGAACCTAAGCCAATTTCCTACATAGTTTACTGTGTACAGTAATACAACTTTACTATTCTGAGAAACTCTTGCCCTTTGCCTGGTGAGATCAACGATGGAAATTTATTACTCCTTTAGGAACTTTTAGCAAACCTATTTAAACAAATATCAGATTACTCAACTTTTCAATAGATAGCATCAAATAACTTTCTCAGACGTTCTAGAAAATCTCCCCTTGCAAGCCTCACCACACTGAGTCCACCAATTCTAAATTGTTCTCTCAGGATCCTTACAGATCCTGACTAAGCCCCTGCGTGAAAGACCGGCCTTGAACACGACTCCTGTCAAAAGCTGCGTAAATATCCCAAATTTGCTCTCACCATTCTGGCATGCTACTGATGATCTGTCAAAGAAATGACCCCCTTTACTGCTATAAGAAAGGCACTGAGTTTTACTTACCAATAGATTATTTTGGTGGTACTTTTGGGGAGCTAGCATTTGACATATTCCAAAACAGGTCATTTAAGGGAAACTGAGGTAATATAAATTTTTAAAAGTACAGTGGAAATACTTCTTTAATAGATTGATGCATCTTCATGAAAATATAGCAAGAAAAAGTTAAGAAATGTTGAATAAAATACTTTTTTATTTGTTATTTTTGGTCAAACATGTTGTTAAAGTTTTGAATAAAACTTGGTTAGCCTCAGGAAAATGTATTTAGCATTTGTTTTGACATATTTATGTAATTAAGGGCATGTAAGTCTATTTGTAAATTTTCAAAACCAATTTATTCTCATATGTTTGGGTTCTACAAAGACAAGAAAATTGTTTTGTTAAATGATGATGAAAATTAGCTCATTTCTGTGATAATAAAATGGAGTCTATAAAATTTAAAATGTAGAAATAAAAGCAGAAAGGAATCTTTGTGCCTACTCAAATGCCTTACGTAATTGAAATGAAGACATTAAAATGTAAATGAAAGACATTTTAAACACAAAATTCTACAAAAATAAACTTCAAAGATATTTGATAGCTATTGCCATTTCTCAAATTGCTTTACAAATTTCAGTTTTCAACATCATGCTAGGTGCTGAGACTGCCACAGTCGATAACAGTACGTTAGATGGAGGGAAAGAGATTGCTGGCAGGAAGAAATGCCCTCCCAAACGTACAAGGGCAGCAGACTTCATTTAGCAGTTTGTCGTGAGCCCAGAATCTGTGATGCGTTTAGCTTCAGGATCAAGGGAAACAAAAAGATTGAGGGCAGTGAGATGCTACAGTGATCACATTAACTCCAAACGTAAAAATAAGTCTATGCAGGCTCACTGGGCCATTAGAATCTACTAAAGGATCTAAGCCACTGAAGGAAAGTGATTGCAATGGATTTTATTTTTCTCAAAATGTTTGTTTCAGAGTCTCTTTCTATACATTCTCATGTGGCTGTACTTTAGAGAGCTTTCATGTTAAATGACACTGTGTATAATTAAAATTATGCACAATGAGACTCTTAAATATTATGTGAGTGGATAAAATTATTCCAGGATATTAAATCCATGATTTTGTCAAGGAACTGAGCTGGTTTTGTCGTTAAAATCATTAAGCCATTGTCTTCATTTTGTGAGAATTCAAATGAGTTCCTAGTAAAGGAAACTTTTATCTCATGCAAACAGGTGATTTAGCTTATTTATACAATGCAGTGAGCATCACTAAACTCGAGAGTTTTTGTGGCCTTTATTGAATGAAAATAATTGTACAATGAAAAATTGTCCAAATGATGAACTAAATGTTTTTCTTAGATTTGCAGATTAAGTTTAATTCACACAAGGGAAATATCAGCAAACATGAGCATTTTATATAGATTCTACTGAAATTTCCTTTAGCTGTTTAAAGAAGAGCTGAATTACGTGGAGACAAGCAAGATGGCATTATATGCCTCAGCTTCTCCGAAGGGCACTAAAATACTCATCTTTAGAACATAGATTGCAGCAGTTAGAATTCTGTTACCGATGGGCTAATATCAGATGTGACAGATGTGAGAAATGAGTGAATTGAGTAATATTTAACTAGGCCAAGAAACCCCAGTGCTTAATTGCTAGTGCATTGTTACATTAACAATGAGTCGAAGACGCATCTTGTGAATAAAGCCCAGTAAAACGACACTACGGTTTGATAAGCTGCCATATTAAAAGTATTTTCTCTAATTTAAAGTTATTTCAGTGAGCATAAATTTAATGGAAGGAAAAATTGATATCTCACATGTGATCTTCATTTCTAGACCCTTGAAATTGTACACAAGAGCATTACGAAGAATTTGGTTTCTAACAGGCAAAATGGCCAATGAAGCAGTGAAATTACACTCTTAAAGAGATGGCTAAAGCTTGTAAAACTGGGAATGTGGAGATACTCTGGTGCCCTATTTCTAGGACCATATAAAGCAATTTAGAGAAAGTCATAATGTTTTAAGTCATCTGACTAACCCATTCACTTCCTTTCGCAGATGTTCTCGTTGAAGCTCAAAGAGTCACACCTACGGGAATACCATAAAATTAGCGGTACTCTTGGGATTAATCTTAGCCCTTTGAGAGCCTTTACAGTTAACTTTCCGCTAGGTTATGTAACCTCACGTCTTAAGAAAGATTCAGTACTTCATAAAATATTGTCAATATCTGTACTTTGTTTCTTAGTTGAGTATCATGGTACATGATGCTCACCTTCCGTCAGATCCCCTAGGCCCGTTCTCGTTAGAAACGAAAGCAATTAATAAAAACTTTATTCTCACGAAGGGCAATATAAAAATGTTTCAACATTCCATTCTGTTACTGAGAAACCTCTGTAAAAATCAGGTGATTGAAGATTAACCTCAGTAATTTTGAAAAACAGATTTTAAGAACGTGATAAACTGCATTGTAATGATTAACAAATATTTAAAAACAATGACAAGGCAAGACAATTGGTGAACATGGCAAGGTGCAAAAGTATCAAATGATGAGTGACATTTCTTCATTTCTCTGGATCCTTATTTTTAAAATCATTAAGTTGGACTAACGTTTTCTAATATTTCCTTAGTATATCAATTAGTTCTCTTATTCACCTAAAATTAAAAATTTAATGAGAACAGCACTAACTTTAAGTACCAGTTTCGTGGCTTTGAATAGTCGTATATTTCCTGATATTATATGCTGCTCCTGCTGTTTATTTCCATTTTCTTTATAATTCAAAGAAAAGTAAGAAAAAAAGTGAAATAAAAGTAGATTCAGGTTGCTGTTAAACCGGATCACCAGGAAATGAAACTCGGTTTCGCTTCTGTTACAAGCAGCAACAAATGACGGCACATTTCTCTGTTTTTAACTTTTCTGAGAGAAAATTGTTGAGATTTTCAGAAAAATGTTGCTGCCACAGGTGTAATCCTTTTTTAATTATACGTTTACTGATATATTCGTGGGAAGGAAAGTTTGCCCCTTGGAAAAATACAGGTGTGTTTCACTGCATGAATAAAGTAAGAAAAGGCTTTGCTTTGAAAACTCAGAGTTTGAAGGAAAAACCCATCTTAATGGAGTGTTTAACTTAGTAGAAAGGAAGATGATAATCCCTTGTTGGCTAATTTGGGCTAATGCATTTTTAGTGAACAAAGAGTATTCCTTCTCGTCCAGGTGTGCTTCTTCAAGAGCTCTGTGAGCCACAGGAGTTAGAGGGTGCATGTCCTGCATGAAACAGAAGAGTCACACCAGCACTGTATGGAGGAAGATGGGGTTTCCAAACCACAGGAGCACCGTCCTGGGAGCCTAGCCTTCAGCAGCGTACACCCAGAGTTCCTCACCGTGGGACAGAAAGTGGTGCTTTGCACAAGACGTTGCAAAGGATTTATTGATCTCAAAAGAAAACAGTAAGTAAAAGCTACTGACATTAGGTGAAGGATTCTGAGTTCAATATATAAACAAATGTACCCATTAAAGGGGGCCTTGCATATGGATAGGAATGGCCCCAGTTGAATTCCATAACTTATGTGCCGTAAGTATTCTTTTCAATTCCTTTTTTCCCCAGTTTTATTGAGATATAATCTACATATAACATTGTATAAGTTTAAGGTGTCCAACGTAATGATTTGATGTATGTCTATATTGTGAAATGGTTATCCAAAAGTTTGGTTAACCCATGATCTCACATATTTACAATTTTTTTTTCCTTGTGATGAGAACTGTTAGGATTTACTCTCTTAGCAACTTTCAAATATACAATACAGTATTGAAAACTTTAGTCATCATTTTGTACATTACATCCCCAGAATTTACTTATCTTATAGGTACAAGTTTGTACCCTTTGATCACATTCACCAATCCCTTCTCAATCCTATTTACCTCCTCGACTCAACGTAGCT
Organism: Equus quagga; assembly: GCF_021613505.1. Lineage (NCBI taxonomy): Eukaryota > Metazoa > Chordata > Mammalia > Perissodactyla > Equidae > Equus > Equus quagga. The sequence continues at coordinate 7,752,164 of NC_060280.1, forward strand.
AGGAAACACTGGCTCTCTCTTTATTTTCTCGATTGTTAGAAAAGTGTATAAGACTCTTGAAGTGTGGAGTTTCGAAGCACTAGAATGTTTTTGTGACTTTCATAGAGGTTATTTCATGGGCTTAGAGAAGAAATGAACTTTTCTTTTGAACAGAAGGATGGAGGACTGTTTGTTCTGACAGTGACATTTTAGTGCAGAGGAATTAATCATTGTCTTAAGAGAAGAAAAGCAGATGAAATAAGTTTATGGAGACTAGAGATTTGCAGGAGAATCAATTTCAGTGTTATTTTTTTCCTCAAAATTTTTTCTTTCTTTATAGGCTAGTTTTGGCTAGAAAAATTCAGGTAGTTCTTGGTAAGATTATGGAATTTATAGTTATTCTTATAAGAAGAAAAATAAGCATATTGCTAGGTCTAGCCAGTCTGAAGAGATAGTGAAAATAAAAAAAGTAAGAAACATTTGTTTAGAAAACATCCCCTCCATTCCAAATTAAATTTACTGTCATGATAGTCATCATGTCCAATTCACAAATAATCTTTTTTTGAAGTATATTTATTCTGTTCAGTTTTCAACTACTATCGCTTTTCTGATCTGCTCTTTATAATTACTTTATTGATTTTCTCATAGGGATTAAACTAAGTTTTATTGGTTTACTGCTTTTCTAGAATTTTAAAAGCTCCATTCTGTTATTCTTTCAGCACAGTGGTTTTCAAACTGTGACCCCCCAGGGTAGCAGTAACAGAGTTAGAAATTCAAATTTTTAGGCTCAATTCAGACACACTGAATCAGAAACAATGGGTGAGAGGACCAGCAATCGGTGTTTCAACAAGCTCTCCAGGTGATTCTGGAGAAATCAAAGTTTGAGAACCACCACAAACAGTTCCACACACACACCAAAAGTACTTTGAGGAATAATATGAGAATGCTTATGAAATTTAAGACTCTGATTTAATTTAGTACGTTATATAAATGAGGGAAAAGGAAAAAAATAATTTGTGTGGCTACTTATGCTGGAGAAGCTTAAGTTCATCCAGGTTTAAGAGAACCTCAAAAATAATTTAATAGGTAGGTCATCAATACACAAAATAAGTAAATAAAATTCTAGAAGACCCATAGTTCATGAGGCCGTAAAAAGAGCTTAAGCAAGGAAATGGAGGAACTTTAACTTAGTGTAGTTCTACATGAAAATACATGTGAAAGGTAAGTCAGGTTACCCTCCAACCCTGGGAGAAATTGATACCTAGATAATTGACAGGGTGAGAGCAAGATATGAATTTGAAAGAGGGAGGCAATTTAAAGATCTTTGTATGAAATGATTGACTTTCAATCCATTATTCCCATTTTTTATTTTTTTTAATTTTTTTTTAAAGATTGGCACCTGGGCTAACAACTGTTGCCAATCTTCCTTTTCTTCTTTCTTTTTTTTTTTTAATTAAGGATTGGCACATGGGCTAGCAACTGTTGCCAATCTTTTTTTTTTTCCTGCTTTATCTCCCCAAACCCCGCCCTGTACACAGTTGTATATCTTAGTTGCATGTCTCTCTAGTTGTGGGATGTGGGACGCCGCCTCAATGTGGCCTGACAAGCGGTGCCATGTCCACGCCCAGGATCCAAATCCTGGGCCGCTGCAGCAGAGCGCGCGAACTTAACCACTTGGCCACGGAGCCGGCCCTGTTATTCCCATTTTTTAGCCCAGAAAATTAGCAGCTGGGCATCTGTCATCATGTGTGTCTTACATATTCTTTTAAATATTAAGTCAATGTCACTTCCTTTAAACTTTCTATAATTCTTCCTTTGTTCACATATCGTTTTATTATGCTTCTACTATACCTTTCCACAATCCAATAATTATTTATTTACATGCTTATTTTTCCTAATACTCCATGAAGTACGGAATATGTGTTTTAATCATCTATTTCCTCCAGTCCTAGAACAGTGATTAAGAATTAGCTGGCATTTAATAATCTTCAGTGAAGGTAGAAGAAGAGAGTGAATATAAAGAGGAGGAGGAGGTGTTCACAGAGTTTGTGTATTCCAGGCAAGCTGGGGGCACAGGCAAAGCCAAAGGGAAGCAAAAGACAAAGGACTCACTGTTGTTCAGAAAGTTTGGAATGTGGGCTCAGAAGAGAGGGGGACTCAAAGACCCAGAGAGGAGGTGGGGCTCTAGACTGGGAAGGACCTGGTGTACTTTGCCGAGGCGCTCGGGTGACCTCCTTAGACAGCATGGAGAAGTGAAAGGATGCAAGCAGAGAAATGTGACAATCAGACCTGTGTTTTGGAGAGTTAACCAGGCGGTGGTATGGATGAAGAACTTTATCTGAGAGCAAATGGGGGTAAAAAGACCAACTCTGAGTAAAAGTTTAACTGGAGAGAAGGAACTTAGTAGAAAGATCTTTAGAAGATGAAATTTATAGGACCTGTGGAGGCCGTAGGTTTAGAAATTTCATCACTTGACTCTAATATGGTCCTATAGTACAACTATCGACATCCAGAGATTTCAACTGAGTATTTTCCAGTCAAGTAATGTGTATGTTATCAGTTGATACAGATATTTGCCTATATATGTATGTGGAGAAGAAAAATTGGGGTAATTGTACTCTCTCATATCCAGTTCTCCTTGTTACCTAGAACCTATTTTTCTAGGAAATGAAGTGGTTATTAGCACAGCATGAAGGTCCAATCGCAAACTAGCTTTAATAATTATGCTTTCAGATAAATACAGCTCGCGTGTATTGTATCTTATGAAATACTTAAAAAGCTCTATTATTTATAGGATTTTACTCTGAAAATGTCCTAACATGTATTCTTATTTATGATTGTTATATCCTCTTAAACTTTTTTCATGAAAAAAAATAGTTCCTTCTTGAGGGAGCAGACTAAACTTTACAGCCTATCTCAAGTGCCTGGTGTATGATAGATTTTCAATAAATGTCTGTTGAATGATTGAAAAGCATACAGGGATTTGATGTAAAGTGAACAAAGAAGGATGTGCAAATGCTTTGTGATTTTTAGAACAATACATTATAAAAAAAATTGGCTTGATGCTCATTAAACAGTATTGCCAAATGTTCACTGAAAAGAAGTTTTTGCAGTTTTGCTGTTTTCTATTTTCTTACATAATTTTTTTTCCCAATGTCTTTTAAAATAAAGGAAATATGATCCAAATTATAGTAATCTTCCAAGTTTAATAACTAAATTATTGAAATTCCTTTCTCTTTCATATTTAGAATCCATTATCTCAAGTTCTAAACGCTCTTTTCCTGTTATTCATGCAGCAAATAAGTATTGAAGATCTGTGTCCCAGGCAAATGCAAAAAGACGTATTTACTGCTCTCAAGTGAGGACAAAAGGATGCAAATAATCAATGTCAATACAAGGTCTTGCAGGTGGGAGGGGGGAACACAGGATTCGACCCGCTTAATAGTGACCACTGACCTAGACTCTCAAGTTAAAAGCGAGCTGGGGTGGACATAATTTAGGCAACATAAGATTAGGTAATTCAGTGCATGTACGTGTGTGTGTTAAACACACATAGAGACACAGGCACAGCCACATGCACGTATGTGTATATTTCCGGCTCTCCTTTCCTGTGTGACTATTCTAACTGAAGTCATAATCATTTCTACAGCCACTGATTGTGGAAAAGGAATTAAATGCCATAGTCAGCAGTCGCAGATATGTATACCATAAATAATCAGCTAATTGTAATGCAAATGTCCTTGAGTAAAGGTTTCGAATAATAGGTGGCAGCTTGATCTCTAGGATTTATTTCGACTGAAAAGCAAATCCTAACAGTGCTTCTCCTGGACATCTTCTTTTGTCATACTAAGTGGGATTAAGCAAATTTCATTAACCAGGTTATATAGAAGTCTTTAAATTAAAAAAAAGAAAAACGAAAGGACAAGAATGTACTTTCATCATTTTTAAATGAACTCATTTTAAACAGGTCATTCGTAAAACCCAATGCAAGTGCATTTATATTTGAGAACTTGCATATGTATATCTATGCTAATCTATTCTATTTTTCTATCCAATTAAATTACTTAGCCAGGAGTGAAAGAATTCCAGATTCATTCTATTTTGCATCATTAATTATCTGTTCTATTAACTTAATTATAATAAGATAATTCTTAAAAGTCAAAGAAAAATCTATTTCTCACACTTCTATCTTTTGCATTTAAGGATAAAACTACTTTTAAATTTATTATAGCTCAAAACTTTATAATAATTGAACAATCTAATTAAAATTATATATATATGCTTCAATGAAATGTGTGCATCTATGTTCTCTCTGCCAGTGTGTATGTGTGTGTGTGTGTGTGTGTGTGTGTATAGATGGGGAAAATGAGAAAGAAAGGGAGAGAGGGAGGAGAGACGAAGAGTAAAGAAGAGAAGCTCTCTTGAATAGTGCTGCAGAATGAGAGAATTTGGTTACTGGCAGGGGTGTTGGAGCTAATCTCATCTTGTAGAGAAGGAAGTTGAGACTTTGATGCTTTAATTGTTGTCCAAGGATGTGCAGTGGGTCAGCGGCAGGCCAGATGACGAAGCTTCTTTGTTTGTAGCTTCCTATTCTGCATTCATGGACATTGAAGCTACATCCTTGTATGTGTGCACCTGTTTATTTTTCTGGAACACTACTACTTAATTACTGTCTACCTAGTCCGTATTATCAACTGTTTAAGTCATTCACAGTGATGTCAATTTGTCATTATTCCACAAAGTCTGACAATTACATAGCTGTAAGAACCACATTCTGATTTGAATTGGAAAAAAAAAATAGTTACTTAATTTTTGTAATTTTTAAAAAGGCTTTATTAGCCGTTTTCAAAGGATAAGGCTGATCATTTTTTAAAAAGTATCATAAATGATCAATACTGTCTTTCTTTTTGTGCATGTGTGAGGAAGACTGGCCCTAACATATGTTAGCAATCTTCCTCTTTTTGCTTGAGGAGGATTGTCACTGAGCTAAAGCCTGTGGCAACCTTGCTGCATTTTGTATGTGGGATGCCACCACAGCATGGCTTGATGAACGGTGCATAGGTCCATGCCTGGGATCCGAACTGGTGAACCCTGGGCCACTGAAGCAGAGTGTGCAAAGTTAACCACTTTGCCACCAGGCTGGCCCCAATTCTGTCGTTTTAAATGTTTTCTGTTTTGGAATTCACTTTAATTTTTAAATGTATCTTTATTTTTAAGCTTTGTCTCCATTGTTGTAATTGTTCTTTTCATTTTATTTTGAAAAGCTATATTAAGGTCTCAACATATTTAGCCATCAGCAAAAGAAGATATTTACAAGGTCTTCCTTCTCCCTGACCTGTAACTCTATACCCTGGGTAAAATTATTATTGCTGATCATATTAATAACAAGAAATAGGGGCCCGCCCCGTAACTAAGTGATTAAGTTCTCACACTCCTCTTCTGCGGCCCAGGGTTCAGATCATGGGCGTGGGCATGGCACAGCACATTAGGTCATGTTGAGGTGACATCCCACATGCCACATGCCACAACTAGAGGGACCCCCAACTAGAATATACAACTATGTACTAGGGGGATTTGGGGAGAAAAAAAAGGAAGAAGATTGGCAACAGTTGTTAGCTCAGGTGCCAATTCTTAAAAATAATAATAAGAAGAAGAAGAAACGTATTGAATAAAAACAAATGTATATGGCATCTGACAGCAGTAATTCCTTTTCCAGATTTGAATTATAGGAAAGACAGATAAACAGCCAGCTAATGAGTGGTCTGTTCTTGCATTGATTGTCTTACAAATCACAATGAACTCATAAATAATTTAAATTTAAAATCCTTGGAGCAATAGTTAAAATTAACATTGATCTGTCCATTTGTTGCTAACGCAGTTGTTATATAGGTAACATACAATTCAGACAAGAATAAAAGATGGTTAAAGTACAAAAGCAGCCAGGTTCAAAAGAAAATTATAGTGGTATATTTTATTCATGAAATAAAATGATAGATAAGTTGATTAAAATTTTGAGCACATATGACACAAAATGTTTTGACTCAGTTTACAGAAGCATCTCTGTACATCCAAAGCATTCACATTTGAAAAACATGTTACTCATCTCTTTTTATCTGCCTTAGGAAATTTGTCTTTTATTGTTAGCTGACTAAAAAATAATGTGGGTGTATGTAGTACTTATAGTAAAAGAAAAATTAAACAATTTGAGGGATATGTTGACAGACTCAAACCTAAATTCTAATATGTGTTGATATCAGCCACTTAAAATTTATATCTTATTCTTTTACTCTTTCTGTCTTTTCATTTTCGTGAAAATCATATGTGCCAAATAATGATAATATGATAAGGGACAATTTCTTTACTAGAGTTATATGACCTCTTTAAACACATTAAAATAATATTTTCACATTGACAGCAATTTCTCCATTATTTCCATGTCCAGCCGCATCAAATTCATATATAATTACCCAGTATTAAGTCCAAAATATTAACTAACTATTCATGCATATTGCCTCTTGTGTCCATGAAGCGATTATTGAATCTATTTTATTATGGCTGACTTTATTTTCAGACTTAGGAACACATGGGAATAGTCAGAATATTTAGGGAAAGCAATAGCAAAGAACTTGTACTTCTTTAAACCACTGTGACCAAAAATGAGATTTCGTAATGAACTCAGCCTTATTTTCTGGTGCACTAGTGCGTACATGGGTAGAGTGCCCCACATACAGAGCCAGAGGCATCTAGTATCACTGTAGCAAGAGACGCTACAATCAAGTAGACTTAGTAGTATCATTAGGCCAGAGAACTAAAATTTCATGAGAATTTTTCCTGCCTGGTTATAAATCCCTATAGGCATTGGGAGAAATGAACTATCAAAGAATTTATTAAAAAATATCATAATAACTAATGTTTGCTGGTTGTATATCATATATCAGGTTCTGTGTTAATTGCTGTAAGTGCGCCGTTTGCTTCTCTGAAAAGCCTGGTAGAGGAATTTGTCATTTTACTGGTGAGGAAAGTGAGGCTGAGAGAGATGACTTGACTTGCCCGTGGCCAAGAGTAAATGCCTTCGAGTGTCAGGATCTGAAGTCAGACCTGGATATTAACTGTTAGGCAATTATGTTAACATTTCTCTATCTAAACTTGATGTTTCAATTTATCCTCCAAGCGTTTTCCAAATGATGTTCCTCAGAAAGGCACTAACAATTTTCGGAAGAAAAAAAGAAGACGTTTCTGTAGAGGGTGGATACGTAATTTAATTATATCTCTACTGTTTAAGGAGTAAGAAACATTGGCCCTTAAGTTCATTGATAATTGGATGAAGTTCAAACTCCTAATTCTTGCATTTCTAGGTTCTCCCAGATTTAGTACTCTCATTCCTAAAGGTTATTGCAGAAATCACCATTACCCTAGACAAGCGGTGCCGCTTAGATCTCAATGTACTTCCTCCGCGTCTTCGCTCATTCAATAGAGACTCTAATGGTTCATGCCTCCTTCATTTTGTCTGTGAAAAACAGATGAAAGTGACTCAGAAATACACACATATATATGACAAAATACAATTTTTATAATTTAATTTTGATTTTAATAAAAGGAATACAATTATATAAATTTAAATTTAAACGACACCACATCGTTTATAATTAAAATTAGCAAATTCTGGCCCAATATTTCCAGCCTGCACCTCCTGCTGGAAGTTGTTTCCATAATACTCAATAATATCCTTATACAGCAAAATTGAAGGTGAAATGGAGAGAGGATTCACTGACCACCTTCACACCACAAATAAATGCATCAATACATAAATAAATAATTGAATAAACAAATAAACAAAATACACAATTAAAGAAAACCTCGAGCTATACAGTATCAGATTTTCTATATTATTTACTCAAAAATGTGTAACAAATGCCAACATTCTCACGTCAGGCATTGCTCTAACACAAGTGACGCACCGCGGAGAAGACAAATTTCCTGTTCCCTTAATGGAGAGGATAAGAAAAAAAGCAAGTAAGTAAATGAACAAGACAATTTCAGCAAATATGTGTTATGAAGAAAATAAAATGAGTGAAACAGGGGGAAAATAACTTTTGTTTTAAAAGTAAATAACAATACTGGAGTCAGTCCTTGTTCCACTCCTGGACCGTAAGAGATATGCCTCCATTTGGGTAGAATGACTGCTTAGAATCTAGTAATGGATAAAATAATAATAATAGTGGTAATCATAGTAATAATACCTCTTCTCTGTATACGTTTCAAAAATATTATCACCTTATACTTTGAAAAATATTATCCACTTACACCTTGCTCAACCTCCAAACTCTCTCTCTCTCCCACCTGCCTGCTATGACTGAAATAATCTTCATAAACTGTTTTTACAAACTATTTCTCTTCAAATAACTGGTCTTGGAGATGTTAATAGAATTCTATGATTCAATAATTTTGCAAAACATTGCCCGGTAAATTTTTATCCTAGAGCTTAACATTGTGCAACCTCACGTTATGGGTACGAGAAATCTTTCCAGAAAGATCCCCATTTATATTCGTCTGACTTAACATTTCCCAAACTCTTTGACTCAATCCCTGTCTTGAAAATCTGTTGGCATTGTCTTGGATTTGAAAACTTCAGAACAAAGACATCAGAGCATATTTTGCATTTCATTGACCTCATTCTGTATAGGGAAAGAGAGGGAATGGCATTAAAATGTTCTAAATTATTTGTGTTGTTAGGGAGGAAAGCCTTGAAAATTCAAACTTATAAAGTGGAAGTAAATGCCACAGTTGCCATTATTATTTGTATTGAAACCTCATGGTGTTTTGACAAATAAATTTTTAAGTTGCAAATATAACAAGTATAGGAACAAATATACCCATTGGCTCCCAAAGTTATTAAAACAAGCATTGACTATATGGAAGGTTAGAGAAAATAACAGCTTATGACTGCATAAGGCAAATGAATTTGTAAAGACGTTAATCTGTATTCTACTTACGCTTCTACTTTTCTTTGTGATAATTTACTAGCTTCTTTGTGATCATAGTTTACAATTTCAGTCAGAACAGCAAATTGAAAAAAAACCCAGGAAATGTGAGGCATGATAAGTTCAAGCTGTCTCATGTATAGTGTTAGAAACAATAAGTAATTACGAATTCAAATTATAAAATGTAAGTACATTTTTAGTTAGCAATTCATTTTCAATGCGAGTAAAACAATCTGCCTAATAAAAACACATATTGTCTGAGGCAGTGGAGGTGTGAACAGTGCCTGGCTCAGTACACAAAGGTAGCATCTGTATTCAACGGATGTGTCTGAGATACTGAAGTGGTTTTCTAATGGATGGTTTTCTGTTTGTAACAATAGCAAGAGCTTACCTTTCAAATTGGTAATAGCACCATTTCAGAAACTAGAGTATTCTCTTTTCACAAGAATTACACACACTTGTGATGTTTATTGACTTTGGTAGGTAGACTTTAATTGGAACTTAGAAAAAAATCTTCCTCTTCAGATATTAAATAAGGTTTTTTCATAGTTTCGTGTGTTTTAGCAAAACCTATGCAGCAAGTCCTTAAAGTAATTCTTCCTGATCTCCTCTTAGGTTTGAAGTGTCCATGTTCTAAGAGTGATACTCAGACAGAAATCACCACGGTGTGTTTACTTATCCCCCAAGAATGATAACACTTTCATTATATACCTAATTAAACTTTCAACTGGAAATCAATGAAATGGTCATCTATCCGTTTTCTTTAGAACCTCTTCACAATGAGTTATTACAAAATTTTAAAAGCTTCTCTCACTCTGAATTATATGCCCATACATGCCAGTAGGATAATTTTATTTCTGAAAACAAGAACCATAAATTCTGTATCTCAAATGTAAATATTCAGAATATATAGTAAATATTTAAAACATTAACAATCGTATATCTATTTATTGATTATATTTTCAATGTGAGGCCTTACATAGGGTACTAAATTCATACTAGGTTTGATTTCTTCTCTCAGAATTTCCTTTCTTTCCAGATAATATGAAAATCACTTCCCATTTGGTAAACTTGTAGTGGAAAGAGAAGAGTCTACCTGGAACAAAATGCCTGGATAATAACTCGAGATCAGCCTTTGAATAGCTGTGTGATTTTTGTTGTTTCTTATTTTCCTATATTTCTATCTCTTCATTTGTGAAATGAAAATGATAATTCTGACTTCAAAGGGCATTTATGTGGAGAAGGTACTGTCCATAGATAGTACAGCAAAGTGTCTGATAGAGAAGAGGTGTTCAATTAGTGCTAGTTTCTTTCCCCTTCTAATGTGCAATATAATTTTGAAAAAAACTTGCTTGTGATTTTTTCCCACATCCCTCTTTGCATTTTAATAGCCGCTTTGATCCTGTTGCCCATTCTGGACAGTTATTGCAACCACAGAATTACAAACTATTTAATCATTTCAGATAATCATACAGATGATTTGTCTACAGGATGCTAAAAAAATTAAATTTGACTCGATCTTTTAGTTAGCATAAGGACCAAAACTCCACAGAAGCAATGCACAATTCTAAGATCACTGGTTTGGTATCTAGATTAGATGAGAATTCAGGGCTGGAATGGCCTGACACACAGATGACTTTGCATCAAGAAATGGATGTGCACTGGAGGAGACTCCACAGATGCAGTCTGGCCAGGATTTTAAAACTCCTTTCCATTCTTTTACTGTCAACTCTGATTTCACATTTTTTTCAGTTCCGGATGGTGACAAAAAGGATGTCCTAGAGGGATTTTAAAGAAGGAAATTGGCAAAGGGAAGCGGAGAAAGATCCTTCTGAATGAGATGATCTCAAGTCTCAACTCCTTATTCCGTTCACATCCACTTCCTCCCCAAATCCTTTGAAGAAAGACTGAGCATGGTAGGGCTGGGAATGACCAGAATGGAAGGGAGAGAAAGGATTCTGTATGTTGTGCTAAAGAACACAGAGTTCATTACGAAGAACAATGATATTAAGGGTTAAAAGCCATCTAGTTACATAATCAAAATTGCACTTTAGGAGCCCACTTTTTACGGGGTAAGGAAAATGGTCTGAAGAGGACAACGATGAGGGCAGTGAGAGGTACCACACTAATCTAGGGCTAACATCAGTTGCTTGCACTTAGTGGCACCACGTATGGAAAAATTGTTGTCAATTGACATAGTTCACACCAAGGAGATAAGTAGTTACCTACATCAGGTTTTGTGGAAACTCTTTGGCTTTTTAGAAGGAAATAGAAAGACTTACAACTTTGTCTTTTACCTGCAAGCTTCCGTAGGAATGAAAACTTACCTGGTGTTATAGCAATTAAGTTGAAAATTATAATATAAACAAAGGTAATAAATTCTCAAATGGATCGTTTTCTATTATTTTACTATGTTTCACTGCTATCTGTTGAGGTTCTGCACATCTGGTGTATCGTATGGTACAGGTATATAATGCTACACTGCTCTGTACCTCACTCCAACTCTGCCTTCGGTGACATCACACCGTTAGCTTGAAATTGGCCGGGTAGGGAAGATTTGCACCATGAAAATGAGAAGAAACTACAGATCGGGGCTTGGTTTATTGTTTTCTGTATTGTCTTGATTTAAGAAACACAATGTTAATAATACAGATTAAACTTAAAATTGTGTTGCGTCTGTAGCATTACACTGTAAATAGCACAAAAAAAATGAGGAAATATTCTCTTAGAATTTGAACACTGCTATCCAATGAGCAAAGAAGTCACTCATGTCATTGACAAATGGGTGAACTTCTGACACGTCTTAGTTGTTTCTCTTTTATCTCACTTGTTAGCTTAAAAGCATTAACTAGCATTCATGTCAGAACTACACATAAAGAGCTGGCTGTTACACATTCACCAACAAACTACTGGTTTTTTCCCCACAGATAAACTTTACAGATTGAAACGTAATGTGTTGTAATCCACACAGATTTTATAATTTCCTTTCATGATAGATTGTGTTTCACAGAATGAAATGCCTTTAGGAAACTTACACGATATTCTGTAAATAATGAAATGGTCTCCATGTACATTTGTCAGTGTTGCATGGAAAGGCTGATATGCAGGTTCAGTCTTCTTGAAAGTGGAGACGTGTTTCTCTGTCACATTCTTTTTCTGCGTATTGTTAGGACCTGTGAATTGTAGAGCTCATAATGAATTTTGAATGCATGTGCCCTGAAATGAATAATTTAATCAATTTTATTTACTAGATCTCCATCTGAGCTTCACGCTCTGCAACATGTCTTGAACTCACCACCCTTTTTGCCTGAACCTGGATCTAGTTTCTAACTTCAGACTCTCAGTAGTGTATTCTACGCCTGCTGTACACGTGAGGCTCTGGGAGAGGTCGCTGACTTTTTTAATTTTGAGAGTGATAAGATTTCAAACTTGGGACAGGTAAAGGAGAATAGAGTAGAGATAGCAAGAGACTGGCAGAGAGAAAATCAAAGAGGAAATTATACTAAGTATATTCAATAAATAAAATCTAAAATATTTTCTGTTTTGTCAAGTTTCCAAAGTTAAATATAGTCAGCAAATAAACATCTCATTAATCAAGTGAAGTTGTGGCCCAGAAAAATCAAACAATAATTGATTTTTGCATTTAGAATAAATATGATGCATTGAACGCATCATGATTACCTCTAAAATTTTTCACTTTGACATAGGTTGATAGCAAAATTAACTTTCTTTGGGTAGAACGACTTTTCCAACATTTCTGACTATTGACATTCTACTAATTCTTTGATGCTCGTATCAAATCCCATAAAAGTTTTTCTGACATTTCAAATCAGAATCACTTCTTAGTTTCACTTTCTTTCACACAGCACTGTTTCTGACCTCAGTCTCTTAGTGAATGTCTTGTGTAATATTTCATTGCACATCTATCTGTCATAAGATAGAATGTTTCCTCAAGGCAAGGATCATGTCCTTCTTTTCTCCCATCTTTTCATTTTTAAGGATTTACTGGCTTAGACAAAGCTTATTCATCTTCATACAATCCACAACATTTTGCATTATGCATGTACATACTAATATCACCAAAAACATAGATAGAACTAAGAAAAATGCTTAATATAGTAATCTGATATAACAATTTAGATTTTAGATTGTTGATAATGTTGTAGTTTATTCAGCCAACTGACATTTACTGCACTCTTACCACGCACCAAGGTTTTACAGTTTTATAGGATGCTGGGCTCTGATGGTTAACAACATTGACCTGGTCCTTGCTCTAACTGAATTTGGAGTCAAGTTGCAGAGACTGATTGTATTATTTTTGCTGTACTTGCTTCCGCAACAAATAACTACAAGCTTAGCATCTGAAACCTCACAAATTTAATATGTTATAATTGTCTAGATCAACTATAACATGGCCTCACCATGGTCTCACTGGACTAAAACCAAGGTGTTGACAGGGCTGCATTCCTTTCAGGAAGCAAGAGAAACTAATATTGGTGAAAACATGTAAACATACAAAATATAAAGGGGAGCGATTATAAGGGAGGCCCTCAACTTGAGTAGGATTTTTCTCTCAAGAAAAGTACTTGAAAGCTGAGAAGTGAACCATATAAAAAGCAAGGAGAAGAGTGCTTAAAGCAGAGGAAACAGCATTGACAAAGAACAAGAGGTAGGAAAGAAAGTGTCTATGATAGACACTAAAGAGGGAAAGTCTTCAGATAGTAGGAGGTGCAGACATTTATTAACACATTTACTACAGTAAAATTGACATGATCTAAACTGCACACATTTAAAGTACGCAATCTGGTGAATTTTAACATATGTAAAAACCTTAGAACCATATCCATCACCCCCTAAATTTTCCTCATGACCTTTTATAATCCCTCCGTCCCCCACCTCCATCCATCCCCAGGGAATCATTGATACGCTTCTGTCGTATGAGATTGGTTTGCATTTTCTGGAATTCTATATATGGTCATGCTATATGCACTCTTTTTTTTGTTTGACTTACTTCATTCAACACAATTATTTTGAGATTCATCCATATTATTGAGTGTATCAATAGTTTATTTCCGTTTATTGTTGCACAGTGCTTCAGTGTATGGATATATCATAACTTGTTTATTCATTCACCTGTTGGTGGACTGAGTTGTTTCCAGTTTGGGGCTATTCCATGTAAAGCTGCTCTGAGAAAGAGATAGACTGGCAAGTTGTGTAAAGAAATTAGAAGTTAAGTTCTAGATAGATGAATTTTAAAATTTTTATGAAATCTATAAATGGATATGTCAATCAGTTGACTAGATATACTTGTCTAAACCTAAAAGGATGTGGTAATATTGTAAATGCAAATTTGAGAATTACAGACATAGAATGGTAGTTCAAATAAAAATGACTGATGTCACTCAAGGAGAGAGCGTAACAAAAGTAAGAAAGAGGTGCTATAGCGTATTTCCAAGAAACATTAAGATTTAGATAATGAATAGGAAAACAGAGAACTGTAAAGACGTAGAAAGGGAGTAACCAATGAGGTAAAAGGACAATTAGTGTAGGCAGTGTCATTGGAACCATATGAAATTGAAAATATATTTCTTGAGTGAAAAACAACTAGGGTACTGATTTGAGTACCATTAAATTTATATTTAATTTTTAGAAGTATTATTATCTTTATGACATTAAATCTTTCTAGGTAGGAACTTTGCATTTTACCTTGTCTTCAGGTGTTCCCTTACGTTATTTGAAACTTTCTATATTTTTAAATGATCTTGTTTATTTTTATCCCTAGTCGTTGTATCATTTTCCCCACTATAGTGTAAGGAAGATTTTGTTGTTTTCCATCACCAATTTATGTAGAGAATTTTCTTTTTTTTTTTTTTGTAAATTCACCTTGTTTCCAAGTCCTCTTTCTCGCTCTCTTCCTAATAATAGAGACACTTGAGCTTTCTAAATATTGAATAATATTATCAAAATAGCAACAATGTACTGTCTTCTTTTTGACTATTTATACTGATTATTTTATTTTCTTTTCCTAAAACATTGATTCAGTAAAACAAAGATTACTAATAACGCTGATTGCGGGCATTCCTGTTTCATTCATGCTGTTAATAAAAATAACATAGCATTTTACCACTAAATATGAGGTATGCTAAGAACCGTTCCTTATGAAATGTATTCATGTTGAAGCTGGTCACCTCTGTGATTGAATTATTGCTCCCAGTTAGTCGCTGCCCTCGATACAGAAGCATTATACTCCCCTGTCCGCTGTAATCTGCCTCGTGCTGCTTCCTGTGGAAGGATTTACATCCCTGCTCCATGGACAGCAGTCTGGGCTGTGTGGCTTGCTCTAGTTAACAGGGCATGAGCAGAAACCATGGTACACAATGTCCAATTCAAACCTTGGGACATTGCAAGTTTCTGCCAAAGTTCATTTTTCCCTCTGAAGTGAGAACAGTGTATTCAAGATCAGGGCTGCTTCCTCATCCTGGATCATTAAGTGGAGAAGATACATGAAACAGTGGAGAAGAGAGAAGTTGAACCACAGTAAAATGGAATATGAAAAAGAAATGGTCTTTTATTGCCATGGAGATTTCACGGTTGTTTGTTACTGCAACATAGATCAGTGAAAGTTGACTGTTACAGCTATTATTCCCGTTTTATTCCAATTTTCATTGAGAATCTCTGGCAAATTTCATCAAGTGTTTTTGTGTTTATGTTCATATAATTATATGATGTTTCTTCTTTCATTTATTGGTTGAACAAGTTCTATTGATGATGAAGTAAATTAGCCTTGGGGTATGAAATGTTGGAATGTTTCTGTACTTCTCCTTGGCCTAAATAAATATTTTATTTTAAGATTTATAGAAAACTGCACCCTAAACCTGTCAGAACCACTTCATAAAAAGAGGCTACTAGATTCCTATCTCCCTCCAAATTCCTAAAAAATAATGAAGAAATGGAAATATCATGAAAACAAGAAATAGAATATTTCAAGGACAAGTGTCTTAGGGCTCGGGCTGCCATAACAAAACACCATTGATTAGGAGGTTTAAACAACCACAGCTTTATTTTTTCACAGTTCTGGAGGCTGGAAGTCTGAGATCAGCGTACTAGTATGGTCAGGTTCTGATGAGGGTCCTCCCCTGCCTTGTAGATGGCTCCCTTCTCTCTATGTACTCAGGTAATGGAGAGAGAAAGAGAGATTTCTCTCTCTCTTCCTCTTCTTATAAGGGCACCAATGCCATCACAAGGGTCCCACCCTCAAGACTTCATCTAACCTTAATTGTCTCCCAATGCCCCATCTCTAAATACCATCACACTAGGGGGTAGAGTTTCAACATATGAGTTTGGGGGGAACACAATTCAGCCCATAGCAACAAGGAACAATGATTACGATTAAAATGGAAAGCAGATAGGGTGATTGTATCAGAAAATTATATTACGAATTCCAAGGCAAAAGCAATGCCAAGAACGTACTCCGCACTGAAGAACTGGATGGAGCCGGAATAGCTAGACTAGGATTCAGCAAGGAGGTGAAGTCCTGGAGTTTCTTTCTAAGCCGGCACAGAGAATGAGGGATCTCAGGTGAGAAAGGTGGGGCTGGGTCGTGATTGGCAGCATTTTTGGGAAACAGGGAGATTCCACACTTCGAAGAGAGCACTGAAGCTCACCTCGAGATACCACATACTTCACCTTCCTTAACTTCCTGAAAATGAGCCAGAATTCATGACACTTGGCACTTTCCCTAAGAGCACACAATCAAGAATTTTGAAACAATTGAAGAAACTCGATACATGAATAAATGAAAAAAATCTCTACAAAAGGTAAAACCGATACCTGAGGAAAAATCTAATGGCACAGCAGTATTGGATTTCAAAGTAAGTATAACAGCAGTAGTAAGAGCAGCAGTAGTCATCATCATAGTAGTGATGGCTAACATTTCCTGAGTCCTGTCGAGGCACTTAGTCCCTTCTTAGTCCTTCAGAGGTACTAATTTTATATGGATTATTCAATCACCTCAAAGTGATAATAGGTATACCACATCCCTGAAATCATCAGCAACGAGACAAAAAGGAAAGCTTCCCAAGAAGAGAAGTTTAATTTTGAAATAAAAAAATTAAAAATACTCTGTGTATATAAGCTGATTAGAACGGAAGATGAAGAGCAGATTAGAGATTAGAACCTGTTGAGGATTCAGACCAGAAGGCACAGCAGAGTTCGGAAAAGAGGCAGAGTATGAGAGAAAGTTGAGGAAACGTGAAGAAGGATTGCACTTCTGGTTGAAGGTAGTAGGGTAAACCTCATGTTGGTTATAATATTGTGGCTGGAAACAGCAATCCTATCTATTAAATTTTGTATTTACAAAAACTGTATTTATTTTATTTGGCCCAGAATTTTTCTGTGTACGCCTGTGTGTGTATGCCTAAGTAGCATCTCAGTGAGAGTTCCAATTTGTTGTTAAAGCTCCCTTTTGAGTCTTCAATCAGTTCCCTCTCAAGGAAGCCACTTGGTCTGTATGTACATATCAACCTTACATCAGCAGGGTCTGAGTCTTCTACATGAATTTTTTACTTTTCATTGCTTTCTTTGGTTTTTAAGTGATCTATTGTTCCCCAACCACAGAACAATCAGGCCACTAAGGTTTCTCGTGCTATGGCAATCCAGCAAGCAGTGGATGCCACAGCAGTTTCTACTTTTGTGACTTGTGAATGAATTACCACAAAAAAAGTCAGATGGTTGAACCACTATCCTTCCATTTAGGAAGAGAAAAGAGCTTCTTTGCCCTCGGGTTTCTGGGAGTGCAAGTGCTGTTTCCAAGTGGAGGGTGGGGCGCAATCTCTAACACCAGACCCTTGTCCCCTCACCCAGGGGAAATGGCAAGAGGATAGAATTAGGCACAACCAGCCTGGACACATTCTGGGGGCAAGCAGGTGTAATCCTGCTCTAAAGGACTTCACGGGTTCTCTTTCCTGAGGGCTCCTCAGGGATTCACATGTTTTTTCCTCTTTATCTAGACCTGAGGAGAAACAAGACCAGCCTCCGCTGCTGCTGCCCCTTCTTGATCTAGGCTTGCAACCACTGCCACCCAGTGGGAACACTCAGCCTCAAGCACAGGGTCTAATGATTCCACCAGCTTGCCTTCCTCTAGGAGTTAGAGCTTTCCAAAGTGGCTCTGAGAAGGGGAGCAGTCAGGGATGTAATTTCAAACCAGTATCTTCCCAATCTTCCCTGAATTTTCTACAAACTTCTTTTAACTGATTTATGTTTTTTCTCTATCATATATGCACCCACTTGTGTCCTTTAAAAGGTTATCTTTCTCAATATTATCATTTTTACTACAGTGATTATGATAAAACAACCTCATGCAGACCCTCTCTGGAATACCTACCGCTGTCCAACCCAAGAGACAGTAGGAAAGCACTGGCTGTATTTTTAAATTAACTCCCTTTACCCGGTTTTCGTGTTTAGAAAGCAATCGCCGGAAGCTCTTGAAAACTGAAAGTGAGATAAATGAGTAATAGCTGAAGAAGTAACCTTATTTAAAACTGAGGAAGCTTGTTGAAGTTGTTTATCTCTTAGATTTCTTACTGTCCATTGGCTTTCATTTATGTTAAAATACACAACATATTCATGGGGATGGAAAGCCAGTATGTTCTTGCATTGTGCTCATAAAAACAGTAAAAAGGATATTGGGTTTCGAGGCAAAGATCCTGAAGTACCAGTAAGACTAAAGTCATCATACCCTTGAAGTTTCACTGATTTAAAGTATCTACTTGATAGTTTTCACATACTCTCTATAAAGTATGCAAATGAGCTAGTTAGGTTATGTGACTTCCTGATACAATCTCTATATTTCATGGTAGGTTAAAGGCTTTCCACTCATAGATAGCATTACTTTCCTAATCAATAATTCCTTTATTCACTATTTGAGTTGGTATCATAAAATCAAATGTAACCTTTCAGCATTTGAAGTTTTTTGTTTCAAGCAGTTATTATAGATCAAAAAGCTTAAAATAATATGGAGTTTAATTTGTTTCAAAATTTATTCTTTCAAAGAATAATTCAAAGTAACTTTTATAAATTAATCTTTACCCCTTCATTTTTTGCTTGGAATTATTTTCAAGCATATAAAAAAATACTAACAGGCACATTAGAGATAATCTGGTGCAGGACTTCTCTAAGTTCACCATGCATGAGGACCACCTCAGGATGTGAGGAAATGCAGATCTAATTCAGTGGGTCTGGGATGGGCTTTGGGATTCAGTATTTCTAACCAGCTCCCGGGAGATCCTCACTCTGCTAAGTGTCAGATCACGAGATAAATAGCGAGGATTAAGGATTGACTTGGTGCAGTGATTCTCAACCTTGGCTACACGCTCCAATTACCAGGGGAATGTTTTAATTGAATCTCAGGTGCACAGAATTAAATTAAAACTAACCCTTGGTTCAAGACATGATAGCATCATCAGTTCAATCTTGGCACATTTTTATTTTTTTATTCCTGAACTCACCACACGGTGGAAGGACTAGGACATTACTTATTATTTATGCTTATATATGTGATGCCTCCCTTATCCCAATTCCTCCAATTCTCAGAGGGAACCACCATTTTGAATTTTGTATTTGTCACTTTTTTCTGTTGTTTTCTTTTTATACACACACTCACATCCATACACTTCAAAACAATATATTGTTCAATTTTGCCTATTTTAAACTTTAAAAGGTAATCATATTAAATATCACCTCAGGGGTCTTGCACTTCTTTACTCGATATTATGCTCTAAAGTTTCAGCTGTGTCGTTGTATGTGGCAGTAGCTCATTCTTTTGTATGGCTGTAGAACATTTCATTGTGTGACTATAATACAATTTGTTTATTTCTTCTCTTATTAACACGTGGTTTGTATCCAGATAGTTTTTATTTTTTTAAAGATTTTATTTTTTTTCTTTTTCTCCCCAAAGCCCCTGGTACATAGTTGCATATTACTAGTTGTGGGTCCTTCTAGTTGTGGCATGTGGGACGCTGCCTCAGCGTGGTGTGATGAGCAGTGCCATGTCCGCGCCCAGGATTCGAACCAACGAAACACTGGGCTGCCTACAGTGGAGCGCGCGAACTTAACCACTCGGCCACGGGGCCAGCCCATATCCAGATAGTTTTTGCTATTAAATTAGTGCTGCTATGAATATATCTGCATACATATTTCTTAGGAGCTGAATTGCTAGTATATACTCTGGTTCAACTTTAAAAGATAATGCCAAATTGTTTTCCAAAGTGGATAATGAACTTATACTACAATCCAAAAACAGTATAACAAACTGAGTTGAACCATAAACTATCTAACACATCTTTTCAGATTGTTTAATTAATTCCATTGAGTGATTTAAAAATTCTATCTTATTATGATCTCAATTTGCATTTTCTTAATTTCTAATGAGATTGAGTATCTCATTTTGTGTTTGCTCTTTTATGAAATGTTAATTTTTATATCTGCTTCCTTTTTTCTGCATTTTTCTTGTAGACAAAGTTTAACTTCATATATTTGTGGTATTAATTCTTTGTGATAGATGTAGCAAATACTTCCTGTTTATAGCTTTACCATGTCTTTTGAGCAAATGTTCTTAGCTTCAAGGTAGTCAAATGCATCAATAATTTTTGTTAGCACTTTTACTTCTTATTTAAGAAATTTTTTGCTCATCCATGTCAATTTGAATATCAACTTGTCAAGTTCCCCCAAAATGCTGTCGGTAGCTTTATTTAAATAGCATTCAATCTATAAATCACTTTGGGGAGAATTGATAATAATAATTGTATCAGTCAGGTAAAACTAGGTTTTACTGTAAAAATAAAGATACCAACACAACAAAGTTTTATGTCTCTGTGATGGCTCAGATATCAAGCTTCGATGCTACTGACCTCTGCCCGGGACTTAGAATTCCAGGCTGCATTGATCTTGTCGCACCTCAACCTCAAGATGAGGTTTCAAGGTTTATCAGAGCAGGAAAAAATAATTAAATAAAAGGAGAATGGAAAATGGAGCATCAGAGCTTAAGCGTTTGGTCCCCAAAATGATGATACATATCACCTCTTGTCTTTCACAATATCTGGTCGCATAGATCTATCCAACTTTAAAGGGGAGGGAAAAAATAGAATTGATACCGAACATAAAGTGAGTTCACTCACCCGTTGCGCAGCAAGCCAATCTCTGACACCTGGTGTGGTGGAAGGAAGCAGGAATTTTATTTTTGCACAGTGCTGAGCAAGGAGAGAGGGCAGCTAATGCTGAAATCCCAAACTCCCCGAAAAGGAAGGGTTTTTATTGGGGGTTTTAGGTAGGGGAGGGGGAGCATATGGCCTTGCTGGTCAGAGCTTTCCCACCAGCCTGTCTTTGGCCTTGAGACACTTGTAGAGAGGAGGAAGCCTGTGACCTTGCTGGTCAGCAGCTTTCCCACCAGCCTGTATCTCTTTGCGGGGAGGGGATAATCCAGGTGCTTGTCCTTGATGGTGTCTGTCTCCATGGAGGATAGTGGATTGTGGAACCAGGAAGCCAGAGAATAAGCAGGGAATGAGTGTTTTGGTTTTAACCCTATAGATGCTGGGTTTAATGTGGGGAAACTGATATTAGGGTCGGTATTAGTATTCTGCTTTTCCAGGGACTGGAGGACAAAGGAAATATTTATTAACATCAATACTATCTAATAGTATGATATTAAAGTGTACTATAAATAAATGTGGTTGATAACTATTAATTTGGTTGTCTTTAATGTCATTTGGTAAGTTAAATCAGAATTTCTGCAAGTTTGGGTTAGGCATTGATATTCTCATATAGCTCCCTAAGTTATCAAAATGTGTAGTGAGAACTAAGAAACACTAATAGAGATATGGAAGTAGAGAGTGGCAGTCTGAGGAGCTCCATTAACCCTCCTCCTGGTAGCTAACAACCATAGATAGTGAAACAACAACAATATCAAAAACGCAACATTTAAAGTCTCTGGAAATTGCCCCAAGGGCACACAGCACAAAAAGAAATATTTATTCAGGAAAAATACTAAATCTAGTTCAGAACAGGGAGCTGTGGTACTTGAGCCACAGCATGTTCCCTCTTGCCTGGCTCACTGTAATGTAAGTTCCACTCTGGGCACGAGCTGACGGGGTGGATCTCTTCTTTTCCCAGCTAATGGTCAAGAGCTGTGGAATCTCCCAGGAGGGACAGATTGCCATCATTTCGCGTTCTCCCCTTCTCTTTGTTTCAGAGGTTAAATTCTAGGCCAGTGAGAGAGGTTGCAGGCTCCCTTCCTCTACTCTGTCCCCACTGGTAGGTGGAGGCTCTACCCGAGTTGACTGAGAATACTGGGGCCACTATTGCCCCTTCTCCAGCTTGCTCATAGGGTGGAGGTTCCCTACCATGAGAAGTGAGCCAAGAATACCAGAGACTCCTGCCAGCTCCCAGTTTTATAAAGCAAGAGTGAAAAGAGTACTTTTTCCAGAGTAGCAGCAGAGATATTGCCAAAGGAAAGAGGCCAACCATCAGAACAGAGATATTCAAAGCTTTCTCAGGGGAACTGACTTTATTTGCAACACAGTGTGGGGAAATTTAAGTCTAAGGGCATTCCCAGAAATAATGGAGATTTGGGCAGTAAGCAATTGAGAGGGGGCTGGTAGATTCATGAGAACAACAGTTTAAACCCAACTAATTAATGAAGAGAACAGGGGAAAGAAACAACTAAGAAGAACCCACCTGGAGTCAAAACAAAACAAAACAAAAAATGCCTAAAAGACTGGTATTGAAAACCATCCCTGCAAAGGAGCCTGGATTTAATGGGATCAGAGTGTGGAACAATGTATGCCTCCAGGGCATTGCAGAAAACAGTAGAGCAATCAGCTGGCCAGGAGTGGAGGCTAAGAGCTGGCCATATTACTAACAGGGCAGACAGACATCTTAACAGAGAGATCAGCAAAGGAGAGTCAAAGAGAACCCAGCTACAGCCATGGTATCCCAGGATGGCTGTGTGCACACTCATGGCTGCACAACGTGTGGGGAACAGATTTCACTAAAACAGTCCAGCAGAGTCACTAAACAAGTCAGCAAGCAAACAACGACAAAAACAAGTCCCAAAGAGGGAGGTTGCTACAGGACATTATGAAAAACGGCCAGTGGGACCAAGTCACAGGGAAAGAGCAGGCAACAGAAAACAGCATTTCATCAAATACCTCAGAGATGAACCCTTGTGTGGAGATGATGGAGCCACAAGTTCTGAGCACTTCTGGCTGCTCAGCAACTTTAATGAGGACAGATGCCCGTAGAGTGACCTGGAGCCAGAGAGGCCTCTACACACATGGTAAATAAGTCCTTGTTGCATTTGATATTGTGTGGTTGTTTGTTTAATGTGGCGTAACAGGCTATCATAATTAATGTGACATCTATTAAAACAGAACAAGGAAAAGCCTAAATATTTGATAACAAAAATACAAAATTTCTTAATCTCTTATATGATTAACACAAATACATAGAAATTATGATTAAAGTCACCCTGGGGATTTAAATAGATATAGGATAATAATATTTGGATTACTTTTCTGCTTAATAATGTTAAATTTGGGGTTGTTTTCTTTACTTCATTTTCCTATGTCTGAAAGATTTGTTGAATTCCTTCTTTTACTTGCTACAATTTGATATAAGCATCACAAATTATAAGATCAACTAGATTATTATTTTGACTTTTCAGATAAGCAATCTAGCACTTAGGAAGTAAGGTAACTTGCATAAATTCACACAGCCCACAGGGGCAGTAGTAATCTTCAAATGCCTGTCTGAACCTGAATTCCACGCCCTTTTTTTATGTTTATAGTGACACACAACCTGATTGCAGAGGACACGGGTCCTGGATCACATCTGCCATCCTAGGGTAATTATTAGTAGTATTGACTTGATGATCAAAATGGCTTGGTTTAGAAGATAAAACGTGCTCACCTGACTTATGTTACACTGGCTATCACAGTCATTGTTCATAGGGTAGAAAAAGAGAATGAAGACGAGTTTAGAGATATTCATTCCAAAATGAGTAGTGAGCTCAAGAGAGCTTACCACCTCATCTTTGCAATTTGCAACAAACCAGGTTAACCAAAAAATCAATTTAGGAAATTAAAGAGAAAAGTTTCCTCTGCAGTAACTCACTAACAATCAAATCACATCCACAAAGTCAAAAACTGAGCAATGTTGCCATTAAAAATATACATAAATGGAGTCTGTAGTGTTAAATCATTTATAATTTTTTCCATCCTGCTTATACACTGAATAATGCGAGAGGTCCCAGATGCTGGGGTCATCTGGATAAGTAGAAATGTACAGGTTATTGACAGCAAGGGGGAATATCTCAGCTAAGTAAGCATAATCAGTCCCTGAACATCACACTCACTGAATTTATGAGCCAACAAATGGATGAAGGATGCAACCAAGTGGAATTTATTTGGTGAAGACAGATATCACTCAGAGGGACGATTTGTTAGATTACACATCAATTCCGTAGCACACTGAGATTAATTGGCATTTTATAGAAAAAGACTAAAACTTACATAGTGGTGGCACTGAGATATTAGAAGCTGTTTTATTTTGAAGTAAATTCAATACTTAGTCCTTCCTTGTAGAAGATGCACATGAGAGCTGTATTCCAGGAGGGGAGTGTCCTATTCCAGGAGCCTCTACTCTAAAGATTTCTAATTCTTTTCCTTTAAACAGCACAAAAATACGAAACACTATTGCAGTTAATAAGACCATTTCACCTTATCCCCAGATACTAATTGAAATTATGAGATAACATGCTGAAAACTGGTGAATTTAACTTTACTATCATTTTCTACAGTTTGTAATTAAAGTACTTATGCAATAAAAATAATATGATCAAAGATAGGGAAAAATCTCTTAAAGTTATGTTTTTTTAACCTATATTTGATACTTATGCTATTCTCTTATACCTAGCCTAAAGACACATATGAAAGAAAATTATATAACTTTCCACTTCAGAATTTATAATTTACCTTTCTTAATACTCCTCACAACCTTCTGCTTCCCATCAGAGAAACAAAGATCTGGAAGACATTGAGTGTGTCCTCAAGACACTTTGATTTCAGTTAAGCTGACAGACCATATGCACAACATCTTATACTTATAGCACAGACGATATGCTTCATATGATAGATGAAAATAAAATGCTATAAGGAATCAGAGCAAAGAAATATGATGTCTGGTTGGGAGAGAGTAATTCTTTCAAAAATTATTTTTCCATTGCCTCCTATGTGACTCTCTTAGATTTTAGAAATACATATGTAAACCAAAATACCCACATGGAGCTGCAGGCTGCTGTACATAAACCTATTAATAAAAAAATAATTTCAAGTAATAATTTTTATAGGGATAGGGATAACGTGATGTGACAAAAAGTGACTATGTGAAATGCCAGGGAGTGAGCAGCGTATTTTAAAAAGGGTGGCTGCAGAAGATCTCGCTGGAGGTGTATTATAGCAAAGACAATGATGCGCACACCTAGGGAAAGAGCATGCTATGCAGAATGAAGAGAAGTTCAAAGACACTTATGAAAAAGATCTGCTTATTTTAGAATAGAAAGAGACGGGAGCATAATTTAACCATAGCAAGAGGAAAAAATAGATCGATGAGGACAGAGAGATGGCATGCTGAGACATTTTTCTAAGACCTTACCAGCCACTCTAAGTTGAGACACTAATCTGTGTGCAATGGAAGGACAGTAAGGTAAAGAAAGACATGATTTAGTTTGACTTTTAGAAAGTCGGGTTGGTTGTTGTGTGGAGAATGGACTAGGGGTATGCGTCAGATGGTCCCAAACAGAATACTGTTAATGGAGAAGAGGAGAAAAGTGATCATGACTTGGCCCTTGGCGGTAAAGGAGATGGAAAGGATTGGATGGATCTGAGATAGCTGAAGATGTATTTTGGAGGTAAAATAGCCACAGGACTTGCTGTTGGACTTGTGAAGAGAGAACAAGGAAGGAACACTCAAACCATGAGGTGTGGGGTTTGCCAAGAGCAGTTAAGTAGAAACCTTTGGCAACTTCATCAGAAACTTGGTGTTTATTTTGAGTCTAGAAGGATGAAAAGAATTTATGGTCAAAGTGAGATGTGGATATTCCAGCAGGAGGGATGGTTTGTAATGAAGGTGTCTGGGAAAGAAGGTAAGAGGGTATGTTTGAAAATTGAGCAAGACTTTCATCAATTTTTCATTATAAAATGCCTTAGGAGGTGGTAAATTTATTCATTTTCCTGGTACTAAAACGGTAAGTTTCCAGGGAGTGTTGTTGATGAGAGTTCCTTTCTTTCAAAACAACCACAATAATCTGTTTGCTTCATTGCTCAGAAATCTGTTCATTAGCACTAATAATTATAATAGTTAATATTGTTAACTCATGATGTCTAAGCACATTATGACAATAGGGAAGCAGTCTTAGAAAATTAATAGTCCAAAGTACATGATATAACTGATATTTTGAAGTTACAACTTTTTCAACTATATTTAATAAGAACAAAATATAGCTTAGTGTTTGGAAGTGACTCTGGCAACAGGACTAAGGAAATGGGAGCATCTTAGAGAACAAGCCTGGTGACAAGGATTCTAGTTATGGTAGCTAAGCAAAATGATGGAATGTTAATTAGATTGATTGTGGTGATTATTTCACAATGTATATGTACATCAAAACATCAAGTTGTACACCTTAAATATATGCAATTTTTATTTGTTAGTTATACCTCAATAAAGCTGTATAGAAAACATTAAAAAAAGAAACTACGTGTGTGAGATATAGGCAAGGTATGAGACTGGTACACAGGCAGGGTTTGGGATTAAGCACTGATTAATATGGCATATCATAGTCAGGCAGGACTTGCCATCATTACACTGATTAATGTCATATAAGAGAATCATGACTCAGAAGGAGTTTATTTAACCTCAGAAGGTACCTAATCTCTAAACTGAAATGAATGCTTCTGGTTAAGGTACCATTCCAATCTTCATTTTAGTCTGAGGATTTGCATGTATATACACTCTGCTTCTGTACATGGATTCACAAAGGAGAAGACGCTTGTCTGTTAGTAGTGAAAAATACATGCGTTACCAAGAAGTCTTCTGGGTTTCGGATTGAACGCCCCTCCAAAGAGCTGGAGCTTCCACTCACACTTTGGGCCATTTCCCTAAGCTCTGTCGATGTTCTAGGAGCCCAGGGGCTGAAACCCTCAGCTGGGTAGCTTTACACGCAGTGGAGCACAAGAGATCGCTCACAGTCTGGGTATTTATTTAATATAATCATTTCTGTAGATGTCATTAGGGGAAAAAAATCCTGAAAATTGATCATTTTGCTGCAGAACAAATCTGCTACTGCCGATACACACACAAATCTAATTACTAAGAATATGTTTACTTAGAATTTGATAGGAATGTGATATGCGAAAATAATCCCACACACACAAAAGGACTCTTATCTGAAAGTTTGTCTATTTGCTAATCATAAACAACACCAACACAAAAAATGGACAGATTTTTCATAATTCTTTTTATGTTGGTATTAGAAAGATGGATATCGTGGGAGTTATGAAACCTGATTTCTGGTGCTAAATGAACTTACAATGAGTTCAGTGACCGATGGAAATTCTTTATTCTGTGCCTCAATTTGCCTCTTTTTTCCTAATGGTCTATCAGAGAGAGGGAAAATCAGCTCTGTTGCTAATCAGACTGTGGTGTTTCTAACAGGATATCCACAAGCTTTGAAATTGAACAGGACCGGGGCCAGCAGAAAACAGTGGACGCAACCTAAAATGACACAAATTCCTTCTGAGTGACTGGTTTTCTCACCAGTCCCTCTGCCCAGCCCACGTCATTCTTCCTCCTCCTGAGCAGCAAGCACTGAACTGGCCCTGCTTCTTGACAGTATTCAGTCCGGAGCTGGTCTCTGCTTCCCTTGTCCCTCCTTAGAATTATTAAACCTGAATTCACATCAGTAAAACCCAGTGCCTTCCAGTGAAATACAAAAGCTCCTCTGAAAGGTGCTGTTCTCCCTCGCTACGGCAAATTAATTGTAGTCTTTCTCTTTCTCTCCTTCTCTCTCTCCTTCTCTCCCTTCCTTTCTGTGCTGCTTTCTTTCTTTTCTTTTTCACTACAGGCATACTCTTGGTTGCCATTGATCAGTGAGCTTTAAAATGCCCTGTCCTAGCTATTTCATTCGTATTGGCAGGGATAAACAAAATAAAAATAAGTAAAAGAGCTGCCAGGCTGCTTTGAAAGCTGGTGTGGAGTAAGGCTATTTTACTTGTCTATTCTTACTACACCTGTGCTTTGAGATTATATTTAGCCCATCAGACGCCTTGTTTACTTATTTCCTTCTTCCAATCCAACAGCTCCGTTTCTTTTTCTCTGCCACTCCTTTGCTGTGTGTGTAGATTCAAACAGGAATGTGATATTTTTTAAAGGCATAATTATATGTCTACATCAGATAACCAAGAAGACATTAGCCTGATTTAATTATGGTGGCAAATTATCCCTGTCATGTAAATTTACATTAAAAAATAGACAATCTTATGTAACATAATAAAACTGAGTTGGTGTCTGTCCTATAACTTCTCTGCAGGCACATAAGGAAAACTGAGTTGCAAAATGATCTTTATGGAATATTTCAAATAGACATATCACTGTACGATCAAAATAAACGCCTATGTTGAGGACTCTATTCTGGTATTTTAATGTTATTCCTAATTCCTTCTGTTACACATTTTTTTCTTGTTACATATGTAATTTTTTCTCTCTCCTTTCGCCTCTCTCAGATATTGTTCCTTCCAGACCTCCGGGTCCCTGGTAAATAACTTCCTTCCCCTCAGGCTCCTATGGGATGGACTCCCCCATTCCCTCCTCTGTGCAAAGACCTGAATCTTTCCTTAGGGAAGAGCTTCACTCCCAGGCTCCCTGCCCAGGGCACAGGCTCACTGCAGGGCTCTGCCCTGGAGCTTTCCATTCCTTCAGACCTCACGGAAAACAGAATCCAAATGTGGCCTCCCAAGATGGCACTTCTGTGCTCTTTAGTTTACAATATAAAGAGCAGAGCTGGGGTGTGAATCCAGTCTGCTTCACTCCAGAGTTCATCTTTTTAACCACTGCATGTGGCCCCTTACACAGGCCGGGCTTCATGGGCATGTGACCTGAGCAATTGCTCAGGCCCTGGTGCTCAGAAGGGCCCAGCACTTGGTTTCATGCCCTACTGAGGCAATCCTGACATTCTTAATCATTTTCAAACACAGGTCTCACATTTTCATTTGGCACCGAGCCTCACAACTGGTGCATCTGGGCCTACCCTTAGGTGATGCTATAATAATACCAAACTGATCACGGTGCCTCACACTATCATAGAGCACATTTCTGTTCTCATCTGCATGCTGTTGTCAGTCTGGAATGGCTTTAAAATCCACTCTACCTTACTTGCTCCCACTGGTCCTCTATAGAATGAGTGGGTATTTTACTCCAGAAATCTTTCTAGTGAGAGGATATTCTCTGCATTGTGCTCCTGAGGCACCTTGCACGTGCCCATCTGATCACCTGCCATCCTATGTCTGTCAGTTAGAGAGAAAAGTTTATTTCTGTGTTCCTAACACCTCTTCTCAACTACAGTTCCCTTTAAGATAAAGATTACATCATCTTTCTTTGTACCCAGGCTGCCTAGAGTGCTGGTTCACGTAGAGAGACACTGAATTCATTTTATAGAAACAGATGTGAGCTATGTCACTCGTGTGGAGCAGAGTCTTCATTCCTCCTGAGTTCTGCATTGCAACTTGCCTTAGAGACTCTAAAGTTCCTTAAATTAATGACGGTAGTCTTTAAAGACTGTTCTTCCAGATGATTTAGAGTTTTAATAAAAATGATTGTACACATATCCTGGTCGATGTTTTGCTGTATCAAATGACTTCGCTGCTAAATGAATTTCTGCTGTTTGCAAAGTTCTCAAAGACATTTAAAGGAAATTCAAATGAAATATAAACAGATATTAAATATATTATTTCAATTTCGATAGAAATCAGAAATCTATGACTTATAAGCAAGGGAGAATAACTAGGAGTGTGGGGCTCGCTTAATGAATATGAATGGTCTAGTTTGGCTGGGGACGTCCTGCGTTGGAGAGACCATATCAGGGTTACCTGATTACCTGGTGACATCACGCCCCATAATTCTTCCCCCACCGCTGCCAGATGAGCTCCCTCCCAGGTGTATGTAGAAAGTGGCCAGAACACTCTTAATTGAAAAGGGGCTTGACTTCAGACGGCCCAGCTGACTGAGCTGAGCACCTCCATCGGGGATGCAGTTGGATTCTTTCCCTTCAGCCTGTGAAGCGCTGCCCTGTGGTGTCTGCATCTACCTCAGATCCCGTTTTGTTTGAGACTACGTAGCTGTTCCACATGCTGGCAGTGTTATTTATTCATCCGCCTGTGCTGTCTTTTGATCCTTTTTTAAATGAGAAAAAGAAAATTATATCAAAGGTAGAGAACATTTATGTCCAGTGAAGATGTTTAGCAATTGCAGGAGAAAGTACTTTCTCTTTCATGGTACTTTATAAAGAAACTAATTAAGAAGATTAAGGGAGCAGAGAGTGATTTGGTGTTGAGAATATGGTTTGGTTTACCTAGCATACAAGTGCACAGCCCATCTAGTCTTTAACTTTTCAGTACAGACCTACTTAGTAACCTCTTACTCATGACTCCATTAAATTTCTGTTTCTCAAAAATATGTGTCACAGAAGAAAATCTAAGTTCTTTGACTTGGGATGATTAGATCCCAAAGCTTAGCAGCTTAAAACAACAAACATTTGTTATCTAACATAGGTCAGGATTCTAGGAGCAGCTAAGTTGGATAGTTTTGGCTCAGTGTCTGTAGACCACGGCTACAATCATCTCAACTCTTGACTGGGGCTATAGAGTCTTCCTCCAAGCTCTCTTACATGGTTGTTGGCAGGCCTCAGTTCCCTACCGGCGATTGGCTATGTGTTTCAGTAACTTGTCATGTTATGACAACATCATCAGAGAGCTGGTCCAAACACGGCAGCTTCCTTTTCCCAGAAAAAGTTTTGAGAGAGACCAAGAGAGAAGCTGCAGCCTCTTTTATAACCTAATATCAGAAGTTATATACTATCACTTCTACCATATGTTATTGGTCACACAGAACAACTTTAGTACAATATGGGAAGGGACTGTGCAAAGGTGTGAATATCATAGGCAGTGATCATTTGGAACCATCTTGGAATCTGACTGCCCCAGTCTGCCCTCTGCTCCACGATGACTCATGTTCCCCTCACATCCAATGCCCTCCCTTCCAATGCCCAGAATGTTGTTTCTAAGTGAGACCTAAAACAAGGTGCAGATGAGATTTCTCTGAGATAGCTCATTAATTATGACTCCTTGAGTACAGGTCCCTTCAACCTGTGAAACTAACAAAAATTATCTTCCCCAGACACACTTAACATACAATGGTAGGACAGGCATAAAATTGTCACTATAGATATTCCTGCTAAAAAAGGGAGAAAATAGGAGGCATCAAAGAGTTATTGGTCCATTGCAATTCTGAAATCAGTTTGGGCAGATGATGGATGTTTCCAGATTAGGTCTCAAGTACCAGGAAATATTCTTAATGGCTGCCGTCTGCGCTCTTGATTCCATGCTCTGAATCATCCTTCCTCTTTCTTATGAAAGGTTGTACATCTGGCCGCTGAGTAGATTTCTCAGATTGATTCCTGCCAGGGGAATTTTGGGAGTCTAAAGACCTCTTTTCTATTTTTCACTTGTTTTTTTTTTTTACTTTGAGTGCAAGCTGGCAGTGTTTCTGAATATATCATTCTTGTAAAAACTTTGTGGGTTATCTGTGGATCTTATCAAGATCCACTCTATACGGAAAAAGCCACAGCCACACATCTCTTTGAGATAGGCTCTTCTTCACCTTTGGCTTCTGCTGAGAAGGTTGAGTGACAAAATCCTTAAAGTGTGAGAAGCCCTGTTGTTTGATAGATAGGAACTATGAAGCACACCCTTAATCTTTGTAGAAAGGCTTTGTCTAACTGAATTATACTCTGAGGCACTGCTTTAGAGCTTTCTGAGAGGTTAAGAAATCATTTTATAGTCACATTGATATAGCCTGCCATATCAATAAAACCTTCTGGTAGTCTGAAACATAAGAAATTCATTTAGCTCAGAGTTTTGCAGCCCTCTGTGAAATTGGCTATACTCATTTCCTAGAGAGGGACACAGTCCTCATGTTTTTTCAGTAAAAGACTAGTACAGTTGGAAAATATCCATATGAAATCAAGGCATTTTATTGCAGTCAGTGTTTTAAAAAGACACAAACAAATTAAACACAATTTTCTATTTAATGTTTTGAAATGTTTTTCCAAAACTTGCTGTTAGATTTTGCATTAGTGAATCTTTAAATCAAATGCAAAAGGATTAAACAGAAGGATATGCACTTTGGATATTAAAAACATGTATTTCTTCTAAGGTTTTGATGATGATTTAGATGCTGAGCTCAGAGAACTTCTCTTTTTAGATAGACTGTCATGGGGATTTGGAAGTGGAACATAACTATACAAAAGGAAGGTCAGTATATAAAATAGCTGACTATAAAAAATACAGTGTCCCAAAAGGTTCAACCTTTTAGAACTTACTTGCTATCTCCTCGTTTAACTCTTTTGGCTTTACCCCCATATATAGCCATAATCAGTCAATATCCTTCAGATTTTGTCATTTTTCAGTCATTGTCTCACTCGTTATCCAACTCTTACCATGTTTGAATCCACTCTGACTTCTTGAAACCAGTGTTAGTATCTTCTTCATGCCTTTACATCATTTTGAACTGAATGTCATGCCTGATTTTTGTTTCTGCCTTCAATCTTACTGTTAAGAGTATTTGCCTCTACTGTTAAGAGTACTCTCCACCATATCTTCACAGATCAGATAAAATAAAAGAGGGCATTGTAGGGCCAACTGCCCATTCTACTCACAGACACACATGGGAACATTATTGTTTGGTGACATCTTCATGTTGTGAAGTATCTGTTGCCACTTACAATGTTACCCCCTAAGCTCAAAATCAGCCCGGAGCCTTGTGCTCCCCAGAAGGAGTTCTGTTCTGCACAGCTGCTCTCCAAATTAATCTGTCCACGACGAGGCTGCCTTGCTCAAGGCAATGCTGTCTTTAGAGTTTTTCAGCTGAATGAAAGAACAGAGAGCTTTGTTGACAGATTTTTCAAAACAGGTTATTTTACACATATTTTGAGAGTCAACCATATTTTTTGTCCTTTTTTTGGCCCATTTTTACGACGAATGTTGAAGCCACTAATCAAATTTCTACCACATTGCCTAGACATGTTAGGGGCCCAAAGGTTACCTAATGAATAGTGATCTAACTAAAATTTTGATAAAATTTTGTTGGAAAGGTAGAGAAATCTAATTATTCTGTGGGTCATTTCAAAGTGAAACTAAGAACCTAAAACAAGGCCAGTTTAGTTGACCTTGTATCAACACAGGACTTCAAATTTGGATTCTCACGAATAATGACAGTATTTTGGTATAAAATTTCTAACTCTTTGTGTAGGTGATATGATGGTCACCATGTGCTGTTGGTTCTAGATGCAAAAGTAAGAGCCTAATTGTCAGTTGACTAATTTTTCTGCATTGAGTTAAATATAGACAAAAGTCCTCTCGGTGCATCATCATAGTTCATTTTCTTCATTGTAAGGAGCATATACACCCTTTCTAATTTTGCTGTCACTCCCCAGCTTGACAACAGCTTCAATGGCTCCACACTGCTTATTTAGATGCGTACATGTACCTTTACATAATAAATCCATTCTGCCCTGCTCTGTGGGGCACAAGTAGACTACATTTCACACATTCTTTGTCAATTTGGTAGAGCTGTGTGACTAAATTCTAGCTGATGGAATGTGTAGGGAAGTGACAAGGCCCTGAGATCTGCTGGAGCCACAAGTTTCTGAATAAAAACATGAAGGAGAATGGCTTTGAAGATCTGAATGTTTCTGCCTCAAACTGAGCTTCCAGAGGGTAAGAAAAACGAACACCTGGTAGGACTTACAGAGGTGTTGTAAATATAAGGAACAACTTTCTGACCATGAGGTTTATCCAAGAGTAGATTTGACTCTTGTATGGAGAGTGAACTTTTCATGTTGGAAAGTGTTCCAGCAAAATCTAAAAGGCTGTTTCTCAAATATATTGAAATATTCCTGCTTCCTGGGAAAGATAGCATCATGTTAGCTGTAAGTTCTCTCATGGCTTTATATAGCATGCCCTTGTTTAAGGGGATTCTCTGTCTCCAGCAAAGTCTACTCTCAGTCTTTCCTCTAGCTCAGAGCCTCGGGTTCACTCTGTTTCTGATGGTTGCATGCCTCTTACGATCTGTGGCTCTCTAAGCAGTCTTTGGTCATTCTGTGTTATTGCTCCTTCTTCTGACCTGTTTGTGGAAGTCCTGTTCAAGACTCATGGCTGCCCTTTCAATTAATTACCTCTGGTTAGTCTCTTTTGACTCTGACCTCTGCAAAATTTTCCCACTCATCCAGTACAGTTGAATAGCTGACCTATATGGCTGTCTATAAGTCTTTATTTTCTTTTCAAGATGTCGGCCCATTCTGTTCCTGGTGAGAGCCCTCTTCCTGGCTTGCAGACGACATCCTTATCACTGTCCTCATGCGTGAGAGAGAGAGCTCTGATCTTTCTTCCTCTTCTTATGAGGACATTGATCCCATCATGAGGGTCCCATCCTTTTGGGCTCATCTAAACCTGATTATCTTCCAAAGGTGCCATCTCCCAATAGCACCACATTGGGTGATAGGGTGTCAGCATATAAATTTTCGTGGAGACTTAATTCAGTCCATAGAAGAAACTATGCAAGATACATGTAAAAACTTATTACATGATTAAACAATTATCATGGCAGCAATTAACTATTCCAAGTTTGTACAAGCCTGACTAGTTGTCTATTCTTAATTGTTCCCAGGATCACAGTGAACAATGACTATTCAAATAGCAGAATTTATGTGATTCCAAGAGAAGACACAATCTTCAAACCATGCATATTAAAACTTGTAATATCTCTTATAAATCTTGAAAATGTGATAACCAAATTACAAATTGTGTTCTTACACGTCACTCGCCCTAGTCTATTCTCCATAATGCATCTTGAAGCATCCTTTTAAAATTTACATATATGATATCTCTGCTAGAAATCCTCTGGAGGCTTGTCATCGTCTGTAGATTAAAATCCAAATTCTATACCATAACTTCCAAACTCCGTATGATCAGATCCTGTCTACCTGTTTGTGCTCATTTTCTCCCACCCTCCCCCATCAATGCACCAGAGCCACCCTGGCCTCCTTACTGTTCCTCAGACATGTCAAGCATATTACATCCAGGGTCGTTGCACTTTGTAATTCTGCTGGGAAGGCTCTTTCTTAAGGAATTCTAATCTCTTATCCCTTCTTTTCTCTCTAGATTTCCACTCAAAAGTCACCTCCTCAGAGTCCTGCCCTTACCTCTCTATTTAAAGTAATAATTCCCCTCCTTCCCATTACTTTCTATTCTCTTATCTGCTTTATTTTCTTTCAAGTACTTCTTTCTTAGTACCTGTCATAATATCTGTTTCATGTCTAACCCCCACTAGAATATAAGCTTCAAAAAAGAAAGGGATTTATTTTATTTACTTCTGCAGTCTCCATGCTTGGAAAAGCAACTGGCTTCAGTGGGTATATATGGAAATTACATTATTGTACTCAGTACTTCACCCTACCCTTAATGTGTAGGCTTTGTCATATGATTTTGCAGTTTCTCCCTCTAGAGATGGAATATATTTTCCTTCCTCACTGATGTTGGCTATGGCCATGTGACTGCCTTTTGCCAGTGAAATGTAGATGGAAGTGGCAATGTGTCCAGCCTGAATCTTCCCAAGGTATCCTTTTTTTCCCTCCTTAATCTCACATGCACTTCTACCACTGCTGTGAGAAGAATGTGCTCTAGATATCTTGCTAATCCAGAAAGGATAAGAGATGCATCTTGCAACTTGTAGACAAGACCCAAATAGGCCAGCCAAGGTAAGTCAGCCCCCAGATGATCACGATGCACCAGCAAGAATTAATTTTTATTGAGTATTGAGTTTGAAAGAAGTATCTTATAGAGCTTTATTGTGGCAATAACTGAATAAAATAGTAATCAGTAAATATTTTAATGCCAATAAATCAAGTTCTAAAAATATCTTAAAGTTCAATAATCTCTCCTATGTTGTTTGTTTGTTTGTTTTAGGAAGATTAGCCTTGAGCTAACATCTACTGCCAATCCTCCTATTTTTGCTGAGGAAGGTGGGCCCTGAGCTAACATCCATGCCCATCTTCCTCTGCTTTATATGTGTGATGCCTACCGCAGCATGGCTTGACAAGAACTGCATAGGTCCTCACCCAGGATCCAAACCGGCGAGCCCTGGGATGGTGAAACAGAATGTGCAAACTTAACTGCTGTGCCATTGGGCCAGCCCTCTCCTATGTTTTGTTAGCATTTTTTTTCTTAGTTAACCTAATTCTGTAAATAGACAGCTTTAAGAACTCTAAGCAAACATAACGTAAATGGTATCTGGAAACAAGAGTATTATTGTAAATTTACAAATATTTTTTTTATTTCAAAACTTATGAATAAGTTAATATCTCTAAAGGAGAAAACATAGATAATTCTATAGTGCTTATTGGATGGAAAGGCCTTTCTTGGCAGGGTGCTGTTAGAGCAGGGACACTCTAGGCAGGGGAGGCAGTACACAATATAGTGATGTGCTTATCGGATGGGGATGAGAAAGCTCTCCAAAGTGAGTCATCACATCGAGTTAGTGGCTCTCAGACTGTAGTGTGTATCAGAGTCACTTGGGGAGCTGGTTAGGGACACAGATTGCTGGGAGCAAATTCCTGAGATGATTCTGTAGGTCTGGGTTGGGGCCTTAGGATATGCTTTTCAAATAAGTTTCCAGTTGACATCAATGCAGTGCAGCTGGCTTGGGATTCACACTTTGACAACCACTGATCTCTGAGGTCTGCTCATTCAAAGAGAAGTAGAAAAGCCTAAAAATCTTTTTGCTGGGCATGGAAATGAAACTAACAGTGGCCGTACTTTTTAAAGGTTTATAGATATGTTTATACCCTTTATATTTTCTCCTCCTTCTTCAATCATGAACTGCTCTGTTACTGGATCACTCAGCCAGTAAAATTTTTCACAAGCCAATTTTTGCACTGTAAAATTGCTAAAGTCAGCTGTCTTATTGGCATGAAATTAATGCATTGGATCTCTTCAAAAAGAGAGAATGAAGCAGTAAAGATTTAAGTTAAAAATTACACAGTGAAAATAGAAATAGTAACATAAAGTCCAGGCCTGACCTAAGAAATATTTTATTCACAAGCGCTTCAAACTCACTAGTTTGCATAGATCTGTCAGTGTGATGTTCTAGAAGAAGACCACTATATTTTTGGATCATATGCTAAAAAAGGAAGGTAGGAAGGAACAAATGCCATTGCAAGATGTGTGAGTAGTACATAGAATTAAATTCTACTCTGTTCTGTACTAAGAATCCGAATGTCTTTGGTACATCACACTCATCTCAGAACATTATTTTTTAAGATCAAATCAAAAAAATTTAATTTCTGCTCAGGAACAAAGCTAGCCTGGGAGTAGAGTCAAAACTGTTCAATAAGTGACTCATTAAAAAATACATGAGTTCAGTCTGAAGACTTCTGCCCCCTGGGAGAGAGGGCTCAGGGAGAGTGAGGGATTGCCTTCCAGAGGGAGCCAAGCCATCACTTTACAGCCATCGAGGCAAGACGTTTTATCTGGAGAAAACTGCAGGCAAAAGCTGATTCTGAGGCTCTTTATGACCCTCTAGTAACCTTCACTTTCATGATGTTGTCAAAATAAAATTGTTTTAGGAAGTGGCATTGTGTTATGTTTAAGGGGGACCCCTACGGCTCTCATTTGAGAGCTAAGTCATAGCGCTCACGTTTTGAGGAAATGTTAATTCAGTTAATAACTGAATTCCAGCCAAACATAAAATCAAGCCTGTCTCTTGGATTCTAGAAAGGTGAAATGAATATCCTCTCTGTGGCTACTCAGGTCCTGATTTGCCAGTTCCTAAAGAAAGGCAAACACATGTAGTGATGCAGTTGCAGACAGAATAAAAGCCAAAGGAATATTCGAAGTTGGAAGGCCAGTTACGTCAGTGCTGGTGAGGGGAGTGCATTCAGCAAAAGAAGGCCAAGTGACACAGTGGCCCCCTCTCAGGGAATTTACCACAGCTCAGGGGCTATCCTTAGTCTTTGCCTGGGAGCGGAGATGCTTATGGCTAGAGTTGCCCCAATGACCTGAACACACATGCACGTACACACACAGATACAATTTCACATATCTAGCCACGTGGGAATTCATAATAGTAATGAGAGGATTCCCTGGTGAGCAAAAAGTTAGAGGAAAGTCAAGAAGGGGTAGATAACATAAACCTTGATTTCTAAACTGGCTGCTTCCTTTTACTGATATCTTGTTTCTTTAAACACATTAATCTGGATAGCAGTTTCACCTGGTTTAGAAAACTTTCTCCCTTATCCCATTGGGTGGGATTACACTAAACTCTCAGAGACCGATCTTATTCCCCTTATAGCCAGAATCTTATTTTCAGGTTCCACTAGAAGCTTTCTTTGTCTTCCAAAGAACAAAATAGAGCATCAAGTCCCATCCCAGAGACGTATTTGTACAAATGAGATTAAGTCAAACAATCGCTTCATTATTTTTCCTTGAGGGAATTCCTATCAATTTCTCCAATAGATAATTTATATTAGAGTGAAGAAAGGTGAGTACATTTTTATTGTTTTCTTTTCTCTAATACATTTAAAATAACTTTACAGTAAAAATGGAAAGATCTTAGACCCCCCAGCAACATCTACTAAAATAAGTAAGCCAAGGTGACTGGATTACATTACCAGTGTGAAGATTTATAGAAACGTAAACTTCTTCAATTTGAACAGAGAGCTGAAATGTGAGAATATTTATTTCTCTTCCTTATTACTCTAAAAATAATTTCTTTTTCCTAATTCATTTAAAATTCCATACAATATTTTGCCATAGGGCTCCTGATCAAAGCTGAAAAATTCAGAGTACAATTCCAGATTGAATCATCTTTTAGATGGTATGTAATAATAATTTGCTTTAGAGCTACCGTGCCTTACGTACAATGCTAAGCCCAGGAGTTCACAAAAGAGCTCACAAGTTACCAAAAGAGGCAGATATACACGAACATAACGACATCATAGAGGCATTACAATGTAGTAAACAATATCTCGGGTGGAGGGAGAAACTAGGAGAGACAAGACAAGAAAAGCTTTGTAGAATAAGAACTTTTCACTGGCATTGGGGCTTGGATGACAATGGGGTTGGAAGCAGGAAGGGGATTCCTGGCCCAGGGTCCAACGTATGTGAAGGCACATATGAGTGAAAGACAATGACATGTTTATAAAATAATGGTTTAATTTGTTTTAAACACTTTTATATATAAAACATCATATACGAAACATAATCTATCAGTCCTGAAAGAAGGACTTGTATTGATTGAATATTTCCTGTAAGAAGGTAGATTATTGATTTTTTTTTTCTTTTTTTGAGGAAGGCTGGCCCTGGGCTAACATCCCTGCCCATCTCCCTCTACTTTATATGTGGGACGCCTGCCATAGCATGGCTTTATAAGAGGCGCGTGTGTCTGCACCTGGGATCTGAACCGGCGAACCCTGGGCCGCTGAAACAGAACCCGCGAACTTTGCTGCGCCACCTGGCCGGCCCCCGATTATTGGTTTTTGGTTGATTAATTTACTTCCCGTAAGAAGGTAGCTCCAAGGAATTCACAGGAGGAAGAGAAGATTTGCTGCTGGTTCCACACATTTTTCTCCAGTTGAGCTGAATGCCAAATGTCAAAGAGGATGACCAGTGCTAACCCAGCACACTCCTTTGTCTTCTTTATCATCCTGCCGCAGAGTGACTGAGTCAGAGGATGCCTTCCCCAGGAGCATACCTCTGCTTCTCAAATGACTTGTTTTGATATACTGTGGTCCTTTGGCATCTGCAGGGAATTGCTTCCAGGAGCCCCGCAGATACCAGAATCCGTGGATGCTCAAATCCCTTGCATAAAATGGGTTAGTATTTGCATATAGCCTACGCACATCCTCCTGTAGACTTTAAATCATCTCTGGATTACTTATAATACCTAATACCTTGTAAGTGCTATGTAAATAGCTGTTATGCTGTGTTGTTTAGGGAATAATAACAAGAAAGAGAAATCTGTACACGTTCAGTACAGACACAACTATCCTAGGCCTTTCAATCTGCAGTTGTTTGAACCTGAGGATGCAGAACCCTCTGATACAGCAGCCTGCTGTATGCTTACATCCTCGCTCCTAGGTAGTTTCAGTGTAACAATTTATGAGGCAAGCAGTAGGTCTCTATGGTTTGTTGAAACTATTTAATCTCTCTATGTCTTGGACCCTAACTTCCTGGATAAGGGTCTTATTACTAAACCTCAGTTTCTTCATCTGAAAATTGAAACTACTGTAGTTTTTCGGTCGAAGACAGTATTAAATTTAAGATATTCCATTATTGTTTTTTGTTCAACTACTAATAGAAAGCTGTATTTATGTTATGTCATAATGTTTTATTTTCACTAGTTATGTTGTGTCATACACACAGAGAAAATATTCTTTTAGCCTGGAGTCTTATCAAAATCACTTTTAGATTTACAAAAAAGCCTGAAAAATATAAGCAAAATAAATCAGTTGAATTATTTCTAAAACTTGTTAGCATTTAGAGTCTGATTCTTTTGAATTACTCCTCTGTTCGTAGACATCAATGTCCTTTCCCATCCACACAATGTCATTCTTTCTGCTGTCAAGATCACTGGAGACGGAGCATTTTTAAAAAGTAATCCATTTCTTAAAATGACACTGGGATCTGAAATTGCCTTTGAAATTATGGAAAGATAGCCTAATTTTGACTCTACTATCAGGTCTGTTAATAATGCATTAGCTAATCCTCAGTGTGGCTGTGAAAGTTCTTTAAGGAATTCTGAAATTAGTCAACCAGTATTTCCTAAAGTATATCATACAGAATATTGATCAGGTATTAAGGGATTAAGGATTAAACAATTTTGAGAAAGACATCAGGCTTTGTCCTTTGACATTGCACGTTAAATGTTGGCATGTTATAGACTCTCTTAAGACTTGAAGTAAAGAAAAATTGAACTTCCGTTAAACCAATATTTCTCAAATTTAGTTGACCCAAGTCCCTTCTTTTGTGTTGGATGTATGTGTTGTGTTTGAATGTATTTGTGAACACCAGTAAAGTTGGGGCCTTGAGAGAGTTTGGAAATGTCTGATGTACATGACAGGGACTATGAAATCTGCTACTTTTAGGAACCTGTGATCCGAAAATTCTCCATGCTCCATCTTCATATCTAATTTTTTTTTTAAATCTGGTCCTTCATCCTCTTGTGGCCCTGGAGGAGGGTGACTTGGTGATGAATGAACACAGTCTATCAATAGCAGAGATGAAAGAGCAGCACAAGTTCATGTCTAACACTACTCGTGATGTCCCAAGCAGCTCACATAGACCTGGAATCCAGGGGCGAGCAGAAGAGGAAGACAGACCTAGCCAAAATTATCTAACTGTGAAAAACTTAAATCCTATTCATATTATATGCAACACGCATAGGAGAAAATAAATCCTACTATGTGAGGATGCTTTGCCAAGACAAAGTCGTTCTATGTTCAAAGGCTGTTAAATTATCTGTTAAGCTGCTTATTATAGGGGCAGGATAGTACAATGTATGTAAACACGTGGGTTTAGGCATCTGTTATTGGATTCATATCCTGGGCTTTCAACTTACCTGCTGTATTTGACATTGAGTAAAGTAGTTGAGCTTTAATTTGCTCATCTATGTAACGGAGTCAGTTATAATATCCACTTTTTAAGGATAGAGATTAAATTACAAAATCCACATAAAATGATTAGCTCCATCTTGGTGCATCTTTGGTTTTGCATAATGGGAGCTATTATTATTTACTGCAGGCTTTTAACTTGGCTATGTGTTTTTGTAGAAAGGATCTATTTCTATTCAGTAGTTCGACAAGTGTTTAGTTAGAGTATCCCTGTTGGGAAATTGTCAAATTAAAGGTTATATGGCCGCTGCCCTCATTGAACTTAGATGTTACCCCTGATATTTCTTCATCTGTGCTCATATGTATTATTCTTTATTTTTTTATTCATACCTTGTGCAGACTTAGTAATTCCACCATAGGTGATAGAAATTTGATCTCCTTTTCTAAGACGTCAAAGGGAAGAATGAGGAGTAGACCAGCTTCTTTTGAAGAGAAAATATGGAGTGATTTCAGTTCATTTTAAACTCATTACCAGAAATATGAGGTAATATGTGTTTAGATATAGAATGTGACCGGTGTAAATGTTAAAAATCAAACATAGTGTTGCTTATAATAGTCAAAATTGGGCAAAATAGTCCATGATCTTCTGTAGGGAATCAGTTAAATACGGCATGTTTCTGCAAAAATATTTACAGGGACTGAATGACATATGCTTAACCATGTGGCTTCCTGAGTCAACTGCTTAAATTTGATTTCCGATTCCAGG
The DNA here is from genome assembly GCF_021613505.1 of Equus quagga. Lineage (NCBI taxonomy): Eukaryota > Metazoa > Chordata > Mammalia > Perissodactyla > Equidae > Equus > Equus quagga. The sequence continues at coordinate 7,794,876 of NC_060280.1, forward strand.
ACATAATATCTGTGTAACATCAGGTAAGTCAATGACCTCTCTAGTCTTCGGTTTCTTCATCCTGAACAAAAGTCATCTTATTCATCAGGTAGAAGTGAAGAAAACATCAAGAAAAACAAATCACGTGCTTGGCACCATGTCCTACATGTAGAAAGCAGCAACGTTGGCAGAATACCCTACATGGAGGTGTGATTCATATCATTCCAGGTTATTTTAAAGCACAAGGACTCTTCCCTCTATTGTCTAAATAGTTTCTAAAGAGCATAGAAATGGCTATTAATGTGAGAATATTCTGTCTAAAATCCTTTCCCAATTTGTGTATAAGTTGCAGGTAATTTCAATTTTCTGTGTTCCTCTCAAGAAATAATATTATGTTAAGAATAAATCTTTGGCTCTATATTTTCATCCATATACCTTTCAAAGTGTTTTTTAGAATCTCTAAAATATTTTCAGTTAGGAGTATAATAATGCCTTCTAACTGAAAATGTCTGTTAGGCAAAATTCTAATATGCATAGACTTAATGACATATCTTCTTTTTTAAAAACAATTCTGAGAACTTTGAGTTATCCTAAATCATTAAATGTAAATATCTTCTTGGAGAAAAATATATAAGAAATAATATTTCTTAGTATTCTTGTCGTGAAATGAAACACCAGGTGTTCTGGGGGAGACCAGCCATGGCTCCACCAAGGCCGTGAATATCAGAGGTGGCGCTTTCATCCTGATAGGTGAACTGTACACACTAAGGGCAAGATCTTGTATATTCCTATTAAGCATAGATGGAAGGAAGGCAGCAAGATCACCTTCCCCAAAGAGGGGGATGCCATGCCTGATGACCTCCCTGCAGATATTGTTTAGTATTCAAAGAACAGCCCAGTGCCTTTTTGGAATAAGGCATCAGTGTGCTGTGCAGTGCCTGGATCAGCCTCAAGGTGGTGATGCCTGGATCAGATTGAGGAGGGGGCGGGGGGAACAGGACAGGGTCACCATATGGATGATGAGGCATAAAGCTTTGTTCTACCAGCAAGGTCCTTCTTTCCCCTCTTCATTTTTTCTTCCCTCCTCGCTTACTCCAAGTCATCTTTTCCTTACTCTCAGCTTTATTTTATCCTGGGAGGTAGGTGGCTACCTGGTCAACATTGTTACTACTGGCAGCCGAGTGATGCTTTTGCTTTGCAACAAAATATCATTTGGCAGTCTGAAGAAATACCTACAGAGGGGAACCACTTCCCCCAGGTGCCTTTCCAGTAGGGAAACCTCAATGTAAAGTTTAAAGTATTCTTCCCTAACACATTAATATGACTCACATGACAGATTCTTAAGGAGTGTCTGTGCTGTTCGTAGCCCCTCCCCCACCAGCCCAGGATCCACTGCAGCAATACCCTCCCACAGCCCCCAAATCCCATTCAGGGTTCACCCACCTGTGGGGTCCTCTGGTCACTGACCTCTAAATCATGATGAAGCCACTGTTTTTTCTTCATTGTTGTTTTATGAATTGCATACCTATTCTTGACCCTCTTCGGATAGAGAACACCTGTCTTCCCTACTCTCTGAAGGATGTAAAACATTCAGTGAGTGGAAGGTGTGGGCTGCTCTACACTTTCGTTAAGGCTAAGCGAAGAGGCAGGAGGCAGAGCCCACCTCCTCAAACTTCATCAGGGAGGAAATGGGCTTTTGGGGACACGTGATATCTCTTTGTCAGCAAGAGCTCCAGAGCACTGGTGACCTTTTAGAAGCCAGAGGAAGCAATCAGTAAGAGCTGAACTCACTCCTCCTTTTCCCTAAGCACAAGCCCTGAGTTACCTGAAACCCATGCCCCCAACACAGGACACAGAAAAGACATCACTATTATTAGAGAATCATTTATTGGGGAGAATTAATATTCTCCACAAGAAGGAATTATTTTGCGGTGGGAAATTTTCCGCTCTCGAAACGCTGGAAAAGTGTTTTCTGTTGACATAGAGACGGATCCCTAAACATAGTGCCTTTAGCAGTGGTGAGAACAGCTGGAGGCCCCTGGGCCGGCTTGACGCCTGCAGGTGGGGCTTGGATGGGGCACATGCTCCCTGCGGGGCACAGATAAGGGACTCTTCTGATCCAATAGCTGATCTTTAAACGCCATGACTTTCTGAGGGTGTCTGTTCTGGTCTCTGATCCGTCTAGGACATGTAGGATAATTCTGGCCAGCAAAGACAACTTCTTGGTGGCAGGACTTGGTGCTTGGCACTTTACAGGAGGGAGCCATGTAGTGGGAAGGATGCCCCTGGACAGGCTCTGCCTGGGCCTGCTCTTCTGCCTTCTGCTGAGTTTTCACAAACTTCCTCAGGGAAGGAAGGGGCTCTTGAGGGCGGGTGATCTCTGTTGCACACCGCTGCCGCAGTTTCTCCACTGGGAACTTCCCAGGGACCGTCCTGGTCTTCTGAGCCGTGGTGGTCCCAGTAACGGCAGCTCTCCCTTTAACCAGGCCTCTGCTCTGTGCAGATGATATGGGGCTGCCCTTTTCCTGGGGATGTTCTTGCTTTTTGCCTTTTGTCCCAGGATGAAGCCATTGAAAAATGTGGTTCATCTTTTTTCTGAACAGACTTTCAGGAGGAGGCTGTGCCTTCTGTGATGAGGTCTGGGAAGACTTGCTCCCAAGCGTCCCCTCTGACGCTGTGATCTGAGTAGGGAAACTCTTTCTTGTAGGTTGGGATGTCCCCAAACCTGCATCCCCTCCACCAAGCTCTTCTTTGTTGGGGCCCGGAGGGCTCACTCTCATTGTAGCTGGTGGGAATTTCTTATCCTCGTACCTCTTTAGGTCTTTCTTAGGGACCCAAGGCTCCTTCCACTGCTGCCTGCTGATCCCACTGTCCTCCAGATGGACATGCAGCACCTGGGAAGCTCCCATGTCCCCACTGGAGACACCGTGGGCATGAGTCAGTGAGGCCTTGTAAGTCAAGCTCTCTGAGGCAGGGGACCTGTCAGTGTGTTGGCCTTGGACCTGGCTCTGATTCCTCTTCTCTAGTTTCGACTTTAATTCCCCAAACAGATGTTCCTTAAGATCCGATGACTTCGGGTCTTGGGGAACTTGTCTTTTTGGTGCAGGGCTTTCAATGGTCCCAGTAATTTCTATTTTACTGTGATTCTCACGTATCATTTGGGAGCTTCCTGGCTTGCTGGTTGTCAACACATTACCAGTTTTTGACTGCAGAGCGTTGAGCTCCTTGGCCGTGAATATGTCCCTGGCCGTGTTGTGCATGGAAAAGGGTTCCGACTTAATCTTTTTGTCCTGTCGCCTTTCTCTTCTATCACTGGAACTCACTCTCTCATCCTTTGTCTCATGTTTGGCACCAGCTTGCCTTGCAGGCAGCTCTGGGGGGCATCTGTTGCCTAGCTGAGTAAATTTCTGACTCGCTTTGCCTGTGATGCCACATGTGACAGGCAGATGAGTCTGCCTGGCACCCTTACTCCTCTGAACAACCTCTGCAATCTCTTGGTTGATACCAGAGGGTGATTGTCTCAGCACCCCTTGTCCTTCCCTGCCCATAGGTGAAGTAGCAGGGCAAAGACGATCCAGGACCAGGGCTGAATTTGTTGTTTCCGCTTTTTCTTGAGGAACAGATTTAGAGCTTCCTCGATGGGGCTTGAAGCCCTCGGATTTGGAGTCCACTTCCCAAGTTGGGTTATTTGAGGGGGGACAGTAGAAATACGGCAAGGACTGGGATGCAGCATCTTCCAATTTAAACGCCTGTATGGATTCAAGGACCCTGCAGGGAAGGCCCCACTCCATCCTCATATGAAACCTTTTAATATGGGTTTCCATCATCTGTTGTGCACTGGAATCAATGAAGCAAAGCTCCTGGAAGGTATTCAGGGAGGAGTTCCCACCCAGTGAAGGTGGCAAACTCCTCTGTGTTATTTGGGTGTGGGATTTGTCAGAAAGCAACAATGTCTGCTTGCTAGCATGCCATGAACTGCGCACCGTCCCAGGGAGCCAAGCCTCACTGATTTCCTCAAACTTCTTGCTCAAATGTGCTTTTAGGACATTTTCAAGTTGTTTCTGATCTAGACTTTCCTCCAAGGCCCTTGAATTTTTCCCTGACAGACTTGCCACGTGACTATTTAGGTCTTTCTTAGAGTCATATGCCGGATCCTTATCTGAAGAGCTCTTTGGGTCACTCAACAGATGAGCTTTGGGGCCGTTCTCTGGGCTATGCCCCTGATCCTTCCCCATCTCCTTCTCTACCTCAAGCAGTTCTGAACCCCTCTCATGGAAGCTTTTGGATTGGCTCAATCCAACATTTAGATCTTTGTTCACAGAGATCCGTGAGAGTCCACGATTGCTCTCTGACTTAGCTATCTCTGAGAAATCTCTTGGAGGCATCATCAGTGACAGACACTCACAGATCCTGCGGGGCAGGCCCCACCGGTGTTGGATGAGCCTCTTTCGAAGGTGATGTTCCAGTTTCTTCCTCAGCTCATCACTGAGAGGAAACTCTACGTGAAGGATGGAGATGGAGGCATGGGCCTGGGAGGCCTGAAGGTAAGGAAAGTTGGGAGCTGAAGAACAAAATTCTTCCTGAGATCTTTGGACTACAGAGGGGGAGCCCCACAAACTTTCCTGTTGCTTCTGCAACACTTTCCATTCCAGTTGTTGAATTTCAGATGAGGTGAGAGACTCTGATTCATCCTGGGGTCTATGGTAACACACTCCACAGATCCTTATCTGGCGTAGAGGACCAGAGGGTAGGATTGGGAGTGGGGATTTAAGGTGGGCCTGGGACTTGACCTGAGTGAGAGGTAGGGGCTGGGATTGGGGCAGGGTTTGAGGCAAGGGTTGGGGCTGGATCTCAGGCAAGGATGGAGGTGGGCGATGGAGAGGTACTGGGGATTCTTGGCCCATGGAGGCATTTGAGATGGTATTGAAAAGGAAGATTGTGGTGCAGTCACTTGAGTCACGGATAGCAGAGGGCAAGGACTCGCTGTGCAGAGATGGGAGACCCCAGAAGAGCTGCAGACATTTTTCCTGTAAATGGTCCTCCAAGATTTTAGGATATGGGGGCTGCTCATGCATGTGCAGCTCCTTTGGTTTGCCTGCACTGCTCCAAAAAGGAAGGGAGCATGCTGAGTCACACTCATCAGCATTTGACTCTGACGTTTTCCCCGAAGGATTTAGTTGGTGGCCTGGCCTAAGTTTTTTCGGAAAAGAACCCTTCTCCTTCTCCTTTTCCTTCCACATCAGGAAATCACTCCTCTTTCGGACTTGTCTCTCCAGGAGTGCCAGGACATGAGGGCTGAGAAATGAGAGGTTACCAGGCTCTATAAGGTTAGCTGTAGGGTGTCTCTCCAGAGAGGACTCTGAAGAATGGAGGGCAAGAAACTCTCGATTAAAATCACATGGTGCCAAGGTGGAAGGTGCTAAGAACAAGTCTTTGGCACAAGCTTGCCACCAGGATAATTCTGAAATTGACAGGCTTGAATGGTCAGTGCCTCTGATTGTTGGGACATAAGTGGACAACCCGCCAGGGCTATCTGGAGATGAGTTCTCTGGAACAGACTTCAATAAGATGGAAACAGATTTAGATTGAGTCACAGTTAAAGGGTGGTCTGTCGGTGGTGAGACAGACAGGCTTGGTGGTGCGTGATGACAAGCCAGTGAATCAGTGGGATTGATTATCTGGGACAAATTTGGTAAGGGGTTAATATCTTGGGAAAGGGTGCGGTCAAGAGAGAAGATCGTATTCAGAGACAGAGTGGCCTCTGGTTGGAGAATAGGATCCATTGCCTGGGTGTCATGTGGTGGGAGAGGGGGAAGGGCAAGGGGTTGGGGTGGGGAATGGTCTGCTGGGAATTTGGACTCCAAGGGAGGAAAAGGCTCTGGTGGCATAGAGTGACCCGGTGGTGAGGGTGAAAGAAAGTCAGCTAAGGGTGTCATTGGGTTAGGTGAGAGAACAGAGGGGGGTGGTGGGGAAGGGTCAGGTGGAGGGGATGGTGTTAGGTCTCCTGGAGGGACTTCTGAGAAGGCAGAGGACAGAGTGAATGATGACTCAGTCCCAGAAGCTGTGGAAGCCATAGAGGACACAGAGGCAGTATCATCTTCCAGGTCCTCCAGGAACAGCAGCCGATTGACCTCAGCAGTTGTGCTATTACACACCTCACAGGAGGGGTCTGGGCATAATAGTTGACGAAAGTGGGTGGTATCGAGAGGCCGGCCTAGGGGCCTGCGGGAGACAGAAAGTAGAAAACTGTAGCCAGGACCAGAACAAGGAAAGGAGGACCTGCCGGCCTGTCAGGGGAGGGGCCGCCTGAAGGCTGCTGCCCCTTCACAATGCCCCACGTCTATGACTTCACCATACACTCAGCAGCCCTCACCCCAAGGCCTTCATTCACATACCCGTTCCTATGGCAAACCTCTCCCATGACTACTGCAGGCTGTACTGAATCCCTGGAATTGCAGAGAACATGTTAAAGAGGGATCAGGAAAGAAAAGACTAGTCACCTTTTCAGAATAGAAATTAGCCTCCTTTTCTCCTCTGTTTCCCTCTGGTAATTTCTCCAACCTGGGAAACCAGAAGAGTGAATTACATGTAATAAAGGTAGAAGCATAGGTGTTACACAGGAGTCCCTTTATGGGAGACCCTTGGGATATTAACGGGATATTAACTCTGAAAGCCCCAAGAATCAGTAGATGTGGTCAAACGGTCAATGATAATATTAATAAGGTTCACATGTGTTTGTTGCTTCATTTATAAAGTACTGTCACATACATTATCCCATGGGATGTTCAAAACCACCATGTGAGGAACATAGGTCAATGGTTACCTCAAAGAGGAGTCTGATCATCCAGGAAGTCAATGTAGTTTCACAAGGTCAGGAGACAGAAGTTCTGACTCTTGACGTCTCCCACGGCCACCCACTGGGCAACACCCATTGTCCAGGCCCATCACTGCTTCATGCCCAGAGCTGGGCAGAGCAGGAATCTGAGAAATGTCTCAGGTTCTGACTACCTTCCCATGAGCCTTTCCTCTGAGGCCTCTATTTTCTGAGAGGGACTCTATCTAGTGACTGACATCCTCAGAGACCATGGACCTGGGACCTCATGGAGAAGACAGGAAGGGTCACCCTTGGAGAGCTCAGGTGGGATAGGTGGAACCTTACCACTTGATGTTCCACCTTTTCTTCTCCTCTTGGCTCTGCCCTGATGCTGAGAACAAAAAGAAAAGAATGAGGAGCGAGGACTTAGTTGTCTTGCTCCTCTCTCTAGGAAACTCAGCTATTCATCCAAGATTAATGTCACTCTCTATTTTTATTACTAGCACTTTGTGTTCCTTCCCTTTCTGAATTTCTAAAGGTGATAAGATACTTTCAATTTTTCCTTCTTTGAAAAACTCGAAGGAGGATTTTTGGCTAGAGTCCACACTTGATATTCTCAGTCAGAAGTCCTCTGCTCAAGGAGGGCATAGACTCTGAGGCCCACAGTCACATCTGTGCTTCCTCAGATAGGACCCTGTATCCTGGGACAGAGCTCACACTCCAGTGTCTGCTCAGAGGCTCAGCCCTGCTTTCCTGATCTGCCCAATACAAAGGACGGTTTGGTCGAATGACGCCCGACATGGGAATGTGACTCATGATCCAGTGTTGGGAACAGTGTTCTCCTACACAGATCCCAAACTCTCTAAATAACCTAATGCAGGGCCGTGAAATCACTGATGGGATCTAATCCAGGAATCCTCCACCACACCCAGATGGTCTGTGAGTTTTGAATGGGAAACAGTCCCAGCTGAACCCCTAGTCCTGCCTGGCCTATTCCCCTAGAAGGATGATGTTCTATCCTCTATTCAGACTTGCCATCTTAGGAGTCTCTCTGGACCAACTCATTTAAAAATGTGGGACTAGAAATGGAAACAACAATAAAAAATCCCTGTTGGTGGCTTGCCCAGGGATCCTTACCTTTTGGTAGATTTTGGTTTTCCAGAAGGTTGGTAAAGATGGAATCCCCACCAGGAAGCACAGGAACAGAAGAAGCAACCACAACCCACACACGATGGTGAGGTTGTGGTCACTATCTAAGAAGGTTGAGCAGATGCTCAAAAACAACTCAATATGGCTATTCAGAAATGAGAGAACATTCCATTGACTGAACTCCATTTTCTGAATCGCAAGGCTGCCTGAGGCAACTGAGCTCTGAGAGTGTCCACACTTGCCTATAATCCCAGGCCTGCATCACAGAGCACTGAAGAGTCACAAAGGGTTTCAGAGTGTGGGGGAGGGGACATGCAGAGGGTGTGCCCATGGCCCCTTCCCCCCACCAGCCCAGCTGATCTCTCCATCCATCCTGGGCCCTCCAGGTCCCTCTGCCCTACCCTGCCATCCTATTTTCCAACTCTGTCCGTTCATCATATCATACAATTACATTAATGGAATTTTCTGCCTGTTCCACCTGTACTCCAGATATTACCTGGGCCCCCTTTACTGTTTGGAGAGCTTGACTTTGGTTTCACCAATTCCACTGCCTCGAAAGTCTGAAATGCTCCCTGAAATTTTTGCTTGTACCCAGACATTTACACTCAGAATCATATATGTCCTCAAATCCATCTTTCCTTTGGAATGTTTTTGCCTTACATGAACCCTGATATAGAACTTAAAGTTCTTCTTTACTCATTTGGTTTGTGAATGTTGAATAACAAATTTTAGTTTTTTGCTTCAGTCAGCCTTTACCATCTTCAGCCAGTGGGGCTGACTCAAATAATTGAAATGTATAATTCATTATTCAACACTCACAAGACTAAAATCAGTACAGGCATACCTCACTTAATGAAAGGGATATGTTTAGAGAAATTCGTCATTAGGTAATTTCGTTGCTGTGTGAACATCACACAGTGTACTTACACAAACCTAGGTGGTAGAGCCTACACACCTAGGCTATGTGGTGCTACCCGTATGGGACCACTGTCATATATGTGGTCCATTAGTGACCGAAACATCGTTAATATTGTTACGTGGTGCGTGACTGTGGTGGATGACAATGACAAAATGGAGTACCATTTTCAAGTCTTCTAAAATGGAGCTGGGAGGCCATTAAGGAAGTTAATCTCCAAGGTGAGAACCACTGCTGTACGTAAAGCTCAGTTCTGAGCATATCACCCCTTTGCCCAATACTCTTTATTGCCTTCCTGCCAACAACCACATGAGTGCCTCTGTGTGTGTGTGTGTGTGTGTGTGTGTGTGTGTGTGCGCGCGCGCGCATGCGCCCTTCTATCCAAGGCCTTCTGCAGTCAAGCACCAACTCATGTGTCCCCACGCAGGGAGGTGTGTTCCACAGTCATCCTAATGGGTTATCTGCTCTTCCCTCTGCTCTCCTGCCGCCTCTCTCTGTTAATGTTGGGTCCTCTGCTAGAAATACCCGCCTCCTCCCTCTCCTTGGAGAAACCTTACTCATTCTTTAAAGCTCACTTAAAAATTAATATTTATCTAAGGAATCCATACTTGTGCCTTTAAAATCAAATAGTACTGAAGTCTTTATAAAGAACCGTGACAGGCCCTCCCCCACCTCACAACCCCAGTCCTTTCATCCCCCCAGTCCCATTCCCCGTGGAAACCACTTTAGCCATTTCTGTCACAGCTGTTCTTGTGTTTACCTCCATTTATATAACTAATACGCGAATACTTGTATTTAAAAGTAATTTTAAAATATTAGATACTAACTTCTTGCCGTGGTAGATAAAATTTGAGTAGGTAAAATTGCAGGTGGATGAAATTTGGTCGACACCCCATTCCCCTCTTCACTCTTCTCAGTCTGTCCTCACTTAAATCTTTATTCATGCAAAGTTCATCTTGGCATGGAAGGTGACCCCTTTCCCGGAACGTGTTCAGAGACTGCTCCTCCCCTGCCCCCACAGAGCTGTGTATCTCTCTTAGTGCACTGTTCCCCTTGCCCTTCCACGTTGGGGTTATCTATAGAACAGGTCACACAACTGTGGTCTTTACTGCTGTGTGCCCGATATTGGTAAACCCTGCTCTTCTTCCCTGTCCCTAGCCATCTCTATATCTCTCTGCTTTGCCAGTCTCTGGGTGGGGGGAAACCAAAGTGGGTACTTCATGTGTGCCCTGAAAGGCTGGGACGCTGGTCGTTCACTCTTCTCTCTCTTTCCCTGAAAGGAGAGTTCTTTCTAGCTGAGGAGTTCCCTCTTAGCACTGAGTAATGCCAGCTTAAAGGATGGGGTGATGCAGGCAAAATGAAGCTGTTCTTCTTTCTCTTTATGTGTGGTTATTCTCACATTTTTTGTTCTGCTATGTTGCTAAAGTTTCTTAAGGGGGCTTTAGAGCTCTCCCAGAACTCTTTTTGACCATGGGTAGGTGGCAGTCTAATTGTTGATCTTTCTGGGAGGACAGAGGCTAAGATCTCCTACTGCCCCATCTTGGTGACATCACTCACTAACACATCGTTCAGGATTTTTCATTTATATTCATGAGGGATAGTGGTCTTGTCTTTGCATGTGATGTCTTCACTTGCCATTGAAATCAAGGTAACTCTGGCCTAATAGAATGATGTGAGACCAGCTCTCTCCTTCGATATTTTCTGAAATAGATGGTGGGAGATTGGGATTATTTTCTCCATTAATAGTCAATGGAATTCACCAGTTGAGTCATCCAAATCTGGGCTTTTCTTCCCTGAAAGGGTTTTAATTACTAATTTAATTTTCTTGTTTGGTACAGATCTATGGAGATTTTCTATTTCTCTTTGAGTCAGTTTTGCAAATTTGGATCTAAGAATTTGCCAATATCTTATAAATTGTCTAATTTGTGGCATAAAGTTGTTCATAATATTCTCTTATAATCCTTTAATTTCTCTGTGGGTGGCCCTTTATAATTTCTAATTTTGGTAAATTCTATCTTCTCTCTTCCTTGGGGATGCTAGCTAAGGGATTGTCAACTTTATCTGGTAAACAGCCAATTTCTGGTTTTATTGATTTTTGTGTTTTGTATTTCACGGACACGTGTTCTAATCTTTTGTATTTCCTTTCTTTTGTTTGTTTTCAGTTTGGTTTATTTTCCTTTCTTTCCTTTCTTTGGGTAGGAACTTAAATTATTGATTTGAGACTTTCCTCTCTTCCACTATAGGTGTTTAATACTATAAATTTCTCTCTAAGTACTGCTTTAGGCACATCCCATAGACTTTGATATTCTATTTTTTAAATTTTCATTCACTTCAAAGTACTTTCAAATTTTGTTCCCAATTTATTCTTTGACTCATGTGTTATTCAGATGGGTGTCATTTAAGTTCCAAATGTTTGTGGATATCCCAGATATATTCCATTCTTGATAGCTCACATTCCATTGTGGTTGGAGAACATATTTTATATTATTTCATTCTTGCTAAATCTGTTGAATTTATTTTATGGCTGAGTACATGGTCTATCCTGGAGCATGTTCCATGTGCTATTGAAAAGAATGTGTATTTTGTAGTCATTGAGTGCAGTGATCTATACACGTCACTTAATTTAATTTGATTGATAGTGCTGTTCAAGTCTTTTATAACCTTGCTGATTGTCTTTCCTCTTTTTAATCCATTATGGACAGGAGGCAGTTGAAATTTCCAAGTATTGTTGTTGAATTGTCTCTTTCTCCTTTCATTTCTGTCAAGTTTTACTTCACGTATCTTGAAGCTCTGTTGTTACATTTGTAAGCATTGATAATTTTTATATCTTTCTGATGTATTGACATTTTGTCATTTGGGTATGTCCCTCTTTGCTTCTAATGATATTTCTTGTTTTAAAATCTACATTGTCCAGTATTACTACAACCCTCTAGCAACCTTTTGGTAACTATTTGTATGATGTGTCTTTTCCATCCTTCTAGTTTCAACTTCTGTTTGTCTTTGAATCTAAGTGTGTCTTTTGTAGATCACATATAGTTGGATCTTGCTTTATTATTCATTTTCCCAATCTCTGTCTTCTAATTGGTTTTTTTAGACCATTCACATTTAGTGCAGTTATTGATAGGATCAGAGTTACATTTGCCATTTTGTTATTTGTTTTCTATGTCTTCAGGCATTTTTGTTCTCTGTCCTTCCTTTATTAACTTCTTTTGTGCGAAATAAATCTTTCAGTATATCATTTTAATTCCTCTATTGAATATTTTTGAGCTATTTTCCTAGTGTCTGTGCTAGGGATTCCAATATGCATTTTAACTGACTATGGTCTATTTCAAACGAATATTAACTTAATTCCTATGAAATATAGAATGTTTCCTCCAATGTAACTCTATTACTTTCCCCTCTTGTGCTATTATTTTTATATATATTATATCTATATATGTTACAAAACCAATACTACAATGTTACAATTATTTCTTTGTACAATCTCATGTCTTTTAAAGAATTTAACAGAAGAAATGAGAAAATAGATTTATAGATTCTTTTTTTTAAAACCCAGAAATTTATTACTTCTGGCTCTCTTAATTTCTTCCAGCTGATTCGAGGTACTGTCTGATGTCATTTTCTTCCAGCCCAAAGAATTTCCTTTAGTATTTCTCACAATTTACTTCTGATATCAAGAAATTCTTCCAGTCTTTTTAAATTTAAGAATGTCCTTATTTTACCTTTATAATTAGTAGATAGTCTTGCTGGATAAAAAAATTCTTCGTTACCATTTTTTCTTTCAGTATTTTGAATATGCCATTTCTCTGCCTTGTAGGGTCTATTTTCTCTGATGAGCAGTTAGATATTATTTATGTTGATGCTCTCCTGTACATGTTCAGTTGTTTTTCTCTTTCTTCTTTTAAGATTTTCTCTTTGTGTGTGGCTTCCAACAGTTTGACTATGATGTGTCTAGGTAAAACTATATCTTTGTATTTATCCTACTTGGAGTTCAGTAAGCTTCTTGGATGTGTAAATTAGCATTGTTTCATCAACTTTGGGAAGTTTTGGACATTATTTCTTCAAAAAATTACAATAACTATTACATCCACAATTTGAGGAGGTGTATTAGATGAGATTTGGGACATTTACTGGGAAAATCTAGGAACCTGGAAATTGGAATGATTACATGTATTTGGATTCAGATTTGGCTGAACTCATTGGGCACAATGAGTCTCCCTTGATTTCATAAGCAGTTGTTTCTCCCTGTGTGAGGCTGTTCCTTCATTGCTGGTATTCAACTATAGGATGAATCTCAAAATCATTATCCTGAGTGAAAAAAAAGCCACACAAAAATACACTGTATGATTCCTTTTGCATGAAACCCTAAAAAGATAAAACTAATCTAATATTGACAGGCATAGAGAGAAACAGTTCCCAGATGGAGGTGTCTGAACAGTTTGAAAAGTGATCTAATATACTGGGGCTCTTAATAGATTGCCTCAATTACTCACTCAGATAAGGTTTGAATACAAGAATATCTTCAAGAGGGACATTATGTTCCTCAATATTTTATAAAATGATCACTACCCATATGAGGGTGAATGCCAGGTAAGTACACCTCCCCCAGTTACTGCTAGGATGGACTCAGTGTGAGGTCAAGATTAAGGTGAAGAAATTGTATTCCTTCACTTACATGGATTTACCGAGCATCTAGGAAGCCCAAAGTTATTATCAGAGGAGAAGGATATGGTCAAACACATACTACTACTTGGTCAGAACAGATATTCCATACTCTGTGCACTTTGCCTGGCAGGTGTACACTTGCCTCTGCACAGCTTTGAGGCTTATTAGACAGTTCAAGTTTGTTGTACCTGCCACACTCTCTGCAATTTTAAGGCCTTTAAGGTATACTAAAAGTCACTGCTTTGAGGAGCTTAGAAAAAGAAGTGAAGAGTAACTGAATTCTGACAGTGTCTCTCTCACTTCTCTCTCTCTCCAAATCCTAAGGGGTGATCCTAGTATAAGTTACCCCTGAAGGAGATACACACTATCCTCAGGCCCTGTCCAAACTTCCTTACTGGCTCCAGGCCTATAATGGGAATAAAAAACCAGCTATGTTCAGAGTAAAATTGCAAGAAATCCAGAAATTAAAAAACCAAAAACACAAAAGGAACTCAAGATCTTGCCCAATAAAGCAGAAACTAGGTAGCACATAAGGGGGTGGATCCTTACCATATTAGATTAGGAAGGATGAATTATGTTTGGATAGGCTCAAATTAATCAATATGAGTATACTCCCTGTGGACTCAGGAGCAGCCCATGTTGCATTTCATACCAATGAAATATGTGTTTTCTCTAATGGGATACTGACAAATGTTTTTTAAAACTCTTAGAGTGTTTCTCATGTGCAGCCATCTTTTGTGGTGACATGAAGGGATCGGTGGTGGTGGCTCTTTGATCATGAAGTTCATTGAAATGAAATAGATGGGTATTCTCCTAAGCTGCTTCTTGAGATATATATCTATATACATGTGAAATTCTGGATCTTTGGGCAGAAAACGAACACAAATCACCACAACAGGGATTCAGATTCTCTTTCTAAATCCTTGATATATTCTACTTTATAGACAGGAGGCTTTGACTAAAGGGAAGGCGGGGTCCCTTTGACAAAATTCCTCATAACTTGGTCACAAGAATATACAATTAAACATTCCCCAAAAGTCCCCAAGGGAGACCTGTGGCCACATACCCATCCACTCTCCTTCAAACTGGGTTTACAGTGTATGGTGGCATCATTGGAAATTATGGCTGCTACAATTACAGTCTCACTTAGGGGTGGTTCTGAAACGTGTGGTGAAAAAAATCTTCCCAGTGGGTAGAGTTTAAGGAGGTATATTTAGTTCACTTTGTGAAGAACTGACATGTACTTGAGTTTCGATTTATACTGATTTATGTCCAGTAGCTCAGTGAGTTGACAGGTAGTAGGGGGCTAAACAAGAATAAGACTGGAAAATTGGTGACAAAAAGGTCTAGAAGAGACATATGTGGATGGAATTCTAAGAATAGGTATTGAATGGAGTTTATAAATGCTTAACGGAGGATAGGATATCAGAGGGAAGAGAACAAGTGAGGTGTTGGGTATTTATTCCTTTGGCTCTCTGTGCTGAGCCATGTAATGGGCATTCACAATGTTTCTCTTCCTAAGACCACAGCTCTCATAAGGGTGGCCTTTTGTGCTAAGTTCTGATAATGTTACCTACTCTCACTACAGCCCTGGGGGTGGTGATAACTCTCTACCAACACTAGTTACAGGATGCTTCACTAACCCTACCCACATTTTTAGAGCCCTATTTATTAGACTCTCCTCAAGTGTCCCATGGTTTCTTGACAACTCACACCTGTTTCTTGAGGGGACCCTGACTAATAGGCCCCACAACAACCCTGATCACAAACTCCATGGGGGTAGGGAATTTACTCTCTTTTATTTGATGTTGCTATCCCAGCACCTAGAATCATGTCGATTGTACAGTCAGTTTTCAATAAATGTTTGTTAAATGACATATGTTGTGACCACTTTCTCTCCTTCGTGATCTTTATGTTAAAGTCTATTATGATTGATTTAATATAGTTTAACCAGCATTCTTGTGCTTTTATCTGTAATTTTCTAAAGAATGACAAAGAATTATAAACGTCAGCAAAAAGCAAGCAAACTTGTTGTTATGTGCATGGAAATCCAAGATATTTAACACAAAAATTTATGAAACAATAAGAGAATTCAGCAAGAAGCAATGTTAATGTATAAAACCCAACAGATTTCCTATAAACATCCACCCCTGGAGCACCTGTGCAGACCCTCAGTAGAATCTGCACACTGGGCCCCAGGCGCGCCAGGATGGGGCTCAGGGGTAGGTGGGTCCGGTGGCTGTAAAGGAACAGGGTGGAGGTCCCAGGTTGAAAAATTGTAAAATTATAATTTTACAGCTATATAATTTAACTACTTCAGTCGTCATGTTCTTTTCTTTTTACAAAGTCAATTTTCCTACATAATTCCAAATTTTTTTCACACCATCTAAGTAATATTTTAATATTTTCCATATCCAATCCGTATTCAAATTTCCCTAATTACCTCCAAATGACTTATGAAAAAAAATGCTATTTTAATCGGGAGCCAATAGCGGACTACCCTTTGCATTTGACAGCAGAGTTCAGGCTTAACCCTTAACCTCTTCGGGCTCGGAGGACCCTGGGCAGGAGAGATTTAAGAACACCGTCCTCCCGCTTTCGCGGAAAGGCCAAGAGTGACTTGAAATGTAGACGCGGAGGCCTATGGGAAATGTAGTTTTAAATAGGTGAGGTTCACCGCCTGGACTCTGGGAAGGGGATGCCACGCTCCTTCTGCGCATGTGCAGCCGTATCCTCCTCGTTCGTCTTCTCAGGACTCCAGAGAACCGTTGGGGAACTTTGGGGTGTGCTCGGAAAATGCAGGGTGCGCGCCTAGGGCGAGGGACTAGCTGGGAAGGGTGTGCCTGTGCTTGGGGATGGGAGCAGGAAGTGTCTGGGACCTCGTCGCCCCCCGCGGCGGTGTATAAACCCGGGCGGGCCGTCAGAGCGGGTAAGGCCGATGGGGGAGACCCCGGCCCTCGGGCTCCCGGGGCGCAGGTGTTCGGGGCGGTCCGGGGTGCCCGAGGATCGTGTGACCAGCCCGCCTGCAGCCCGACCGGAGAGAAGCCCGTGTCGGCGGCGGTGGGTGCGGGAGGGAGGAGTGCGTTTATCAGGCGGACGGTGACCGTGGGTCTGCGGTGGAGCCCGAGCTCTGGAGCACTACAGGCCCGGTCAGTGCCAGCTCTGTCACCTGTAAGCAGGGGCGACAGAAGGAACCTGGGCGAGAGTCAGGGTTCTCATCTAAAAATATTAATAATGATTGTTTCACGGCGGCGTTTGGAAACATAGATCACTATTTTAGACAAGTGCTAGGTAGAAAGCCTTAAGTAAGTGACAACTGCTGTTATAGTTAGAGGACGCTTTGTTTTTTTACTGGATAGTTTAATGTACCCTGACAACCACTTCACCAGAAACCGAGGCTCGGGTCGGTGGCCCGATGTGCTCGAGTCAGGAGCTCCCAGCCAGGGAATTTGGATTCGAGGGCAGGTGTGCTTCGCTTCAGTCTCAGGCTTTGTCTGATGTCACACCTGCCCAAGACTGGCATTACAGCCTTCACAGCACTTAGGAACATGGCCTGTCCCTGCGTCCCCAGGGATGTAAAGGAAAGGACGTGGATGGAATCCCACCGTGTGTCACATGTATCCTGGGATTTCTAGTGTCTCTTCAGGTCCCTTGGGTCAGACAGAGGTGCCTGGCCCCCTCTGCATTGTCAGGCTTTCTGTCCTTGAAGTCTAACGTTATAATGAATTCCAAGAGTCAGGCTTTTTGCCCCTAAGATGAATTTATTTCTCAGATCCGTGTCCCAGTTGCCTTGAAACAAACCAGCCCTTGTGAGGCGGGAAGCAGGGGGCCTCTGTGAGGGAGTATTACCTGGAAGAGAGCGCCCCTCTGACCTTAGACCTCTCTCCAGAGCTTCAGAGGAGAGACAAGAGCCCAGAAAGGAGCAGATGCTAGATTTGCAAGATCAGAAGCAGGTCTTGATCCTCCTGCCCAGGATGAACCAGACTTGATGATGATGCCACCTTCAGGAGCCACCACACTGTGTGACAGTGGGGCATTTGGGCCGTCCCTGGGAAGTACAGGTGAGCTGGGGTGGCCCAGGGACAGGCTGCTCAGGAAAGGCTGCTTTGTTGGAGAGCCGTGAGGGCAAGGTCTGGGGGTAAGGGACAACCAGGCAGAGGGAGGAAGTTCTGTCTCCAGTCCCCTTAAATGGCCCCCGCTATTTACAGATGCGCTGCTGTCACACATGTCCACCACCACATGTGACATTAGTGACGTTATCCTGATGTCACAGGATCCAAGAATGATGATCTGTGAAGAGTTTTCCAAGGTCACCTACTTCTAACCCTTTTGGAAGATTTAAAGACATTGGGCCTGAAAACTTCAGTGACTTGTCCAGGGAAACGCAGTTTGTGACAGTTCACTCTCTCACAGGTAAGTTACCAAAAGCATCTATCAAAAGGGCCTTTTGAGAAATACTTCCCAGCTGAAATGAACAATTAAAAATTCCTGCTTTAAATCATCCCATCTCTTTTACTAGGTTTTCCGTGGATTGTGTAGACCAGGGGTTAAATAATATTACTGAGAAAAATAGATAAATGATGCATACTGAGTATTTTTCTGCTAAGTTAACTTTAATGAAGGAATACTGTCTTGTCGTTGGCGTACTTTAATTCAACTAATCGGTTGTTTTTATTTCTTTCTGTTATTCAGAAGGACGCATGCGTTATTGTTAAATCAATCGAGTAAAGTTTATGTTCACTCAGTAAAAAACTGCAGATTTCAGCTCCATGGTCGTTTCAGAATCACACAAAGACAGCTGTTGCTGCCTGTCCAGGATCCTTCTTGTGCCTTTTCAATGCCCAGAGGGCCCTGTGCCTATGGGGAGGATGATCCCCAACTGGGGTGCTGAGATTTGAGGAGGTGAATCTAAGAGCTGTAAGACAGCTAAATCTCAGGACCCCTGTCTTCTTTCTGTCCCCTCAGCTGAACCACAGTCCTCTGTACTCGCCCAGGAGCCACAGAGGGTGAACATCCCTCAGGTGAGCTCTTTATTCATTCCCCACTTTATATTGTAACGGATTTATAAGGTTTAGCAGGATCCATGCATTAAAGGAAAAGGAGAAGTAGAAATAGTAGAAATCAAGTCAGTCTTGAGGAAAAATATACCGTGTTTTACTATTAATTGTGATGTTGGCTGTTAGCTTTGAGTGGGTAACCTTGTGAGGGGAAGTAGTTTCCCACTAAGCTACCTGTTTCAATCTCTTTACTTGTGATTGGGCTATTCAGATTCTCTGTTTCTTCTTGATTCAGTTTTGGGAAGTTGTATGAGTCTTAGAATTTATCTGTTTCTTCTAGATTGTCCACTTTGTTGCTATATAGTTTTTCATGGTATTCTCTTATAATCCTTTATATTTCTGTGGTATCTGTTGTAATTTCTCCTCTTTCATTTCTAATTTTATTTGTTTGAGCCTTCTCTCTTTTTTTCTTAGAGAGTCAGGCTAAGTGTTTGTCAATTTTGCATATCTTCTCAAAGAACCAGTAAAAGTCTTATTTAATTATCTGTCTCCCTTTTCAAGACCAGCTTCAAGTATAAGAAGAAATGGAAACCTATTTTTCTGGTAACTTATTTTCTAGAGACTCTCTTATCATGACTATCTTCTACTTAGAGTGATGCAAACTTGACATTCCATACGCAGTGTTATTTCCCGTTAGTTTAGGTTTTAATCTGCCTATATAGAAATTTAACCGAGAACTGTTGTTGACATCCTAAAGAGGTTACAAAGACTAAATCAGGAGCAGATTCTCGTGGGGGATAGGAGAGAAGGTAGTGAACAACAACCACCACAACGACTGGAGCAATGGTAAGAGAGTTTCTCTTATAAATGTGGCTCTTCTATGGATGTTGGGCTTATTGTGCTATATCCTGATAAATATTTATCATTTCCTGCAAAGTCTACAAAGGTTATGGCAAGTTATAAAGGAGGAGCCATATCTTGTCTTCATCCGTGGACTAAAATGGTTCTTAGGAACTGCAGAACGCTCAGCGAGGAGGCCGGAGAGAGGGCTCAGCAAGTCTCTTTCCCAGTCTAGGCCAGTGGCTTACAGAGTGGAGAATGAGAAGAAAATTTTATACCTTCTATTTATAAGCATTTTTTATTTTAGAAAAATGCCTGTATTAGTCAGGGTTATTCAGAGAAACAGAACCAATAGGAAATACATAGAAATTTATATACATGTATAAAATAAGGAATTGGCTCACGTGATTATGGAAGCTGAGAAGTCCCAACATGTGCAGTGGGCAAGCTGGAGACCCAGGATCGCTGACGGTGTAGTTCCAGCTCGAGTCTGAGTCTGAAAGCAGAAGATTGATGTCCCAGCTCAAAGATAGGCAGGCAGAGAAAAAGAATTCTGCCCCACGTAGCATTTTGTTCTGTTCAGGACTTCAACAAAGTGGATGATGCTCACCCACATTGGCAAGCAATCTTCTTTACTAAGTCTACCGAAGCAAATGTTAATCTCATCCAGAAACACCCTCAGACAGATTAGAACAATATTTAAGCAGATATTTGGGCACCCCATGGCCCAGTCAAGTTGACACATAAAATGAACTATCACAGTGCCTTTGACATTACTAAAGTATTACATTATTGGAAGTCACAGATATCAGTTTCCCTGTCTTTTCTGGTTTTTGTTTTCCTAATATTCTGTGGTTTGAAGATGTGGAATCAACAGTCTTTTTTCCACCCTTCTGCACTTCTATTCAGGGAGGATGAAGGTTTTGTCTCTCTAACTCCTGTTTCATAGAAAGCGTGTGATTTTAAGGTGAAATTGTCATTGAAAATACAGTTGGAAAACCTGTTCAATAACTGAGTCACTTCTGCCTTGTGTGTATTTAACACAACTATTCTATTAGGGAACAAAGTTGTGGTTAGTAACTTCATCCTAAATTGGCAGAGAAGAGAATTGTTATCTGGCAGATGTTGGGTGGCATGTGCAGTACAAATTGAAAGTGTCCACATAATTCTTAGAGAGAGGCTTCCTCCCATGAATGGTGGATTATGATTGATTTTAGGAACCACCATCTGCTCTAACAGTCTCTATACTGAGTCTGAGTGATGGATAACACTGTGCAGATGGGGTTATTTTGGCAGGTGAAACTCATGCCTGGGGTCTGCATAGAATTCCACAGTGGTATCTAATGATCCTGTTGCTTTCACTATTTGAGTTTGACTTAAATTGAAAAGCATTTGAATAAATATCTATTTTCAAGTTATCGCGTGACAATATTGAGCAGTGATTTCTTTCTTTTAATAATACATATTAAGTACAAAATAAAACAAATTCATCGTAACTAGCCACAACAGTATAGATATTTTTGTTTTTCATTCTGTGGCTCACTTCCCTGAGGTAACCATTGTTGATGGCTATTCTTCCTGATTTTTTTCCCTGTGTACACACCCACATAATACACTATGCTTTTTTTAAAGAAGGTCTTACTCTACAAATTGTTCTGTACAATTTTTTTCACTTTATGTGTTATAAAAAACACTTCTGCGTTTACATATGTAAATCCATGTTATTTGTAATTGATGCTTAATATTTTGAAAAATCACACTGTGTTCTTTGCGTGATCTCCAATTGTGAGGGAGGCCTCCCATCCCCACTTTAACACAGAAGCCCTGCGTGTAGCTGCTCTATATCCTAGGGTGCCACGTGGGATTCACATGAAGAAGGGGTTCTGCTGCTAAAGGCAGTTTGTAAACTAGAGTCACTAAAACAATACCACACACCAGAACATTGATTTTTAAGAATACTGTGACGTTAGGCATTTCATATGTCTGTATTTGAACAAATGCCTTCTCGGTTAACGTTTTACAAGGCCTTGAATGTATTCCTCAATAATCAAAGATAAATCATATTGAGACCCCTCATTTTTTTCCTTTCCACCTGGAATGCTAGTCCACTCCTTCACCTCCTTTAAGTCACTGGTATCACCTTTTCTATAACGCCTACTCTGATCTCCAAACTTAACCAGGTAACCCTCACCCCCACCCCCGTGATCCAGAACCACTTACTCTCTTTTCGCCATAGTGGTAATAACTATATGTACTATCTTATGCATTATATTATTGTCTGCCTATTTTATTACAATGAAACTATTCAAGGACAGGATTTGTGTGCATGTGTCTATTTTATTTATTGATATATAAATAGAACCAATAAGAGGAGCTGATATATAATAGGTGTCCATGTTATTTATTCAACAATATATTATTCAATGCACAATTGCACAAATGAGTGAATAAAAAAGTGAGCTGCACCAGAGTTTCTTCTTAGTCCTGGATGTGGTTTAAAGCAAGATTAAAAAATATTTTAGTGGTTTATGGGAATGAAAGATGTGACCTCACTTTGGAGTTGTTTCACTATTCTAACCGACTTCAGAGCCTTCTGGATGTAGACTTCTTGAGAGTATTCCAGAGGGGCATGGACAGCAGCCAGTCTTAGCAGACTGCTTCATAAAGGTCAAAACAGGACTACGTTAGTACATTACTTGTCTGCTCCCCTGTGGGGGCCTGCTACAGCCCTAGTTCACCTGAAGTGGGGGGGTTAAAATTAAAAGTATAAGAAATGACAAAATGTAAGGGATCTAGGGGGTAAAATTTCTTCTGTTCTCTTGCATCCCTACCTTGTTTCATAAAAGAGATTTCCACCCTTTGGAAATCTTGGCAGGGGGGGGGACTTTTATCTTTATCTTTTCTCTGCCCATTCACTCTTCTTACCTGAGACAACATTTAGAAAATTTTCATTGCAAACATATGCTTCATCCTTTCTTTGGGTCTCTCTTTGGGATCTGCCCTTCTTTAGGCTGAGCCCGTTCTCCACTTGTCCAGGAGCTGAGCCCACTCTCTGATGCCTTTCACTTCCAGAGGGGCTGAAGACTCTTCGGGTGTTCTGTACGTCTATGGGAGAATGATTCTAACTCAGTAGAGACACTACAAAATGCACATTTTGTACTCAAGTCCAAGTTGGGTTCTCTATCCCAATTTTGGTAACAGCTAACTTGATTCCTATCTTACTTGTCTGCATGTTTCTTCATTGGGATTCCTCAAAATCCAAGAAGAACTCTTTCTAGAAAAAATAAGACTTTCATATACATAATAAAAACTGGCACATATATTTTTGACATAAAATACAACTAAACAATTTCAAAGTCTATTGTATTTCTGGATTCCTATAATAAACCAGTTTCAGTAAGGAGGCAAGTTGTTACTAATTAAATTTTAAAAGGAGGAAATAAGATAGAGTGAGATTTTTTTCACAAAATTTACATCATTGCTAAATTTTAAGGCAAAGACTAGAACACAAGTCTTCCTACAAAAATCTGAAATACAGGATAACTGCAAACCATGAAAATGCATTTAATTCCCTGAACTGAGGGCAGAGGTGGCATCAGTACTGGGATGGTGAGCATCTATACTCTCCACAGACGGCAGCTGTCAAGACCGTCGACCCTTTTGCCATTACCCCGCTCTCTTCTGTTGGCATTCTCCAGGCTCGTTGTCTTTACGTGCCAAATTCACTCATGTAAATATCTACTTAAAGGAAGGAAACCTCTGATCATCACGTCAGGAAGAAACATGAAGATAAAGTAGAAAAGTGTGAGCTAACCACCTGTTCCACTCTCTGAGCAGCAGAAAGATTTTCACCATCTTAATGAGGTTTAGCTCAGCTTTATTTTTCTTTTGTCTTACGGGTTCATGTTAGTCGTCATCTTTACTTTACTAGAAATTTGGAATTACTTGATGAAACACTTATCTGCTCTGGTTAAAGTGCCTCAATGATTCGTTTTCTGACTGTGTTATCTTTTGATCATGGTCTACTGCGCAGATCAATGTTCAGAAAGGTCAGGAGAGTGTTTCTTGGCCAGACAATGCAGAAAACTGATGTAGCCCTGGAAATGTAGTTCACTCGATCCCTAACGTTAGAAGCCTCAGCAATGCTCTTGACTTTAGTTAAGATAATTGACACCAATTAAACAAACAAAGCCCACATTAATTATTGAAGGTGGCTAAAACTGCACAGCAATATCACATTGCTATGATTAATTAGTTGAACAATGTTTTGAAAAGAATAGCAATTTTTCACTTTGCTTAGGAACTTTTGTCGTAATGGCTCAATGGTTATAAAAGTACAGTTGTCAAGGCAACTGTGCAGAGCATCTGCTTAGTAAATAGTGCAGTTTCAAATGTGTGAAAGCAAATGAAAAATCCAACTGAGTTACATAGACACCATGGATAAAAGTGTCTGTTGACTGATGGCAGTATTCTGGTTGTCACTGTGTAGTAATGGTTGTATGTCTATGAGCAGACCATGCAAACAATGCATTCCCACCTCTTTACCTTTGTATTTGCTACATCTTTTATGGAAATACCATACTCAATGATACCACCTTATCTCTAACACTCTCCTTCCTTCTAGTAAAATACTATGAATCCCAGAGAGTCAGCTTAAATGACATCCACTCAATGGTCCTTAGGCCTTCTTAGTATTTGAATACAATTTTCTGACATTGAGACTGTAATTTTGGGCACGTTGCTTTGTACAAAGATTAATGATATTTGTTTTCCCTGGAAGGCTAAATGTTCTTTGAAGTCTCTTTGCTTTTGACACGCAGCACAGTGCTAGCACAGACCAGGTGCCAATTGGTAATTTGACACGAAATGGCAATGTTGCCCCTATGAATTCTCTAAATATTATACTCAGTCACATAGATATGCTATTACCCTGCTATGATCCCAAATGTAGCAAAGATGGAGGTGGCAATAATTGTGCTACCCTGTTCCATTCCAACGAGTTAGCCTGGAGGTGATGCTTAGATTGTACTGATATTTAAAAATTCTCGAGTAGATAGCACTGAGAAAAGACAGGATTGCTTGGTTAAATCAATGAGAAAGAGTTGGATTACAAGGGAGATGACTCTTAAGAGACAGTGATTTGCAAATATGAGCCAACAGAATACGTAACGTTGTTATTAATGAGAAAAAAACTTTGCTCATATTTTGGACTGTTCATACCTGGTGCCATTTATAACTTAGGACTGTATTATGATGACATATGAAACATTGCAGCAGTTAAAATACATACAGTTTTAAAATTGTGCTCTAGGGACCGTAAGGTCAGGTTAGAATCTGAGTACAGATACTCAACCTTTAGAGCCAATATCTGATTCTTATCCAGCAATATTTGGTGGGGGTGAAGTGAGATGAATCAAACATTTCAAGATGTCATTAGTCAGTTTTGTTTTTTTTTTTTCTTGAGGAAGATTAGCCCTGAGCTAACATCTGCTACCAATCCTCCTCTTTTTGCTGAGGAAGACTCGCCCTGAGCTAACATCTGTGCTCATCTTCCTCTACTTTATACATGGGATGCCTGCCACAGCATGGCTTGCCATGTGGTGCCATGTCCGCACCTGGGATCGGAACTGGCAAACCCTGGGCCACCAAAGTGGAACGTGCGAAATTAACTGCTACACCACCCGGCCGGCCCCTGTTCTTTTTTCTTTTTTTATTCTTTCTTTTATTTAGAATTATTAAAAACTACTTATAGATCATGCTATGTAAAACTATCACTCTAGGTAGTAGAGTAATAATTATTATGAAGACAAAATATTTCTTGGTTTTTAAAAAATGACAACTTTCTAAACTTTGATTCTTAATGCGCGCTGTTAACATGTGTTTACAAATGTGAAACAGTATTTTTGCTTATTATAAGATAAAGTCTTAAAATCCAGGTACATAATTACTTAAGGAATCATATTTTTCTGTCAGAGATTTTAAATTCCTGAACTCTCAACACTTATGATTACTTATAATTGTATTTTAAACAGAATAATTTATTCAAATATTCATACTTTGTATTTAATTTGGTTAATTTTCACACATTAAGGTATCTATAACATAGCCTTTTCAAATTATCTCAATTATTATTGAATTGATTATTGTTCTGCCTGCTGTTGATCAATATCTGCTGCTAATTGCATGGCTCCTAAATGCAATAAATCCAACATTCTGTTTGTGTAAAAACTGAACAGGTACTTATTCTAATGTGGATCTATCACTAGATAAAAACGATCATTTTGGAATGAAGTTTTAGACATAAATGTGCATTGCTTTCTTAAAAACTTAATGTTGCAATTACATTTTCTCTGCATCAATCATCTCACTTAATATGTTTTACCTATCATATTTAACATGGATATTTAGGAGGATAAAGTGAGCTTTCCCCATCACAAAGTAACTCACATGTCTGAAATTGATTTCTTTTTCAAAAATAAGAACTGCTTCTAACATATTGTTTGTCGTTCATAAACAAGCGATATATCAAGAGAGCTATTGCAGTGACCAGATCCTGTTATGCCTTAGACTACTTTCTGATGATGAGAACCTTGCCCATTTGAAGGCTACTAAAACTGAGTGTTGCCCCACGGCTTAGAATGAAGGTAATGTCAGCTTAGAACACACTTGAGAATGACCAGTACATTTAGCCTATGTACTCAGGGCATCCACAGGTAGAATTATCTGAAATTCATAATGTGTATTCATTTCTAAGAAGCTGAGGATGTATTATTTGCTGTCATCCTCTTTAAGAGCTATAGAGAAAATTGTTCCATCTTTTATCAGCAGCGGGACATCAGGATATTAGCTTAAGTGTCATTGTTCATTTCATCAGCCACTGAACAGTTAACTGATTCTTGTTCATTTCATTGTCTGTTTCAGTGTTACTCACTGAAGTCAGTCTGGCCACTTATTGACTGATTGTAACCAAATGATGCGAAGAGGCTGGAGAAAGAAATTACAGGAACATTCTTGGATCACTCACAGCTGTAGTGACAGACGGAAGAACTGGATCACACTAGCAATTTTATGCTAGTAAATCATGCATAGATGGTACCTTTTTATATTTACTTTATTTACTCATTGAAATGCAGAAAAGGAAAGAAATTGCTTATTGTATCTTCCAATTGTCTATTCACTTGAGAAGTTCTTGCAATACTTTTTCTGTTGTGTTTTCTTAGCTTCTCTTGGGTTTCTTAGCTTCTCTCTGACCTCAGGGACAGGGGGCCAAATTCTCAGACAGCTCCTTCTTTCTTTGAATGTCCCAATTTGAATAAAGTTATTTTATGTCTCCAGTCAACAGGTCTTGCCTGTGTACTATTTGGGCCATTTCAGGCACAGAAACACATAACTATACATATATATATGTGTGTGTATATATATCACAGCCATTAAGATTGTGAGCCCTGTAACTAGAATGCTTCAGTTCTAATTCTGGCTTTATCATTTACTAGCTGTGACTTTGTCAGTGGATACAGAGAAACCACTTGACAAAATTCAACATTAGCTCATGATAAAAACTATCAACACTATGGGAATAGAATGGAACTTCCTTAGTTTGGTAAAAGGCTTCTTCTAAAAAACAGTGCCTAGGGGCCAGTGCTGTGGTGCAGTGGTTAAGTTCATGTGCTCTGCTTCATTGGCCCGGGGTTCACCAGTTTGGATCCCAGGGACAGACCTATGCATCGCTCATCAAGTCATGCTGTGGCAGGCATCCCACAGATAAAATAGTGGAAGACTGGTACAGATGCTAGCTCAGGGCCAATCTTCCTCAGCAAAAAGAGGAGAATCGATGGGGGATGTTAGCTCAGGGCTGGTCTTCCTCAAAAATAAATAAATAAATAAAGTCATGATTTGAACTTTTGCAAAATTAAAACACCTACAGTCATGCACCACGTAACAACATTTCAGTCAACGATGAACTGTATATACAACAGTGGCCCCATGAGATTAGTATCATATAGCCTAGAAGTGTAGTAGGCTATACCATCTAGGTTTGTGAAGTGCGCCCTGTGATGTTCACACAAGGATGAAATTGCCGAAGGATGCATTTCTCAGAACGTATCCTAACCATTAGACGATGTGTGACCGTATTATACTATTTCTTATCTTTCAGATCTCTAACAAGTAAGAGATTGATAATGCCCAGTGAAAAAGCTATGAAGAGGCAGGGATAAGCCAACACTTTTCATGATGAAACAGCTCTGAATTCAACAGGAACCCCACTGGAATGGGACTGAAACTGTGGGCATTTTTTGAAATTGTAAATCACTCCTATTACTCTTGGATTGTACTTCTCATTGATCATTTCTATACCTGTGGTTCTCATCACAATTCACCATCTGGTCTCCGCTGTTCTTGTGGGTGACTAAAGAAAAGGTCTGTGACCACACTGAAACAAAGCAGCAAAGAGAACAGCGACAGTCTGAGGGAAGATGCATGTCCCGCAACGTCAGGAGGCAAGTGTGTTGAAAAGAGCAGAGGCCTGTGGAGAGAGTGGGCAGCACCATTTGGAGCTGAAGACTCCGT
This sequence comes from Equus quagga, assembly GCF_021613505.1. Taxonomy (NCBI): domain Eukaryota; kingdom Metazoa; phylum Chordata; class Mammalia; order Perissodactyla; family Equidae; genus Equus; species Equus quagga. Next base: position 7,822,804 of record NC_060280.1, read on the forward strand.
ACAGGACCAGTTTGTGAGAGACGAGAGCATCTTCCTAATGAATCCGATATATACTTAGATAGGTATCGTGGGAAGAAATAAATGAGTAGCAAAACGAGATTCCCCACAGTGAAGCAGGATGAAAACCTGAATGATTTTATTTGTTATGTTAACATAAACATAGTTTTATATTAAAATTATTGAAGGGATAATTATTTTACAGTAGTTCATTTTAAAATTATAGTTCAAATGCAAAAAAAAATAAATTCCATGACCGAAGCACAAACAATAGAGTTGAAAATATCTTTCTAAATTAATTTCCTATTTGGTGAGAAGAGAAATGGCAAAAAATGTATGTGTCAAATGCCACGAAATGGGAAAAGATTTTCAATGACTAAGGGATGACATTACACTTTGTGTCAAAGCCAATTTGTTAGTTTCACCACTGTCAGGGGTTTGTGAACTCAGGGATCTAGATAAAGTGCCCCACATTAATCCCAGAAGAAGGACAGGAGGCTGCTGATCAATGGGGGCTTGCCTGAACTTGCTTAGATGCACAGAACTGTGAACTCAATGGGGCGTCATATCCTGAGTGTGTGTTTTCACAGGCTACACTTGACCAGTTTCCTTGCTTGGACTTTCTGACAAATCAAATACTTGGATCGCATCTTCTATCAGCAGCTGTAGTGAGCTTTTTGAAAATAACTTGGAAGTGTTCCCCTACAGATGTGCCCCTATATATTCAGCAGGATAACTACTATGAAAACTGATCTTTGGTTGCTGATTCATCAAATATTTATTGAGCATCTGTTTTGGAATATATCAGAAAAATAGTCCATAGTTGTTGGGGTTTTTTTTTTTTTTATGAATCTCTTGAGAAGCAGCACAGACATTAAACTGATTTTATAGGAACCGGTTGGTGAATAAATGACTGGCAGGCCTCCATTGCTCAAACTTACACCCAGGGCAGAAATCTCTAACACAGACAAACATTTTCCTCCCCAGGGAAGCTCCGCCACAACCTGTCACTTCCAGCCATCTAGCCAAGTTGGCATGCAAGAAAAAGACAATTTCCATCCTCTCATAGTAATTGGTTTTTTTCTGTCACATAGTTGGACAGAATGTCAGAGATAGTGGCTCTAATTTTCTATTTTTTATAGTCTTTGATATGTTCTGGCAGCCAAAAAACAAAGCTAGTCCAACAAAAGCCCTGATATGACTTCTGGGACTATATTTTGGGCTGTCACAGCGGGAATTGTCACTCTATGAAAGCTGACACCTATCACTTCTTTTTAGCTAAATAGTAGGAAAGTGGTATCTGTGTATATGTGTGTGTATGTATATATATGTACAGTGAGTACATCTGTTATGTAAGTGTGCAAGTATATACACATATGTGTATTTGTGCATTAACAATGTTCTAAGCTCTTTTCTGCCTATAATTACATTTTACCCTCACTTCTTTTAAGATTCTATTCACAGGCCACTTCCTCAGGGATGAACCACTTTCGTGATCTCTGAACATGAAATAACATTCTCCATCTGTTTGCATTGCCATTGTTTTCTTCACAGTGATTCTCCTTATCATGCATTCATTCATTTATTTTACCAGCTGGTTTTGCCTCTAAAATGTGCTCTTGGCGGGGGGGCTGGGTATTTTCTGTGTCTTTTTCACCATTATGTCCCCAGAACCTAGAGTCATACCTCACATAGATTCAATAATCAGTGAATGTTTGCTATATAAAATATATTGTGGGCAGTATGGCATGTTCTCTATTTTGTTGATGGTAAAGCAAATTCAAAACTTGACCTGCTTAAGGCGCACAGCAAGGAAGTCATACAATCTCTTGACCTTGCTGCTTCTATCTTGGCCCCTCCAAAGCTTAATGTTGTTTTGTATTTCTTGATTTTATTCCTGCAAATAGTGTTGGTAAAGACACTCAGCCAGAGAAAGTTCAATAAAACTTGATATTTAGCAATACTGTTAAATATATGCGAAGTGGAAAAAAGATTCAGTGGTATTACCTTGAAAAGGAGACTAACATTTTTATGGCCAGCAGGAAAGTGAATGATATGGACAAACTACCGATGTGTGTGCCCTTGATTGATTTACCTTATAAGAAAGCTTATTAACTCAAGATTGCACTAAAGCAGAAATTTTGGAGGCTCTGCTTTATGCCTCTCTGCTTAGCACATGCCATACGCTACTTCCAAATCATGAGTTTATGGTTTAATTGCTAGCACCTGCCATCACAATCCTTGTAATTGCCACTGGAATTAATTCGCCTTTAAGAGAGATAAGCAAAAATACATCTCTCTTCTAACTTTCTACTGCCTTCTCTGTCTCTCCAAGTTGTTCACACTTTTTTTTCTTTATGATCACTATGGATCTTATTTAAAAGGAAGTTCTCACATGCTAATATTAGGCCAGTTGCCTTCTATGCAAAGACAGATTGAGAGAAGAGGGCCAGGAGATATATTCAGAATCTATGTAGAATGGCAAATGTATTTATTTTTATAATTAAGTAGTATTTGTGGGAATGCTATTTTTCTTTCCAATTGACTAAGATGTATTTAAAAATACATGGACAGCATTGGCTGAATTTGAAATTTCTGGTACTATCATAACTTTCAAGGATTCAGTTGGAAGCAGGTAGCTAATGAAAGTTTCCTTAGATGATATGTCCAAGCAATGGTCTTGACAAAAGCTTAAGCAGCACAGAGAGGTAGTCACCCTGCTTTAATGGACACGGATATGGATTTGAGTCAGAAAAGGCTCAAGAGTCAAGGGAAGCAGAGAATGGGGTCGAGTTACAGGACTGGACTCGGTGTCTCTACAGGGAGAGAAGGCTGAGGGACTCATAAGAAATAAGGATTGCTAAAACTAAATTTTGTTTGGGTGGAGGCTATGATATATAATAATTTCCTCTTTCATTGACTCAAACTTTTCATATAACCTTCTGCCTAGCGCACAAACTTCGAATGGACAAGAGATAGATGCTTAAGAAGCCAAACTCAGGGGCCGGCCCCATGGCCAAGTGGTTAAGTTCGCGCACTCTGCTTCGGCAGCCCAGGGTTTCGCCGGTTCAGACCCTGGGCACGGACATGGCACTGCTCATCAAGCCAGGCTGAGGCGGCATCCCGCATAGCACAGCCAGAGCCACTTACAGCCAGAATATACAACTATGTACTGGGGGGCTTTGGGGAGAAGAATAAAAACATAAAAAAGAAGATTGGCAACAGTTGTTAGCTCAGGTGCCAATCTTTAAAAAAAAAAAAATTAAAACCCTCTCCAAAAACAGTTTAAAAAAAAAGGAAGCCAAACTCAAAGCAAGTATCACGTATCAAGACTGTATCAGAAGTGAGAAATTAGAGGAAAATATACACCCCTCCAAAATTTCCTGATATGTTAGAAACATTGTTCCGTGCCCCAGCATATAAACAAAAAAGGCTTGAAGATAATTGTATTAAGAAATGAAAAAGTAGATGAGCCAAACAGTCTGGCGGAATTGGGGACATCCAGGTAAATGACTTCTGGTGAACACTCAGGATAGAATCTTCTTAAATTTGTTTCTCTCTGTCCTTATCCCATTCATTCTGAATTAGTGGATTTCTGAATGTGTGTGCAGTTTTCACATCTGGCTTCTATGATAAGTAGTTTGCATTTAATCTAGGAGACAGCAGGACACCAATGAAGACTTTTGAGCCAGAGATTCACATATAATAGATTTTGCATTCAGGTTGCTGGAATTTCCAGGGTAAAACCAGAAATTGTCTTTCTGAATATTTGGATTATAGAAAAATATAGGGATTAATAAGAGAGACATTTAAGAGGCTGACATTTTTTTTTTTCACTTTCTAGAAGTAAAAACACATATACCACTATCTATTTCACAAGCATAAAAACATCGCTCTCTAGTGAATGGAATTACAAGATTACAAAGAGAGCCCTCCATTCCTTTACTGTGGTGAGTAGGTTTTCCCAGATGGTTTTCTCCATACCAGAGAATTTCTCGTAGAATCAGGACAGTGGTGAAGAGAAGTGGCCTGGTTCTCTCTACTGGATGATGAGAGAGAAGGCAGCTGCTTTTCTTCTTTTTTTGGTGATATACAGGAGGAAAACTTCTTCCGTCTTTCTTTCTAGGTTCTTTGGCTTGCCTCGTAATTAAATTGACATCAGACAGATTGACAGGAGAAAAACAAATTTAATTCTGTACATACAAGCGCCCCACAAAGATGTGACAGGCTCTCAGACAGTCAGATAATTGAAACCTCTAAGTCATTCTGAGTTAAGGAGAAGGGAAGAGGGGTCTGAGGCTTCAAAGGGAAGGAATACGATTCACAGGAAGATGGGAAGAGCAAATATTTGGTAAACAAACGGTTGCGTGTCATGCACATAAGCCTTTCTGATATAAGAAGTTATCTCCGCTAATGGCTCTCTTCCTGGTACATGCTCCTTATCTAAATTATTTTAGGCAGTTAAGAGAGAAGTAAAAGCTCTTCTTGAGTCTGTTGAGCCTTGATTGTCTTCAGCTTGAAATAATCCACATGCCAAAGTGGTACATTCTGGGGTAGTCTGCCCTGAACTCCATCAGTGATTTTCCATAAACAGAGAGTCAGAGAGAGAGACAGAGAGACAAAGAAAGGAAGAAAGGAGGAGGAAAGAAGAAAATTAAAAAAATTTAAAATATAAATTCCTACTTTGAGGAAATTAGTGACAATTCAGAGGTATATATTCACCTCTCTTTCTTTAACACTCTATTAACGTACACTGGTGTAGATTTGAATGCCATTTTTCTAACATTTGGATTTTAAAAGATAAAACCTTTCTCCTGGGAGCGCAATAATTGATTCAAACATGACCTGCCATTGGTCCAGCTTGTAACTTCACTTCCCTTTTCCAAATCAGAGTTTAAATTAGTGGCGAATTTGCTACAGTGACCCTGCTTAACTGTTTTCTTAGCAAAATAGGGATTAAATCATGTTGGAAATCATCTTTGGTTCTGGTGTTTGGCAAACTGCTACTGAGAAGTCTCTTCTTATTATTAACCAGACATTGCTCTTTCTGGACTATCGTTCACCCAAACAAGCTAGAAAATACCACTTCCAGTCCACAGTCCCAGAGCCCACTTGTTTGGCTTCGGTTTTATCTCCTAAGGACAATGACAGCCTCTCTCTCTGGGTTGCAAAAATTTGCTCTATCTCTTTTGCCCTTGATAGCGCATATCTCCACCCCAATTTCAGATTCTTTCAAATGTATCTTCTTAAAAAATCTTTTTGCTGATAGGGATCTAAGGTTTTTTGAGTTCATGATGCACTTTCGTTAGATATATATTCTTATCTCTATCCACAGGAAAAAATAAAAGCAACCAACTAGAAAATTAATAAACACATGTAGTCCTTCATTTGGGGGTGAAAAAAGTTGAATGTATATTTCTCAGTTCACCTCATTGACTTTTCAAAATGATGTGTCACACTATTCTCTAAATACACACAGACACACACACACACACAGGTGTATAGATTTCAAACTACTGTATAGGAATGCTAGTACTCTGAAAAGAATATATATATGCCCACATGACTTATATTTTAAGGCATGCCATCCCAAACGTATCCTAACAATTTGGCTAGGTATTCAGCCAGCCATATCTGGGGTAATGCAGTAATACATAAAGATGGATACATAATTTTATTTATAGAAATTATAAGACTCTTGATAGGTAGATACAATTTCTCCGACCTTATGGGAGTTCCCAGGGACAGCCATAAACATGGCAAGTGACCTTCTATGTCATTGAACACCGTAAACCCTTTTGAAAATGAACACTATCCCCACTGCTGGAGTATTCTTTCTGAGAAAGACTGAAAAACTCATACAAGAGGCAGAAGTGGTGGAAAATTTAAGAAAAAGGAGAAGAAAAGGTAAAAATTGTTCTACCAAAATATCTAAGCCAATTTTGGGGGACTACTAGCTCTCAATGATAAGGTAGTAGAATCTTTTAGTAAGTACAGTGCGAGTTGAACCAAGGCAGTAATTTTAACTTAAAATACCAGCAATATACAATGCTAATGCCAATTGCCCAGCAGTGGCCATGGAAACCTTTCACTTTAAAATTACAGCTCTGCCTGCTGCAAAAGGTGTGAGTACAACTTCTCAACTTGCTGTTTTCCCTGCTCACAGCCCCTGACTCTTGAACCCCTTTCTAGCTGCTTCCAACTTCTCCCCTCTGAAAACGTGGTCATATTTTCTGTCACGTTGTTGATTGAAATATAATTTCATTATTCTTTGCATAAAAAATTTCTCAAGCTTCACAATATAAATTTTGTAACACCAAGAAAACTTTCAGGACTGTTTCCAAATTTGGAAATATTTCGATCAAGTTTTTTTCACATATGAGCTATAAATTTTCAAAAAGTAAGTTCTGGTTATCTGAGTTTCAAACCTCGTCTCTACTATATTATTCACTTACTTCCAGTGCTAAGCATTAAGGAATATGTTCACTATGCAGCATGACCTTTGGCCCCACACCTTCATGTCAGTTTGCCAGGTGAGTGCCAGGTCAAGGGTGAGAACAGTCCTAGAAGCCATTTCTACACCAAGATGACTAATCAAAACACATCTACACACAGATATGACTGTAGGCCCAGAATTATATCCACTAAATGGAAACTACAATTATCTCTCATGCCACTGTCCCTCAGCTGGACTCTGAAATTGCTGGTCTAAGGCCACTTGACATGACAGGAATGTGATATAGGAGAAGTTGGAGTTGAGGAGGCAGTGATAGTGACTGGTTTTGCTTACAGTATTTTCCTTTTGCAAATTTAAAAAATATGTATGTGAACACGTGATAACTGTGCTTCCCAGGGCCTGTGCCTTTGATGCTCGTGCTTCACCTCTTCTCCTGTGAGCACTGTGCCTTTTAGATTTTATTTTTTTTTTTTTTTAGATTTTTTTTTTTATTTTTTTCCTTTTTCTCCGCAAAGCCCCCCGTACATAGTTGTGTATTCTTCGTTGTGGGTTCTTCTAGTTGTGGCATGTGGGATGCTGCCTCAGCGTGGTCTGATGAGCAGTGCCATGTCCGCGCCCAGGATTCGAACTAACGAAACACTGGGCCGCCTGCAGCGGAGCGCGCGAACTTAACCACTCGGCCACGGGGCCAGCCCCGCCTTTTAGATTTTAATTGTGTAGGGGAGGAAAAATAATTTTCCCTCTACTCTTCTAGCTTCTTGGCTGAAATCCCCTGTAATAAAAGACAGATTAACAGGAGATGTTACAAACAGATGTTTAGCAATTTGTTTACCTCCTGCGTACATGGGAGATACCCAGGGAAATGGAACTACTCCCTAAAATGACCCAAGCCACCACTTAAATATTACTTCCAGCTTAAGACAAAAGATGCTGCAGTGGGCAGGAGCCAGTTATGTATGGGAGGTTACCAGGCAAAGCACAATAAACAAGGGTATGGTTGGTATGCAGATATAAGTCACTGCCTTCTCCATTGATAAGTTTCTAGAGATTTAGTCATCCTTCTCTTCCTGGTACAAAGAGGGTGACACCCTTACAAACACATTGAGGTGTTGCCTAATGACAAGGATACGTTCTGAGAAATATGTCATTAGGTGATTTCATTGTTGTGTGAACCTCACAGATGTACTTAATCTAGATGGTATAGCCTACTACACACATTAGGGGATATGGCACCAATCTTATGGGACCACTGTTGTACATGTGGTCCCAACATTGACTGAAAAGTCATTACGTGGTGCATGATTGTAGAGATTTCCCTTATAAATGCAAATTTCTCTTACAATAGGGTAACTTCTACTTGGTGTTCAGAATTTCTCCTATGCTTATTGTTTCTTAAAAAATAACAAGCCCAAATTAATCAATATGCCAAAGAGGCATATTTTGGAGAGGATGGAGCAAAAAGACTGGACAGGGTTCTGCTCTAACATACACTGGGTGGCTTAGAGTCGGAATTGATTTAATGACTAACAAAAAATAGTTTGTACCCTTTCAATTGGTATTAAAGCTTTACAGTCTTTAGAGACTTTGATAGGCATCCTCTAGACCTATACTGGCCAGTTCCTGATTCCTAAAACCAGACTGGAGCATGAGTTCTGTGAGGGCGGCATCTTAGTCCTGCTGGGAGCTGTATCCCAAGTGCCTATAGATACTTGGCGTTAGAGTCAGTACACCAGAGACTGGTGAGCAAGTGAATGAATTGTGTCCATCCTCATTTTAACAGAAAAGCACCTGGCTCTCTGAAATTTATTTATTTATGTCCCTGTATTAAATCCTTCTAAAATAGCAGCTGTAACTAAGTGATTTTTCACCTGGCAAATATTGGATTGCCTAGAGACACAGTCTTATGAGGTCCTTCCACTCTCACCACAATCATGGAGCACCTACTAAGTAAAACTTACTTTTAGGCAAGGATGAGTGCTAATATTAGAAATACATATCTATGATGGATCAATGAATTCTGTTGAGAAGAATAATACCAAAAAATTAGGGTTGTCAAAAGAGGGGAAATGTACCTAAAAGTCTGCCTCTTCCTGGTCACTTTTAGATCTTTGAAGGTATGAAATTACGTTTCTTGAAGAAATCTGGGAGATAGGTTCTTATCTAGTTTTAACATTGAAGAACAATAAAGCTGAGAAAAGTTAAATAACTTGCTCAAGTTCTCAGTGAGTAAGCCATGAAGCTGAGAATTTTACTAAGGACTCTGGTTCCTAAACCCATGATCACGTTTCCTGCCATAAATGAAACTTATGGATGGTATGGCAAGCAAATCCATTACGCCTTCCAGTCTTTGTTAAGCAGAATCTTTCCTAGGCTACTAAGAAAATGACCTATATCAGGATTTGTTCCTTCTCACTGTGCTCTTTATTTTTTAGAAGGGCAACCTCTTACTTGGGGAGCCCCCAAATATTAATTTTGGGGAAGGTATGTTCAATAGAAAGATATATCTATGTTACTTCCAAGCTTATGGACTTTCAAATCACAGGCTGAAATAAATAAGACATTTCACTTGGAGATAATAAGTGGAAGATGAAAAAAGAAGAAAGAATTCAAGTAGGGAGGAGAGCGGAGGGCTGAAAGCCATGAAGGAGGGAAGGTATGAGACCCGAGTACAGACAAGAAGACAGCCCAGGGGACTGATGTAAGGGGCGCCAGGGAAGGTTGGTAACAGGCTCAAAGCTTTAGAGGAGATTACCCTAAAAGTAAAAGAACTATAACATATTGACATAAAATTATAGACAGTTCTCAAAAAAGTTTTTTTTTTCAAACTACTGAGAAAAACACCTGGAAGGTGGAAGAGACGGAAGAAAGCATACATTTCCCAAGAGTAAATGAATGATGTGCATAAAATAAGATCACACTGGCCTTAGTGATCAGAGAGACAGGTGAAGCTGAGGAACACCACAGAGAGAGCAGAGCCGCGCTCGGCTTACCCGGGCGGTGTCTGCTGAAGTCACGCTCTCAGGACTTTCACTCCGGGAAGAAAACGGCCAGAGTCATCATTCCCTGTAGTGCTCCTGGAGACACCGAGGCCCAGTGTCTTCTCTTTGCATTGTATTGTACAGCCTTTTAATTGTATTCAAACGTAGTTTTCTTTAATTACAATTAAATTATAGAGCATACAAATATAGACACATGTACCGCAGGCAGTATTTTTAGGAAGAAAGAGAAGGGAGTATTTCATTGACTGAAAATTGACCTTACCAGCTGGTTACTATGACTCTTGAGGCAAAATTCAGTGAAGGCAAGGGTATGTATCCTGTGCATAAACTCTAACCATCTGGCATTTCCTCTGTTTCCTCCAAGCTATAGAACTCATTGAAGGATGAGTCCATAATCTTTCACCAGCAGCCTGAAAGACCCCAGAGAAGAGAGGTTGGGATAAACCAGGCCAATGACAATGAATGGGCAAAATCCTCTCCTACAACATGATATTCGTGTTATGTTGTGTATATGCATGTTGTTGAAAGCTGCTATAAATCCTTCTGGGAAGTAGGCAGGGTATAAATTATGGGTTAATATACAGGCCTGTCTGGGAGTCAGAGGCACCATATGACAGCTTTACTCCCACTCAGAGTGTGACATTTGGTTACTGCTCCGTGTCTCTGAGTTCCTAAAATCAGGAAAGAAATAGAACATAGAACACTGAACATCAAACACTGACGTGTAATAAATGATATAAAAAGACACCTGACAACCTTCTGTAAGGTTCTGCAACTCGGAAGCCCTCTTCTCATTGCCCGCTGTCCACAATGGGTCTCTCAACTTCAGCTACTCCACGGATCTTCCGCTCCTCATCGCAAGCAGGAATCAATCTAGCACAGACTTTCTCCTACATAAACAGAGTTTACAAAGGGAAGCTTGGGGTTTTGGTCTCCTTTGCTCTTTTTTTAATAGCTTTCTGGGGTCAGTGAGCAGATGCATCACAACTGCCTACCTGGCCAAATAGCGCTGTGTTTCCAGGCCCGCCTTAAAGGCCTTCAGGGGAATCTCCTTCCATTTATTGCGAAGCTATTTAAATAAAGTCCTTTTCATCACCCCTGACAACCCTGTCACAAGAACAGTAAAACACATTGTATTTATTCATTAGGAAACAATAGATACAACCTAGGGAACCATAAGTGAATTTCGTTGTCAGCATGAGTCTGTAATAGGCCATCTCTTGGGCATTTACTTTTTTCTTGAAATACTCAGTCCAGTCTTATGTTGAGAAAATATGTGAAAGTAAGTCCCAATATTTTAGCTTTTTAAATTAAGGTTAAATTTATATCTCTTATTTTACCCTGTTTCTAATTCAACACAAATTTACCAATATCTAATATAATCATCATGTGAGGCATCATGTGAGGCATTAGAAATGTAGGGATGAATAAGGCAAACATTTTCATTTAAATGGATAGTTGGCAACTGATAGCTGAAAAGGTAGAAAGGAAAATAAATAAAAATTCACCAGAAAAAATTAGGGCCAGAATGAATGCAATACGAGGTGAGACTATGGTCAGAAAAGAGGTGGCAAATTAATTTTGCTTGGGAGAGAGACAGGGAAGTATCTTTGAAAGGAATAAGGCTTACAGGATGAGGGAAATTTTCTCCATGGATAGTGGAAGTGCTGTAGGAGGAAGGGTGGAACATTCTAGTCAGAGAGAGTAACAATGGCAGAGATGTGGAAGTGGGAGAGTTGACAGAAAATTTCGGGAATGATAGCAATTTGGTACCATTAAAGCAAAAGGTTGCTCAACAGAGACATGGCAAGTAAGAAGCTGAGAAGGTGGACTGGGGCAACCTTGTAAACAGACTGTGTACAAACCTAAGGGTCTGGGCAATGATGATTTTTAAGTAGATTTAGTAGATGTTGCTCACTCGGCAATTGTCCCCTCCCTCCCACTCTACCTTCTTGTTCTTCCAACAACTGCACTACAGTATCCTTTGGAGACCCTCTCCCCTACTTACTGTCAGCATGCTTCAGGTGAAGAGGGGATCTCTGGCTTTTTGCTCCAGAGTGGGCATGTGAACTCTGCCTGTCAGCCAGAATATTTCACCTTCATGACAACAGTGATTGGATGAGGGATGAGTAAAAGTGATTCAGGATTGTTCAGAGAGAATTTGCTAGAGGGATAAATGAACAGAGTCTGAAGTGTCGACGAAAATAATCCATAACCAATCTATAAATGAAAATTTGGGTGAGTTTATTCTGAGCTTAAATCTGAGGATTATAACCCGGGCCTTTCTTCCCAAAGGAAGAAAGGGCACCAAAGAAGTGGGGTGCACAGACTGGTTATATACCCCCAGAGAGGATGTCTCACATAGGATTGAAATGTCCCTTTTACAATAGTCGCGAGACTGCTCTGTCGGCACAGCGATTGATGGAAACAGCAGGTAGGTCTGCTGTCTCAGTGAACACAGCAGGGTGGCAGTCTGTTGTCTCCAGCTGGGTGGTCACAGGTGAGCTGGGTGGTCAAAGGTGAGTGCAGCAATCAGTTCCTAGCCTAAGGAAAAATGCTTATCCCTAAGGAAATGCTAATGTGGGGGGAAGTTGCACCTTTATCTCAAGGGCCTTTGTTCTGGCCGTAGGAAATGTCTAAGCAGATATGCAATGCGTGCTCAATAGCCACAGTCAGGTCCTTTTGGAAAAAACAAAGTCAGGCCGAATTAGGTTTATACCAAATGGCTTCCTCATATGCTCCAATATATCCTATTGCTTGCCATTTTTATTTGTCAAAAGTTAGAAAGAGACTGAGTAATGACTAAATTCAGTGATACCTAATACAGAAATAAACCTGAAATTTTAAGATTGAGTTGAACTTCTTTCATCTTCAACTAAGAATTCCTGATAAAACATCACATACATGCACTTTTTACATATATGTTTTATAGAGGTCACTATTACTCTGACACCAGAAGGATATATTGCCGTAAAAGAGAGTGGAAGAAGGGACATCTGATAAGCCAATGTTACTGGCAAAGCTTTGCTGAGGGCCTAGATTAAGACAGCACCCCTAGGGTTGGAGGATGAAGGCCTCACCTTTGTATTGCTCTCTCTTGGGTTCCCAGCCCCCAGCTCAAGTCCTAACACATAGATAGTACTCAAATTTACTGAATGAATGACCAGGGCATGAATTCAAGATAGAGAAGCTTATGAGAGGTATAAGTAAGGGTGAGGGGAGACAAGGAATTTAATAAGATGCTCATATTTCTAATGAGGACACTAGATAGACATAAGTGGCATTATTCAAGCTGGTTACAAGGAGAAGCTAATAGAGGTATGGTGGGATAGTAGCAAAGGAAGAATACAGTTTTACATACTTTGAGTCAGTGTTAGTTTTTGGCTTTTGATTTATGTGATTAATCTTCTTTACCATATGCTTAGATATTTAAAAAAGCAGAACTCTATATACACCTATTAAAATCTTACCTTTTAGATGTGTCCCAAAGGCAATCTCATCCATGGAATTTTACCCAATGTTCCAATCTAAAGTGATACCATTTTATCATAAATCCTCCAATAATTTGTAATTATTTATTTTAACACACTTCTCATATGTTGATTTTTTGCACTCGCAAGAGTCGGTTTCTTGCTCAACTGCAGCTCCTTAAGCTCAAGAGCTGTTCTTCATTCTTCTTCACGTCTCCCAGAGTTCCTAGAAAAGTGCGTGGCAATTGAAGATTCTCTCCAAATATTTGTTTAAAAAATAACACTTAGAGGGGCCAGTCCAGTGGCGCAGCAGTTAAGTTCGCATGTTACCCTTCAGCGACCTGCGGTTCACCGGTTCAGATCCTGGGTGCAAATCTATGCACCGTTTGTCCAGCCATGTTGCGGTAGGCATCCCACATATAAAGTGGACGAAGATGGGCATTGATGTTAGCTCAGGGCCAGTCTTCCTCAGCAAAAAGAGGAGGTTTGGTGGTGGATGTTAGCTCAGGGCTAATCTTCCTTAAAAAAAATCTTAAAATTAATAAATAGATAAATAACATTTAGAGACTTTTGAAGTTATGAGGTGCTTACTAAGTACCCTTCTCAGAAAGAAGTTAATTAAACCTATTTATCTCACTTTTATTTTTAGGAGCAAGCTTTCACTTTAAACTATATCTAGAACCACCATACTTCCTACTGTAAAATGTGCTCCCCTACCGCCCCACTCTCTCTCACCCTGCTCTGTAATTTTTCTAAAACAACTTCTATTATAAGACATAATTTATTTTTAAGCATTTTGGTATTTTATATTGTCTTTATCATCCAATTAGACTGTAAACTTTATGAAACTGGTATCTTTATTGTATTCATTGAGATATTTTAAGCAACTAGAACAGAGACTTGTACATAGTAAACACAAATAAATGAATCAACTGGATGTCATTTATTTATTTTATTGGTGACCTGCACTTCCTAAGACTCCAACCTCTCCTGCCTCCGGCGGACACCACTGATGTTGTGGTCCGTGTAAGATCCTCCCTGGGAACTGAGCAAGGCACGGCCACCAGGGTTCTCGGGAGATGCTCTGCAAAGCCACTAAACTATGAGGCCCATGAAAGTAGGAATTTGTGTCTGTTTTGTTTTCTGCTATATCCTCAGATCTTAGAATTACTTCCGAAACATAATAGATACTCGTTAAATTATTATTTAGTAAGGAGTGAATAAATGAATAGAGTACAAGACTCCATTATAAAATAGTAGAAGAATGAGACCTCTCAAAGGCTTAGACACTGTAAATGTGAGACTAACTGCCATTAACAGAGTGAAACAGATACTAGAAAAGGAACCTGTCTATTTTCAGTCAAATAATAGTCAAGATCAGTACAGCAAAAATGAAAGCTGATGATTCAGTTGAAAGAGTGAAAACCAAGAACATCTATCCATAAATTTAATATTCTTTTTTTCCTCGTTCACTGAAAGTATACTTAATCGACTCTAACAGTCATTGGTAAAGGAGGAGAGAAAAGGGAATATAAAATTTATAAAATGCCAATTTCTGAGCACAGATGGGGATCAAAAAAAGAGAGATTCCATGAACAAAAGCCACAAGAAACAGAATGAATTAGACATGTGTTGTCTGCTGGCTCTTCTGTAGACTCGTGTTCGCAAAGGAGGCTGTGGGTAAGACTGACAGCTGCTTTGGTTTCCTCTCTCAACAGTAATGAATAAACACAGAGAAATCTTAGGTATGCCAAAGCAAAACTTCTGGAAAAAGAAAGGAATATATTATGCAGTGCAAAATATGATCCACACGCACATGCAGGTGCACACACACACTGTAACAAACTATTTCAACTTAATGCCTGAATTTTGAATAAGAAAGAGCTTTATTCATGAGGAGGTTGCACATTCATGAGCAGGTTGCACTCAGCAAAGAAGAGTAACAGGGGCTGCAAATTTCTGCTTCTGAAACTAATGAGATGCTGGGAAAGAATTGTGGCTCCCAGCTTTTTACTCTACGCCACTGATAGGCCATGGATGCTGCTCCCTATCACACTCTGCCAAACACCATATTTGTTTTTAAGCTGTAAAATTGTTCACAGCCTCTTCAAGCTGTTGTTGGGTCCATGGTCCTTCTGTAGTAAATGGCACTTTAAATGTTAAGCATCTCCCTTATAGGAAAATTTCTAACATCCCCGCAGTAGATCGAATGGCTCCCCAAAGACATCCATATACTAATTCCCTGGAACCTGTGAACATGTGATCTTATGTGGCAAAAGGGACTTTGTGGATATAATTAAGGTTATAGACCTTAAAATAGAGAAAATATCGTGGATTAGCCCAGTGAGGCTAATGTAATCCCATGAGCCTTTAAAAGCAGAACTTTCTTCAGCTGAGGTTGAAGAGACGCAGCAGAAGGCATAAATTAGAAAGATTAGAAGTGCGAGAAGGACTCATTGCATGTGCCCTAGCTGATCTGAACACAGAGGAGACAATATGACAAGGAATACAAGCAGTTTACAGAGCTGAGAGAGGCTCCTGGAAGACAGCCAGCAAGAAAACAGGAACCTCAGCCCACCGTGCAAGGAAATGAATGTTGCTAACAACCCAAATAATCTTGGAAGTGGATTCTGTCTTGGAGCCTCCAGGTAAGAGCCCAGGACAGCCAACGTATAGATTTTGTCCTTGTGAGAATGAGGGCAAAGTAAACAGCTGAACTTCCCCTGGAATTCTGAGCTGCAGAACTGTGACATAATAAGCATATGTTCTTCCAAACATTTATAGAAGAATTAGCACAAATTCTTCACAATCTCTTCCAGAAAATAGAATAGATAGGAACAATTGCTAGTTCATTTTATGAAGCTGGTATTACCCTGATAACAAAGCCAGATGAAAACAGTACAAAGAAAGAAAACTATGAACCAATATCACTCATGACTATAGACACAAAACTACTTCACAAAATATTAACAAACACAGTTCAGTGATATATGAAGAGAATTATACACGACGACCAAGTGCAATTTATTACAGAGATCCAGGGGTGTTTAATATTCAAAAATCAATCAATGCAATCCAACATAGCAACAAGCTAAAGAAGAGAGTTCACAGAATTATGTCGATCAATGCAGACAATAATTTGACAAAATTCACCATGGCTCCATGAGTAAATTCCCAGAACTATACGAATGGAGTGGGAGTTACTCAACCTGATGAAGAGCATATCTGAAAATCGGAGGCTAACCTTGTGGGTAATGATTACACTGAATGCTTTTCCCCCAAGATCAGAAGGCAGGCCATGACGCAGGTTCACTCTGCTCTGATTCAATACTATGATGGAAATTCTAGCAATATATGAGGCAAGAAAAGGAAATCAAAGCCTACACATCGGAAAGGAAGAAATAGAACTGCCCTTCTTTTCAAATGACATGATTGCCTATGTAGAATATCCCAAGTAATCTATAATAAAAGAAAATCCAAGAAATAATGAAGTCAGCAATTTTGCGGTATACAAAAGATAAACATACAAAAATCAAAATCTATTGTATTTTTAGATACTAGCAATGAACATGTGTACATAGACAATACAAATGTAATATCATTTACAATCACTCAAAAAATGAAATAGGTACAAATCTAACAAAATCTATGAGATTTACATGCTGAAAACTATGAAACACTGATGAAAAGAAATCAAACAATATCTAAATAAATAGACATACATTCATGGATTGGAATAGACAACATAATAAAGATGTCAGTTACCCCAAATTGACATACAGCTTTAGTAACATTCCTACTAACATCTCAGCAAGGTTATTATTTTTTTTGTAGATATACACAAGCTTACTCTACAATTTCTATGTAAAGACACACTCCCTAGAATAGCTAAAACCACTTTTAAAATGAAGAATAAAGTGGTGGGAATCAGTCTATCTGATTTCAAGACTTATTATATAGCTACTATAATCAAGACTGTGTGCTATTAGCAGAGGATAAACACACAGATCAATGGAACAGAATAGAGAACTGAGAAATAAAGACAAACAAGCATGTCCAACTGATTTTTGAAAAAGGTTCAAAAAGATTGAAAGAGATGAAAAATAGCCTTTTTCGCGATGGTACTGGAGCATTTGCCCACCCATAGGCAAAAGAAAAAAACCCCTTAACTAAGTCTTATATCTTATGAAATAAAAAAACTCAAAATGGATCACTTTCAGGAAAAAAAAACTGGGAAAATATCTTTAGGTTTTAGGGTTAAGAAAAGAGTTCTTAGACTTGATACCAAAAGCATGATGCGTAAAATAAAGAATGGATAAATTGACTTTCATCACACTTTAAAACTTGCTTCACGAAGCCTTGTTAAGAAGACGAAAAGACATGCTATAGATTGGGAGAAAATATTTGCAAGCCACATATCTGAAAAAAATTGGAACTAGAATACTTAAAGACTCTCAAACCTTAATAGTTAATAAAAAAGAAAAGAAAATTGGAAAGTTGGCAAAAGTAATGATGTGACATCTCACCAAACATTGCAAATAAGCACATAAATAAAACGTTTAAAGTCACAGCCATTAAGTAAGTGCAAATGAAAAGCACAAAATGAGATATTTCTACATACCTATCAGAATGTCTAACATAAAAGATAGGGACGTTAAATGCTGATGAGGATGAGGAGTAAGAGGGTCACTTAGACATGGCTAGTGAGGATGTGAAACTTACAGCCCCTCTGGCCGCACTTGGACAGTTTCTCTAAAAACTCAATATGCAGCTACCATCCAATCCAGCAATTGCACTCCTGGGCATTTATCCCAGTGAAATAAAGATTTTTGTTTACACAAAAAGCTAGTCATGAATATTTAGAGTAGCTTTATTAGTAATAGCCAAAAAGTATAAATAACCTGAATGTCCTTCAGTGAGTGAATGGTGAACAAACTGGGAGCTCTATGCCAGGAATAACCCTGCAATACTACTCAGCAACAAACAGGGGTGACCTGTTGGCACATGCAACAACCGGAATTACGCTAAGTGAAAATAAAAAGAAAATCTAAAAGGTTATGTACTGTCTGATTTTGTTTATATAGTATTCTTAAAATGACAAAATTATAAAGATAAGAATTGATTAATGGTTACCATAGGTCAAGATGGAGGTGGAGGCAGGAGGGAAGTGGGCACAGCTGTAAGAGATTAACATGAGAGAGTATCATAGTCTTGGAAATATTCTGAATCTTGACAGCTTCAATGTCAGTAACCTAGATGTGACATTGTACTAGTTTTGCAAGATGTTGCCATTTAATACAGGAAAATAAGTAAAGGGTACACGGATTCTCTCAATATTATTTTTTACAATCGTATGAAAATCTACAAATTTTTCAAAATTAAAAATTTAATTTAAAAATTAACCAGTAAAGGGTACCAGGAATATGGTGGCACGTATTTTACACTATTAATGAAGATATTTGTCTTTGGCCAGGTTACACAGAAGCAGATGTGGAGATGATGGTTAGTATGTAAGAAACTGGTTAGAAAATGGGGCGAGCAGGACAAGGAAAGAGAAGAAATCCTATTCAGATACAATTCAAGACAAGTCCAGGCTTTAGCATGGTCCTAAAAGGGAGCTCAGGAATACAAATTTTGCCTCAATATTTGTCCCATTCAAAGGAAGGAGCTGGGATTTTATAATTCTGCACCAGTCGGTCACTGGCCAACAGCACTCAGGAGGAGAGAAGTCAAGTCCCAGGCACTTCTGTGTCCCTGCACAGTGGCTTCTGTAGCCCAGGGTAGCCCAGGGGAGTCTCAGAGAGTGTCCAGGTGCAGATGCTAAGAGGAAAAGCACACAATGTCTGGAATAGTACACACAAAATGAGAAGAGGAATCAGTGAGCATGTGCGTGGAATGCCAACAGTGTCCACTACGGTGGTCATGGTAGGCTTCGTGGACAAGGCGAGATTTGAACAAAGAGATGATGGAAATGAGGCACTGTTAAGGCCTAACAGGCTGTGCTTGGAACACGTATGCTAAACAAACAAAAAGTTAACCATCGGTATACTAGCAAATATCTCAGATGTAAGAACCAATGAGGTGCCATATGATGAACAGGTAAGAATCTTTTTGTTCTGATACCCATGTTCTACGATTTCTGCTCTACTAGCCATGGCCACGGTGGCTTTCTTATAGCCACATTCTCCTGGCACATCCCTGGTTAATAGGAATCACAAAATAAATAAACAGCCTAATGCTAAATAATCACTTCCCCTAAGCTGATTATAATTAGGTAACTTCTAAATATTAGTTAATTTAATTTAGTCATAGTACAGTTTCTACAATGTGAATATTATTATCCTCATTTTATCAGTAAGAAAAGTGAAATTTAGAGAGGATACAAAATTAACCTAAACTGAGATACTCAGCAGCCAGTCAACGAAGAGCCGGGCCTGAAATCCCAGTAAAAACCCTGTTCTTAATCACTTTGTATGACCGCGTCCAGCTGCTTCTGAAGTCCCAGAGATCACAAAGCTGCGGAATCCTCCTTTTCTTTGGCAGGAGCAGGAGTATTTACTTTTCTTTGGCATTCCTCCCTTCACCCCTCACCCAAGAGATGTTTCCCTGCACAGATGGGCTCTCACGCTGCTCTCACATCTCTGCTGAGACCGTCCGTCTCCAACTGGCTCACTCACCCCTCTGCAGGATTTCCCACAATGCCACTGACCCTCCACAAGTTACATTATTGTCACTCTTTCTTTCTGCCCTACATGAGTGCATAATTTCTTGCCCATTCTGGGTCTCTCGCATTTCGGCCATGAAACTAGCCTCGAGGACTCTCCTGGCTTGTTTTTCAAAGGTTCTTCTCAAATCCCATGAGCCAACATTCCTGAGCTTATTTGCATAGGATAGTGCATGCAAAACTGAGCTATATCCAGCAGAGGAAAGAAGAAAATTGAGTTTCTTTTGCTATCTTTTTCTATGCCGTTTCTTGACAACGTATGGTATCGAGCTTCAGTTGTGCCTGTTTAGAATAAACAGACCTAAACAAGAACATGGCTAATTCTCCTAGAGAAAGAATAATAAAGGATTAAAGAATAATAAAGAATAAAAAAGAATGTTTGAATTTTGTGCTTTGTTGTTCTGTTTGTATTTTTTTCTTTCTTTACCTTCCAATAAATGAAGTAACAATTTCAAAGGCAGCCTATCAGAAGACAGAATGAAATCTTGACAGCATGTGCTTTTTTTTGTATTAGCAAAATGGTGAGACACTGGTGGACTCTAAAAGGATTCAGCTCATGGGGAGCAGCAGTGGGGCTGAAGAGAGGCAGAGAAGCTGCCTTGTGAGGCAAGAGAGGAGCCCAGGGCTGATAAAAGGACTAACATGGGGTGGTGATATCAGAGATTCTCAAGGGTATTAGTTCTGAGTGGAGCTATTCAATGTTAGAATATCACTTTATTTCTGGGAAACACAGAATGATATCCATTGTTCTAGAAATACAAATTGGATACCTGGGGAACACAAAATGATATTCATCGTTCTAAAAACACAAATGAGAGAATGGATAGCTCTGAGATGGTTCCATAACTAGAAAATCCAAAGTTAAACATGTTGAAAACAATGCATTAAAAAATGTGCATCCCTAATTAATTGAATAAATACCAAAATAAATCATTTGAGCAAAATTGTCGTAATTGATTACATTTGCTTACTCTTAATTCCTTAGAATAATAAGAAAGGTCACAATGACATCATTTTAAATTACCACAACGTTGCAGAGCAGTGACCTTGTGCCATGTGCAGCAAGATGTAATCAATTTTTTCCCATAAGAGAAAGGAAATGTAGGATGAAAACACATGAGTCTTTAAAGCTCTTGTACACATTTAGTGAATCATTTTTGATTGTATTAATGTAGTCAACTAAATGGAAGGCAAATTCTCTAATACATGCCTGAAATACGTCTTTTGAAAGAGCTTGATTTTCAACAATGAGTTACAATCGTGTATAATGAAATAATTTCCTATAATTACCAGCAAAGCTCAATGTTCATTTCATTTTCTTCTTTGCAGATTAGATCAAGGGTAAAGTATAGCCTGGTATTAAGACAGTATGCTCTGGTGAGAGTCTAGGGGGTTGAATCTTATTTCTCCAAGGTGGCTGCTCTGTCACCTTAGTGAAGTTACTTGAGTTTTCCCAACCTTAGTTTCCTCAATGTAAAATAGGCAGAGTAGTAACACATACCTTCTAAGGTTGTTGTGAAGATTCAGGGAATTAATTGAGATAATCCAAGAAGAGTGATTTATACAGTGCCTTGAACAGTAAAGTTCTCAAAAATTTTAACTGTTACAAGTATCTTCTCTCTTTTTTCCATTGTATACATCTAATCTATGCCAATAACATGGAGATCATATTGCACCTGTGTTTCGTCTCATGCTGTATGAGAAACATCGCTCTTTAATGGGCAAACCTGGATCAGAAACTACGTTATGAATCATAGTCCTCCATTTACTACTGAAGGAGGTTCAGGAAGTTACTTTTTAGTTTTCTCATTTTTTTAATGGAGAACAGTTTTAGTTTTACAGAAAAATTGAAAAGAGAAGCTGTGGTTCTCTGCATTCGCGTGTCTCTTCAGCTGAACTTGTGATATCAATTCTCTAACGGATCAGAGAAGAGTTGTTTTTCAGTTTATTCAACTTTTTTGTTGTTGTGAGAATGGGAGTGATGATGCCCAAGATCTTTACATGTCGCAGAAGAAACTGGAAATCTCTCACTTGTTTTTAACCTCTTGGCACTCTATGCCACTATTTGTAGGCCTGGGGTCCACTCCCTATGAATCACTGACACAACTGGACCCATGTCAGGGGCCACCCTTGGTGCCTACCCGCCTGAGCAGTACCAAAGACCTATGGGATTCACCAGAATTGATACCTAAGCCTCCGCCCTCTCAGGCTCTCCAGGAAACCAAAGAGATTAATTTCTGTGTATGTATGTCCTAAGCACTCAATTTAGGCAATAAATGCACTAGGCCAGAAATGGTCAATCTGTGATACAGATGCAGCCTCAGAAACCTTCTTAACCCAGTACTCTGAGGAGTCACTATTAAACCTTATGCTTTGGTTCATAGGATTGAGCCAGTTTTCCATCCCTATACAAGACAATTTAAAGAAACAGAGTATGTTAGAAAAAGGGTTCTTCCCCAGAAATGTTACACTCTAGCTCAGGTGACAAACTGAATCCAGTTAGAGCATAATGAAAAGCACTTGTTTTATTTAGGATAACTCTAGACTCTGGAAGAGAGAAACTCCTGAATCTTAATAGTTTAATACAATAGAAGTTTATTTTTTATTTACATAAGGTTGAAATTGTGCATTCCTAAACAGTAAAGATTCTTCATTAGCATATTTTGGGAATCTAGGTTTCTTCCCTTATGTGGTTCTTCCATCTTCCAAAGTTGCCAAGCTCATTAGCAACAAGGGAGAAGGAAAAAGAGCCTGGAAGATCACACTGGGGAGGGTTTGGAGCCAGATGGATGGGCTCTGAAAATTAGCCCCACTGCTTATATCCTGTATGGATTTGATCCAGCGATTTAAGTTTTCTGAATCTATTCTGTTCTCTAAAATTGGTGTTAATATTACCTAATTCAGAGCTTACAGCTGAAATTAAAGAATGTATCTAAAGCCTCAAACAGATTTTAATACTCAATAGGCATTCAATGATCTTCATTCAAAAACTAGCATTCTTCTTTTTTTCCTGAGGGAGATTTGCCCTGAGCTAACATCCACTGCCAATCTTCCTCTTTTTGTATGTGAGCTGCCACCTCAGCATGGTCACTGGCAGACCAGTGGTGTAGGTCCCCACCCGAGAACTGAACCACTAGGTCACTGGGGCTGGCCCCTTCTCTTTTTCATATATACAGTTTCTTACTAGATTGTGCAGACCATGTATATCAATATACGTGTATACAAAGATATACACATACATACCTGTAGGTAACTTTCTGTATGTATTATAAGTTAGAGGTTTTTGTATGATTACTTAATAGCTTTCCAAAGCATTTTCAGATCTCTTCAATCTCACAAGAGTAAAGAAGATTTTGGATGAGTCAAAGCAAGTATGTTAAGCCGAAACATGAAATTGTCATTTTTGTAAATAAAAAATGATTATTTGCATTTACATAGTTCAACCTGGTATATCACATTATAGTAGTGGAGGGTTCTAAGGGAGAGAAAGGATCTGTACTAGTTTTTGAAGGATAGACAAGATCCAGATATACAGCAGGTGGGGAGGAAAAATCTTTCCAGGAGCCAAAAACATTTGGAATTGAATAAGCCAATTGCATCTTGCCTGGTGTTGCCCAGACAGAGGCAAAAATCCTACCCTCATTGCTAACCTAATATATTCAAATTCCATAAAGAAGATGACTTCAACTGATCAATAGCTTCTTTAATTACTTTTATTCCTTCTGGTTCCCTTGTGAGCAGCTCTTTGGGTACTTGATAGCGCGGTATAAGGTCACTAAGCTCTCGTTCTTCATGAATAATCTTTCTATTCCCTGGACAATCATTTGATAAAAGAAGACTCATAATGGTAGAGTACTTAATTCCAACCAAGTCATCCACTACAATTTTCGGGGTGTACGGTGTGCTCAAGCATCAACGTAGGGCTGTTCACTGTGCCTCTTGTGTCTCCAACCAAATATCCATAGGGAACTATTTGGTGCATAACTTAAATGCATGAAGCAAATGCTGGCAAGTCTCAGATCCACTCTGATGTCTATAGGCAGTGAGGAAACCTGTCATATGAGGGAGAGTTTCCATGCAGAGAAAGTGCTGTGACAGAGTGAGTATAAGATAGATGTCAGAGTAAAGATTTCTAGTGTGTAATTGGCTTGCTCACCTATTAACTTGAGCACGTAAACTCTTTATGCCTTGGTTTTCTTGTATATAAAATACATATGTACAGATATTTTAAATATAATGTTAGATGAGTTCATAGTGAGGCTTAAGATAACTTCATAAATATTCTTTATAAATGGCCAAGCAGGTAGACATACAAGCTTTGTTTGGTAAACAGATGTAAGTGATTCCTGTGTTCCAGACACGAAATCTAAACCTAGAGACACACAAAAGAACAAATCTTGGTCTCTGCACTGAGCATTCTTATAGCCTAGACATGAATCCAGTAAAAGATCAATTCAATTTGATAGGGGAAGAACCTCTGTCATAATTAACACTTTTCTCACAACTTGTAAGTGCTGGAACTTCCCATCCCTTTAACGTCAGAGCTCCAGGATTAGCCATCACACTGCTCTGCAGTCACAGAGATGCTACCAGCGTGGTAGGACACCAGCAGATGCAAAACTCACCCAACCTTGCCATTAGGAAGATTATAGAATATATTTACTGCAGAAAAATTAAAATGAGTCTCTCATATGAAGAAGAAGAGGGGCAACTTTGCAGGCAGAGGAGAGAGAACTGAGGAAGGCCAGGGAGCTGGAAATGGGAAGGTGGGTTCTGGAAACCTCAATGTGGTTTCTGAGGCTAAACTGTATTAGTTTCCTGTTGCTGCTGAAACAAATTTAGTGTGTCAGAACAACATGAATTTACTATCTCACAGTTCCGTAGACCAGAATCTGGGGGTAGCATAACTCAGCATGACCACTGCCTAGAATTCCACAATGCTGAAATCAAGGCAGTCAACAGAACTGCATCCCTTCTGGAGGCTTTGGGGATAAATCTGCATCTAAGCTCATTCAAGTTAATGGTGAAATTAAGTTTCTTGCTATTGTAGGACAAAGGTCCTTGTTACCTTGCTGGTTGTCAGCCAGAGGGCCAGTCTGCTTCTAGAAGATGCTCACATTCTTTCTCATGCTTTCTTTCCATTTGCCCTCCCGTCCTCTCCCTGCCTCACCCTCTAGTGGATCAGTTCCCTGCAACATTTTGAATCTGTTTAACTTTTTCTTTTTTCCACATCTCTCTGCCTCCAGCCAGGGAAAGTTTTGTGTTTTTAAAGGCATGTGTAGTTCGATTGAGCCCACGTGGGTTATTCACAATACTCTCTCTATTTTAAAGTCCTTAACCTTAAATATATTTGTAAAATCCCTTTTATCAGATAATGTAACATATTCCAAAGGCCAAAGAATTAGGGCATGGACACCTTTGAAGGCCTATCCTACCTGTTGCCTGGAGAGTGTGGTGTGGAAAAACTGTAGTAGATGCTTATGGGAGACAAGGACAGCAGCTAGAGCCAAAGTTGATGGGAGAGCACTGAGGAGTTTTAGATGAAATTGCAATGGAGTCAGGCTTTCTTCGTAGAAAATAAAGCATAGAACTTGCAGGGGAAAATGATAAGAGAAGACAAACTGAGGGCAGAGTCCAGTTAGACGAGTATTAAGAAGGTCTAAAGAAAAGAAGAGACTTCGGGAATCCTAAAGTAGCTAGTTGGTTGATTCTGGTTCAGCATTTCTGGTGCGGTCACAGCAAGATGCTGAACAGGGCTGAGCCACCAAAAGGCTTAACTGGGCCTGGAAGATCAACTTGCTAGATGGCTCATTGACTCATTCCTGTGGTTGTCCCTTGCCACATAGGCTTCTCCATCCGGTGGGTTATAACCTGGCAGTTGAATCCTATCTTGTGGCTAGCTACCACCCACTTCAAGGTCAAGGCTCAAGGTTTTAGATTTGCTTAAAACTGTGCCTGGAATATGACAAATGCTCTAAAATGCCACCTATTTTCGTTTTCTTTTCTTATTTTTATTTTTTGCTGTAATACTACGTGAACAAGTTACTAAGGAAGACCAAAGGAAGGAAATAATGATTCAGATGGCCTAAATAAGTGAAGAAATAATAAATAATGAGCATTTAAGTTAGTGCTTGAATTTAATAAACAGAGAAGGGAAATCTCATCTAATGAGAAGAAGATAGACAAAAACACTCATTTTCAAAAGAATGAAGGGCGTAGAGAATGGATTTCTGTTGTTGTTCTAGAAGTTCACAGGATATACTGCCTGGGTGGAGAAAAAAAGGTTGAAACCAAAAATAGATAAGATAAATTGAGGTCATCTTTTGGAGGGTTCCACCCAGGCATCCTCAGAAAACACATAGTGGTCTATTTTGTTGAATAAGTAAATAAAACAGAATTATACAGCGTGCTCTATATCTAGAAGGAGGGTAAGCGCTGTAGGGAAAATACAGACTAAGTCATTAGGTTTAGATGTGACACTATATAATAAGGAGCCATCAAGGGTTTATTGGAAATAGTCATACAACGAGGAATTTATTTTATCAACAAAATTGTTTTAAATACACTGAAATTTCTCCTGAGTTGCTCCTGGAGTAAATATACCTGGATGCTTATTGTGGCACTGATTTAATCTGTTATCACATATTAAATTATTTAATGTCTCGAGGACATTTATTTAAAATAAGAGCATAAGGGCTGGGCCATGGCCAAGTGGTTAAGTTCACACGCTTCACTTCACTGGCCCAGGGTTTCACAAGTTTGGATTCTGGGCAGGGACATGGAACCGCTCATCAAGCTATGCTGAGGTGGCATCCCACATAGCACAACCAGAGACGCTCACAACTAGAATATACAACTACATACTGGGGGGCTTTGGAGAGGAGAAGAACAAGAAAAAAAAAGAAGATGGGCAACAGATGTTAGCTCAGGTGCCAATCTTTAAAAAATTAAAGCTTAAAATATGAAATAACCTTCATGGCCCTTTCGGTAATGTGATACTATAATGCTCAAGGTAACAAAAGACATTTGTTTGAAACATCTCATAATGCTTATTATATGATTAGAGATACCAAGTTGAGCCTGTCTGGATGGGATAAGGTATGACTCGGGGCCCTGAGAAGTCATCAAACCCACCACAGACCTCACTTTCTCCTATTTTGCATTTTTCTAGTAAATACATGTCCCATGACTCTTGTAAACAAAGAGTTGAATTGCCAAACAGCACAATCCCCTTGAAAGTAACCCTGCAGTAGGTCACACTGCCTTTTAAATTACTTTGCTGCTTCTGACACAGAATTATTGTTGACTTTCCTTGTTTTTTCTCATTAATATAGCCCCATAAACTCAGATGTGAAAATGGAACTGTACTGATAGTGCCTACATATTGTGTAATTGTGGCTGTTAGAAAGAAGTTGAGATACAGACTAGTCCCAATCCTGATTCTGGGACTGAGACCTAAAGAGATGCTTTCTCTTAGACAGTTAGATGGCCCCCCCTACAATTAGAGACATCGCTCCTTTTGACAGTGCCACTCAATGGGTTAATATATTTCACAGGAGTAAAAATTGTAGGTTATTATTGAAAAAAGCATCATTTTCTAGTAGACATATTTTAAGCAATAAAAATCACATTCATATATAATTATGGTAGTAGACATTTTTTAATTTGCTTTAAGAAGTCTAGTATTTTATGACAACCAACCAAATCCTCATTGAGCTAGGAAAACAAATAAATTGCATATTACAGTCTGCTAATAGGGAGTGATAGGAAGTTAGTCTGGGATAAGTGAATGCTGTAAAGTGGGGTAGCAACAATTCCATCTTATAATTTTTTAAAAAGTAATTTTGATGAAGAAAATCTAATATTGGTTTCTAATTTCTTAAAAATAGACATATATGAAACACAACTGTCAGACTATACAAGAGGCCTTCTAAGTAAAAAAAAAATTACAAACTAAATTTTGACAGTTGGTTCATCACTACCTAAAGGGAACGACAGCATAATAGAGCAAAGAACAATTAAAAGTGGCTGAGAAGGTGAGAACAGGTTCTTGGAACACAGCAGCAGCTGTAAAGAGAGAAGGGACCAAGCAGTCTACTGAGGAATTTGCAAACCAACATCGACAATAATAGCGGGATACATTCTACTAGTATGCAAGGAAAGAAATGGTATTTAATACATACTTATTTACATACCAGGGAGAAAATTTTAGAAAGATACAGATTTATAGTCCTAAACTTCAATTTTCTTATAAGATAATTGGTACCCACAGTTACAAAATAGGTCAGCATTTTGCTACCATTTTGTTACAACCCTCCAAAAATCACAAAATATGGTCTGGACTTCAAGTTACTTAATAAAAGAATGCCATATATAACATATATACATTTATGATATATATTTAAATATATTTTCTTTAGACTAGAAGAAGTTTGAAATTCCCAATAACTTAGATGGAGAGTGGATGACATTGCTTACGACTCATTCATTTAGTCAAATATTTTAAAATTTGTATTCAAATCAAACCAGTGATTAGACACCGGGAGCATAAGCTACCCGGATGTTGAAAGTTGACTGCTATGGACTGAATTGGGTTCTCCCAAAATTTGTAAATTGAAGCCCTAATCCCCAATGTGACTATATTCGGAGAGAGGGCCTTTAAGGAAGTAATAAAGGTTAAATAAAAATAAGACGCTAATCTGGTAGGATTGGTGTCCTTATAAGAAAAGAAAAAGAGACCAGAACTCTCTCTGCCACATGAGTTCACAGAAAGAAGGCAAGTTTGCATGCCAGTCAGGAAGAAAACTCTCACTAGAAACCAAATTCTACCAACAACTTGATCTTAGACTTTCCAGCCTCTAGAACTGTGAGAAAATTAATTTCTGTTGCTTAAGCCCCCAGTCTATGGTATTTTATTACAGCAGCCTGAGAAGACTAACACAGTAAAAACTCATTGAGGAATTTAAGTGTGATAACTTTTTTTTTTGAGGAAGACAAGCCCTGAGCTAACATCTGCTGCCAATCTTCCTCTTTTTGCTGAGGAAGACTGGCCCTGAGCAAACATCTGTGCCCATCTTCCTCTACTTTATATGTGGGACGCCTGCCACAGCATGGCTTGACAATCCGTGCCATGTCCGTACGTGGGATCCGAACCGGCAAACCCTGGGACACCGAAGTTAAACATGCGAACTTAACTGCTGCACCACCAAGCCAGCCCTTATAATAATTCTTTAAAATCATACCAAAATGACATATACACTTCTGTAAGTTGAAATAGTTAAATTAACTTCCTTCTACAAATTAAAAAATCAATAAAAAACAGAAAATATAGTGATTGACTATAGCTTAACTAGCTTTAAAATTTTACCTGTATTTCTCATAATCTACTTACGTGGAGATGTGCTTATAGGTAACAACCTAAAAGCATCTCTGCTATATTATAAAGAAATAAAATGCACAAAGTATAAAAAATACTCAGCTGATTATTTTTTAAATCACAAAATGTTAAAATTAAAACAGGCAATAGAGGAGATGTGGGCTTATTAATTATAGGAACCAGCATTATATTTGAATTTTCAAATCGACTTCAGCTGGTTACAAAATCTTCTTAGTAATAACATATTTTTAATTAAATCACTCCCCTATGTCAACAAATGTGCAAATGTGTTAAGGCAGTTCCCAACTTTTGCACATTACACATGACTGCTAGGCTGCTTGTGCAGGAAGGAGAAGTCTTGTACCAATCCCTACGGGTACTGGATAATATGTTAACTCTCTGGAAATAGATTATCCCTGAAAGCAAGTGTGTCTTTCATTTGATTTTCAATTAGTCACTTTTAAACATGTTTCACATACACATCCTTTAGGTAAGTGTGCTATTATCTCTCACTAGACAGGTTGTGAATATCATTATTCATCCAATTCGTTACAAATCATTGTTCACGATATGACCTGAACTCTTCCTGAACTTTCCACGTCCATAAAAGTAGAATACATGTTTCACCCATGGTACCGTCGAGGTATAAGCGGTGTGTCATACTACTTCCCTGCCCTCCAGGGGAAATTTCTCTCTGAGCACTCTGCTCTCTAAAGTGTAAACGAATGAACTGCCTGAAATTTACGTTTCCCAGAGACATTTGCTTTTCCAAATGAAGCAAAGGCTTTAGTCACTGATTCTTAGGAAAGCAAACATTCACCTCTCCAGGGATATCTCAGAATGCCTGGAGTAGGAAGCAGGAAGCCTTTCTCTCTTTTCAGTAATCTGCCACTGCAACAAGATCCAACCAAACATCCAACCAACTAGCTCCTTAAACAAAAGACGTGATGTGGGTAGTTTGCTTTAGACTGACGCCTTAGACAAAGCAGGTGGAGGGGCTGGTGGAAGAGTATGGAATGCCTATATAGAAGTTAGGCTAGCTGAAACATGATGGCAGGTGTGAGGGTGAAGATTTTACAAAATGATTCCATTCCAGAGATCATGGTTAGCCCCCTGGGTCTGTGTACGCATTTGCCATACCACTTTCTTAACCTGACTTGTTCAGTTTACCTCCCTGACCTAAATTCAGATTGCATTTCCTTAATTCAATTTACATGTGCATCACGGCATGAATTCGGCATCTTCCTCCATGGACCTGATTCTTGAAAGCCTGCTGCAGTCCAATTTTTACAATCCGCCTCCTCGGTATCCGAAATTCTGAGATATGAAGGTCCCGTGTTGTTGTTACCAGTTTCAGGGGATCAGCCCCACCTGGCTGGCAGCACATGGTCATCCTGTGCCTTTGCCTGAGCTCTCTTCAACTTGTTCGGAAGGTGGGTTATGGCCTCAACTCTCTCTTTACTTGATCATTTGGTCCAGCTCAGCAAGGACCATTCATGGTCTTTCTTCTAAATAGGAGCAAGGATGCATTTGAACAGCCTCCACCAGTTGCTTGGTTGTGATTCCAAACAACGATCTTGAGTTTCCACAGTAGCTTGCAGACTGCCCACCATCTTGAGACAAGCATGGTGTCAGTTGAGGTGGGTGAGAGATTAGAAAGAAAGTGAGCTTCTGCCTGTATCTTTCCTTTAATCACAACAGAAGGGGCATTTGAGAATTTGTCACAAACTAACTTGAGAAAAGGAGCTGGTTATCTCATCTTGAAGGACAGAGTTAAAGAAAAATCACTAATGAGATACACAGTTAAATAAAGTCAGTTAAACAACAACAAACATCCCATCTTTATTGCATGAAAACTCTGTGATTGCAAATTTAATGGTGCTTTAACTTGCCCTTATAAACAAGAATAACATTTTTTTAAACTGATGATAAAATTATATACTACGTACCCAATATCAGTTAGAATGTTTTTAGTTGTAAGTAACCAGAAAACCGAGTGCAAATTGGCTTAAACAATAAAGGAAATTCCCTGGTTCATGTAAGTGGCAATTACAGCGGCTGGGTGAGCGTCATTTTCATTTTGATCCAATTATGTCAGTAAAGGCCCAGTTTCTTTCTCTCTCTCTGCTCTGTCTTATTAGTGTCATCGTATTCTAGGGCTTGCTCTGCGCTTGGTTCCACAGTGACTGCCTTCAGCTTATTGTCCACATCGGCAGAGGGCAAGCTTCTCTTCTCTAACCTTGAAACAGAAATTCCAGTTTAGGTGCCTGCAGACGAACCAGCCCTTATCGTTGTGGAATACCATGCACTGATTGACACAGACCTAGGATTATTTGCTGATGGTTTAGGCCAAACAGGGCCCAATACTGGGAGCTGGGCGTGTGGTCAGTCCTACCCTCTGCCACATTTCTTAGCACTCCTAGGAGAAGAGAATGGGTGGGCCATCAACTCCTTACCATACACCATATGAACATATAGTTGGTGCTACTAAAAACTTCTGTTGAGAGAAAGAAATGAATTAATTAAAGTGAAGGCTATTAAAAACTGCATTTTACTATCTTTCCGTGCTTAGTCAGAGATGAGCGGACAATTTTGATACTCTAAATATTTTTATTACAAATAAAAAACTGTGTAAGCACCAAATTTAGAACCAGAAACTGGAGGCTGAATTTCAAGACTGATTCTCAGTAACATCACGGGCAAAGTAGTTCATTCTTCAGCTTCTATTTCAGTTTCTGTAATACGGGAATATCACGTTCCTTTCAAAATTGCTGTGAAGATTAAAGGAGACAATAAATCCCAAGTGCTTCAGCAACTGAAAAGAACTGCTTTTAAAAACACGCTTTTTAAAAGTATCCAGACACCATTTTGTAAAATCATATGAAAAATGTTACATCTTCAGATTTGGTATAATTCAAATAATTGCTGTAAAACAATCTTATTTTTTATGGCAGATCTTTAAATCTGAGCACTTAGAAGTAAAGCTGTAAAATAGAACACAACAATAATAAAATAGAACATAATGTGTGTAATTAGTTTCAAAAGGAAAATTTCTTCCTAGGTGCTGCGTGCATCATAATTTCAAGAAAATATACCTTGCTGGTATGAATTACACTTTTTATGTTTGCTTAACATGGATAATTCTAGAGAAGAAATTAAGATCATATGGATGGCTGCTTTAGAAAAAAAATTAGAATATCCTTTTTATATTAGTCCAATTATTTTGGTTCCTAGATTTTTTCAAGTGTCCTATTAGCTGTCAGCACTGTTGGCTGACTTTAATCACTCCGTTTCCAGACTCTTAAAAACAAAACAACTGAAATGAAAAAAAAGGTTTTCAGAATTAAACAGTTGTCTCAGAGGATCGGAATATAACTCAACCATTATTGTAATTGGCAATTTTGACTATTTTAAGTAAATTCGTAACTTTATGCCAAAAGTAGGGGAGCAGGGAAGTGATTGACTTCTATATACGCACTCTTCTTTTGTTAAACAATTTTAAATGCATATTATTTTAAAAGAAATGTGTGATTTAATTTTAGCAAATAACTAGTTCTTTGGCCGCATCTTTTACATACGATATGCTCTCATTATTTGCTTAAAAAATTTTTTTTTGTTGCATATGAAACAGGTCAATTCCTGGAGCAAGAAGTTATACCTTGCATTGAGTAAAGTATGGTTAAAAGCATGCTCACTTTCATTTTGTGTAATTAGACTTCTAATTTCAACATTACAGCAGCTTTGGTTGTACGTGTCTTTGAGAATGAACTTAGTGAGAGCAAGGTGTTCTAGAGAAAAAAAGAGCTTTCAGACATTTTAGGGAACATGGAAGGATTTTGACCTGTTGTCTAAAATGTCTCAGATTGATATGGAGAGAATTTACTATGTCCACAAATGCTTGCAGTAAGATGGCAAATGCATGCTGACTCACAATTTAATGTGCTAATACGTTTCATCGAATTAAAAGTGCTGTAAATTCCGATTGACAAATTTATAATTTCCAAATTATAAATTTTAATCTACAAATTTACAAATCTGTAAAACAGCAAACTAAGATGAAATAAGCATAACTATATTTCACAGAGCCTTTCTTTTAGGCATGCAGGTTAAGTGTGTAGTCTCTTAATCATAAGGAAAAGATTTCAATTCCAGCACACTCTCTCTCATTAACTATGAAAAATTTGACAATTTACTCAACACACCAAATGAAGATAGTAGGATGCACCTCATAAGGTTGATTAGGGTTAATTACATCCAGATGCAGAGATAGATATAGACATATGCCCTGGTATACAATATGATGCGTCAAATAAAATAGATCAATACTGATTGTGCTTTTATTCTGCCCAATAAACAAATACACATATTAGAAAGATATTTTCTGTAAAAGGTAGGAAATAAGGCAAAGTGACCTTGAAGATGACCCATATCACAAATTAACTAATTTCCTTAACACTTGAAAAATCAATCCATTTTTATATCCTTGAGCTGTAATAATTCACTGGGCGTGGGTGAAGCTCTGGGAGATTTGAAAAGTGCTAAGAAAATCCCCATTCCCTCAAGAAGCTAAGACTCTGGTGTGAAAGCTACACTTTCACCTAAATACTCAAAGGCCACTTTGCAATAGAGGCAAGGGAGTGGGAGGGATCAGTTCTAACTGGAAGATTTGTTATTAATAATTTTAACAACAATAATAATAATTAACACTTTTAAAACCATTAATCAATAGATTTCTGTCCTTGAACCATTCCTTCATTAAAGACTATATTTTTCATTTACACAGGTATCAATATAGGAGTGCCAGCGAAGACTTTTCGATAGTTATAAAAGCTTCAATACACCCTACTCTTTGACGAAGTTTAGTTCTGGCACATTTGATAGCGTTTGTTTAAAAGGAAACAAAAAGAAAATATTTTAAACCTTTTTTATTTGAACTATTTTTATGTTTGCACTTTTTAATATGAAATTAATTCCAAATATATTTTTCTAATTTAGCCCACATAAAAATACTATGGCCAATAGGAAGATAAAAGAAATTTTAAAATACATTTTGAAGAACTCATCTGAGCAAACTATTTCAAAGCATTTTTCAAGCACAGATGGTAGGCTTGGACTATAGTGGATCCAGTCTCAAATGCTCACTCATTAGTATTACAATGAATTATTAAAACGAAATTGTATTTTTTGGGGGGGGTTTGTTTTATTTATGAGGATGATTGGCCCTGAGATAACATCCATTGCCAATCTTCCTCTTTTTGCTTGAGAGAAATTGTCTCTGAGCTAACATCTGTGCCAATCTTCCCCACTACAGCATGGCTGAATGAGCAGTGCATAGGTCCGTGCCTAGGATCCGAATCTGTGAACCCTGGGCCACAGAAGCAGAGCATGTGAACCCAACTACTATGCCACTAGGCTGGTCCCAAAACTAAATTGTGTTTTGAAGATATTCTATGTTGAAGTTGAAGTGCTCAACCCAAGAGAATGGAAAATCGATGCTTAATGTTCACAGCTCACTTTTTTCCCCCCAAAGCTCTAAGCAAGTTGCTTTTAGAAGCAAAGTCTTATGACTGTACATTTGCGTGTATGATTTTTCTTCAAAACATCATCAACAGAGATGCCATTTGCATCAGAATGTATACTCTTTTGATCCCTAGACAGAAGTTCTTATGGGTCTCATTTGAAGCTTTCTCAAGTTTGGTAAGTCAGAATGCTTTTATAAGCCAACATCAGACAGAAAAATCCTTCCTGTTCCTGGCAGTTCCACCAGGAAGATTATCCTCTCCTGCAAGACCAGCCAAAGAAAAGTGAGACGGCATCAAATGTGATTTAACTTGAGATATGAATACCTACATTTCATAAGACTAATTCCAGAGGATGACATTAGATTTGCAGAAATTTGATAAACTAATTAATATTTCATGTAACATGACTTTTATTTTATCTTGAGGCTGAAATTATTTTCCCAAGAGTGTGTGAATCCAGTAAGATAAAAAGCGAACAAGGCCATTTCTTTGGAAATTGCATAGACTTAATCTGTAGTTAGATAGTGAATTAATAATGCAGTGATGCAAGAGAATATTATCCAATGCTTTTCCAGTAAAAGAGTATACAAAAGTAACGTTAATGCTGGTGAAATTCGCATAGCTGGTTTGACTTTAAAAGCTGGGTGTCAAAATATTCAGTAGCCAAGTATTGCCTTTATGGGGATATTTATCTGCATGAAATTGTTCTGCCATGATCAATTACCAACGGAGTTTGTGGCTCCAGTTGAGGGACTTAACACCCAACTGGTTAATTCACCCCAGCTTTAGCAAATTGCAAGTAAATTGATTTGGCATACATAGCAGGGAAGTCTTAACACAAATGTGGCCTCCTCTACTTTCCTGTGACTTCCCTAATTAGAAACGACATTATTATTATGCTAGTAAGCAAAAACTAAGATAATCATTTCATCTCCATTTCTGCAGAATGAATATTTTATTCTGCACAGTCTCAGCAGAGTGATGCCACGTTGCGTTCTGACTCTAGTGGTGAGGGATACCACTTCAAAACAGTAAAATCCACAAGGCTAGAATGATGGAGACGTG
Source organism: Equus quagga (assembly GCF_021613505.1). NCBI lineage: Eukaryota > Metazoa > Chordata > Mammalia > Perissodactyla > Equidae > Equus > Equus quagga. Next base: position 7,858,414 of record NC_060280.1, read on the forward strand.
ATTGGACTATTCAGAGCCACCAAGCCAGGAAGCCACTGAGACACCTCTCTGCTACTCAGTGACGAACAATGCTTTTGTTGCTGTTACGGGTGTTATCTTTCTTTGTGAGTAAGAGATTTCCTTCCTTCAGTTCCAGACTCTCATTCATGATCAGAGAAGAAAGAGGCTTCTTTTATTTTTAGCTCAGTTAAAAATAATCCTGGGGAAAGGATCAGATTGGAATGGAGGAGGAGAAGCAGTCTTATTACTTGCAGTAGGGTAAAACTTCTTTCAGAGAGGAACACCAGCCAATTTAAAAGTTCTTCATACAGTGTGTACTGCACAGTAAATGCTTAATATTTGTCATGAAAATGTTAATATTGGTTCTCAGTGAGGGGCGGGGGAATATAGCCATGTGTGGAACTGGTAATCAGAAATTAAGTTTTAATCCCAGCTCAGATGTTAGGAAAGTGAACTTGGGTAAATTGCTTTATCCCTCAGAGCTTCCAATTTTCATTTGTCAAACCACCTTGAAAGAGATCCCCCACTCACTGGGGTTTTCTCTTGAGTGAGATGAATGTTGTGTTTAGTGTACAGTGAGGGGCCTGATCAATTCTAGTCAATAAATGCCGATTCAATCCCCTTTCCTCTTTCTGAGTTTTAGGGATCAATCCAATTCTGACACAAGCGGTGTGACCTTGGGACGTCACCAAAACTGTCTCAGGTTCTCCACTCATCTAAGGAAATTGCTATCCCTTCCTGACAAGACTGCTTTTAGATGAAATGAAGCAGTGCGTGTAATAATACTTTGTGAAGTTAACAGCCCTTTTTAGATGCAAAGTCTTGTTAGAGTAGATGGAAATCGTTCCAGCTTCACTTTGTCACTAGAGACCTTTTAAAAAGCTAACAATAACTCAGCCAGCAACTGGAAACCATAAACTAAAAACTGCATTCCAGGTCCACATAACTTCATACTATGCCGGCACTACCTAAGATTAATAATAGATTCTAATGTCATTATGTAAATTATTAATGCTATATAAGTAGACGGTTCATGTGATTGAACCTATTTGATAGGGAATAAGAATGACTAGAAATCAGTATGAGCACAGCTAAAGCCTGCAGATGCTCTTTCTGCTGGAGTCTGGGAAAGCTTTCTCTAAAATGAAGTGGGCTGGGAGATGCTCAAGTGCGGCCGAGCTCCTCATCCATCCCATAGCTCTATTCACATGATAAATTATTGACATTTTTCTTTTCATCATATATACATAAAACCAGGAAGATCAATTCTTCACAAATAATACTAAAAAACCCCAACCTTTAAAAAAGAGAGCCAACTGCTACAGCAGGGAAGATTCTAGAAATTATTTAAATAGGACCATAAGGTCATCTAAGACTTTTACCAGCAGCAGGATTTAATTATAATCGAAAGCACTTGTATTTTTAAGGCCTATCAGGAAGAAACGAGGACATATTTAAGGTAAAATGTTTGAGGCGATGTCATGATAAACTGTTATTGAGTAAATCTCTCTCTCATTTGAAGAACTCTCTGCAAGGAGAACAAAAAAGCACCTTGGTTGAAAGCAGTAAGTGATTTATTACAATAAGAGAAGAGATTCTAGAAGAAAAACAATTCTTGGCAGTAGAATTTTATGGCTAGGCTTGGTGAATCATGGCAGAAATGCCAGTTGTCTTCTGTTTTTTGGAATGATTTAATTTTATAAAACATTGTTCCAGGTAAGTTTTCCTGCCATGGGTTCGCTACCCAGGCCTCACATACCACAGGCTGACCTTCCTCTGTGTATTTGTTAACTTAGTCATTTTAAGTATAACATATTCCTCCTCAGCTTTTCTTTTCTGAAATTGACCCACACTTAGAGGTTTGAAAGAGTGATGTTGGATTTGAGGGACGATAAGGTGGGGGCAGGGCCTTGATAAATTCACCACACATCCATGGGTAACCGGGAAGCGAGTCTAAGTTCTGTACCAAACCCTGGCTGACTGGGGGGCTGCAGATACACGTAAGAGAGACTCCAGGGAGCCTGGTAGAAAGTAAATTCTAGGACGGACTCAACCCACATATGGACACATGGGTAGCATGGAATCTTTACTGGGTCAAGGTGTTTGAGCTCAATCTCTGACCAGTCCTTGGCTTACAAGAGGTTAGGCAGACACTGGGGCAACCTCTTAAAAAAAACCCCAAATCCCCAGAAACCCCGGTGACCGCATGATGCAGGGGAAATAATTCGATAGATTAGGAATAGACCGGGTGGGTTACTTACAAATAAAGAAAGGAAACATAGAAACAAAGCAACAAGGACAACCTCATGTAAAAGACAAAGGAGCAAAAAAAAAATCCAGACCTGCTATATTATCTAAAATGACTACTTTTCAACAAAACTTAGGAAAAACGCAAAGAAAGAGGAAAGTGTGATCCGTAATTAGAAGGAAAAATAGCAGTGAATGTCTATCATCACTAAGTGGGCCCGTATATTGCATTTGACAATGCAAAGATTTCACTGAAAGCAATTTTGTCTCCTTTTATAATTATTTCAAAGATAAACAAAAAATATGATGAAAAAGACTCAACAAAAGAAAATATCAAAGAGTACATACAAACTATTAAGAAGAATGTCTTCTGGTACCCGTAGCAGCAGGAGTTCACTGACATTCATTACAGGTCCTATATTAACATGACACAGCCACTCTGCCAGTGCATGTCTTAGTGCATCATTTTGCTTATAATCCAGCTGCAAACCAACGATCCTTTCTCCATGCCTTCAGTTTGAAGTCCATAAGGAAGGAAACCGAATAGCCCTGTTTGGTCTTCAGCATCTCTGCTGTAGTCTCATACATTACAAACCAGAAATATCACTGAGATGTGTTTTGGTCATGCATAGAAAAGAGCCCCAAAATAATGGCTTACACAAGATAGAAGTTTATTTCCCTTACATTAACCTTTACTGGAACTGGCTTGCAAGAGCCAGTTAGGCACATCTCTTTCCAATTCCACATTCAGTGATGACATATGTCATCCTGGTAACTTGAAATCAGCCATGGTGAGAGTATTTACTCCACCGAAATCAGAAAACTCTACAAATCAGGGCATTTTTGCTCAAGGATTGGTGGGTAAGCATTTACCAGTACACCATTGGTAGTAGGCTTCCAGATCTGCTATGTCAATTGCACTGTATCAAGGAACCACTATCAATTTTTTTTGGCTTTCCCAAGGTCTCATCATGGCCGCAGATGGTTGATGGGACTCTATTCATTACATTTTTATTCCACAGAGCAGTAAGGAGGAAGGAGAGAAGTCAAAGAGGATCCCTTTAAATCAAAACCAATAGACATTCCACACAACACTGGTCCTTCTATCTCATTGTCCAGAGCTAGTCGATGGCCACCTCTAGATGTAAAGGTCTGGGATTTACATTGACATTCGGAGCTAAAACATAGGGGCTTTTTGGTTGTCAGAATGTGGACAACAGCTATTTGGAGGCAATTAGGGGTTCTTGAACAACAGTCACTCAAATTGATCATCTTTCTGTCCTCTGTTCCCTGCTGTCCCAGGCAGCCGTAGTAGACGAGGCCATCGCCAGCGAGAAAAGCACCTGCCCTGCTTCTTCTGCAGGGCTTCTCATCAGGCAGCTCCCCCTAGAAGAAGGCTGCAGATAGAGCTGCCACCACAACGACACTTCCCAGGCAGAGAAGTTAGCCAAAAGTTCAAACTTGGTAGTGAGGTGGGAGTGACAGGGAATCAATGAGATGATTTTGCCCTTATTACATTTGCACTGATGGTGGAGTGTAACTGACCGTAAATCTAGTTTTTCAGGAAAAACACGATGATTGCAAACCAGGCTACCACAGACATTAGAGTAGTTTGGCAGACAGAATACCGACCTCCTAAAGAGGTCCACCTCATAATTCCCAGAACCTGTGAGTATGTTACGTTACACATCAAAGGAGAATTAAAGTTGGAGATAGAATTAAGGTTGCTAATCAGATGACCTCAATATAGAGAGAGCATCCTGGAGTATACATGTGGGTGTACTATAATCACAAAGGTTTAGATCAGAGCGATATGATGCAAAAAAAAGACCTGTGTTCCCTCCCAATCCTCATCCCATGCATCTCTTCATTTGTCTTCAATAGTGTGCTCCCCCTGACTTGTATCCTTTAGAGCAGTATAAACACAAAGTACAGTACTTTCCTGAGTTCTGTGAGTCACTCTAGGAAATTGTCATCCTAAGGGGTTTTGTGGGAAACTCTGAATTTGTGGCCAGTGTGTCAGTAGAGCAGGTGGCCTGGGGCCCCCACTTGCAGCTGGTGTCTGAAGTGAGGGCAGTCTTGTGGAGGACTGCGTCCTAACGTTGTGAGATCAACACGACTCTGGGTGGTCAGTGTCAGAAGTGAATTTCAGGACATCCAATTAGGATTGCAACAGAACACCAAATAAAGTTTGAACAGGCTAACAGTGCTTCACCTCATGCCTGTGCCTCACACCCAGTGGCTTGTTGAACCAGCTCCTATGGGCTCCTGGAGCTCGTAGTTAAATATTCAGGAACACTGACAGCCAGTTGTCAAATCAATGAAATTGGCTTTAGTGGGAGAATTTCTATAATGCAATCAAGGCAAATGCTACCAAAGCTGCACTTCAGGGTTTTCTTCTTTTTCTTTCTTGCCTTCTTTCTTTCTTTCCATTCTTTTTTTCCTTTCTTTCTCTGTCTCTTTCTGTCTCTTTTGTTCCTTCTTTCTTTCTTTCTTTCTTTCTTCCTTCCTTCCTTTCTTCTCTGATTTGGAAAACCTGTTTACTAGCCCACCACAGCTCACACCTTTCACCTTATGTCTTGGTCCTTTGCTTCCCAGCTGCTGAAAAACATGAAAATCTGTGGGTACAGCTCTGTAGATGAACAGCTTAGAAAACCAGAGCAGCCAATGCTCATTGAGGTGAACATTTTACCAATGAGAAACAAAATCCAGTAGATGCATTCTTGTATTCACTTGAGTAGACCATCCTGAAATACGGTACACATATCCCTTGCTTAGAACTATAATTTGATAATTTGATCATGAAAACAATGACAGTAGTAAAACATCTCTTAAACAGAAACATTATCCATCAATTATAACTGACAAAATTATGATGCATTACAACCCAACCCAAGTTACCATATTTTTTCACACAAAAATATAGCAATTGAAAAATAAAAGCCAATATTTATATAAATAATGGCAACAAATGGGAAAAAATAAAGTTTTACGTGTAGTGCAATGGAATGAAGCCTTGTTTCACTTGTTAAGGAGGAAAAGAAGTCTTGGTGGTAGGTGGTTGTTAAGGGAAGATAGGTATGAGGAATTTATTCTTTGGATGGCACATTTTTTTTCTCTGTACTGCTTATTTCACCAAATTTTAACCTTATTGGAGCTCATGGTTTGCACTCAACTTGCACTTAAGAAATGAAGCTATACAGGAACACTACTTTTAGGGCGAAATAAAGACTAGATACAGGAGACTTTGAAACACGTGAAAATAGTTCATGTGCATGACAGAATGCACAGATCAAGAAGAGGCAACCTCTTCATCTAATTCAATCGGCATACATATGTGAAGTGTTTGATCTTACTCAACATGGTACACAATTTAAATTTATTTTCTATTGATATTATCAGACTAGAAACTGCTATATAAGTACATTTGTGAGTTTGGTACTGCCTATCACCATAATGTCAAAATGTTAATTCTTAGAGTAGTTGTTTATTGGGTTATGAGTGAAGAAGTTTTTAAATGGGAAAAATAAAAGTCATCCCAATAGTGATATACTCTTCAAGAGCTCTTATGGGGAACAGCAACTGAACATCTACTGAACAGTGATGACATGAGGTAAGTGTGTAGTATGGTTTATCTGAAGACAATCTGTGGGACTGAGCCATCAGAGGGCTTGATCCAAGTGGTCTCCAGGCTTCCTTACATTGTCTCTCCCTCATTTCCTGCCTCAGTTTTCTTTTCCCTCATTTCTGGACTCTTGAAATTATACTCTCCAACAAAGTGGTAGCAGGTAAACTCTGTTCCGGGTCAGTTTTCTGAGAACTCAACAAGAAGTCTTGATCTAATCTAATTGACATGTTAATGTTTTATTTGAAGCCAATTTGCTAAATAAATTATTATCTCAGTGCTAATGTTATAAATGTTTTAAGGGTGTTTTTCTTAAGAAATAAAGAGAAAATATACGGGGGCAGCCCAGTGGTACAGTGGTTAAGTTGCACACGTTCTGCTTCTTGGCGGCCTGGGGTTCGCCGGTTTGGATCCCGGGTGCGGATATGGCACCGCTTGGCACACCATGCTGTGGTAGGCATCCCATGCATACAGTAGAGGAAGATGGGCATGGATGTTAGCTCAGGGCCAGTCTTCCTCAGCAGGAAGAGGAGGTTGGCAGTAGTTAGCTCAGGGCTAATCTTCCTCACAAAAAAAAAAAAAAGAGAAAATATAAGAAAGGCTGATTCTCTTAGATTGTTAAAAACAAGTGAGCTATATCTATATCCACATCTCTGTGTTTCTGATTATGTACTGACTGAAACTATATTGTCTGGATTTTAAGAGTGAAAAAGAGAAAAAAAAGCAGTCTTTGACTGCTTTCTCTAGGAGCTGACCTGACACTCAAACTAGGCCATGGTGTTCTCCTGTAGAACAAAAACAATCTCACAGATCAACACCAGAAAACGCCACTCTGTGATCATACCAGAAAAAGGCAAATTCACTCTCTCCAGGCCACACTAACTTCATGTCAGACACAAAAACACTGACAAAATGGACAGATGTATTATTCATAAGTTTCTGTTTCCTCTACGGCTAGGAAGTGCCTGGTAAAATGCCACCTTCGTTCCTGTACCTTTAAAAATCCTGAACACCACTGCCAGGCAAATCAGTGATCTTAGACGAGAGTTCCGGCAGAGCAGAAATTGGAATAAGGCTTCCCTTGTAGTCTCCAGCTCAGTCTCTCTGTTTAGAGACGCTCATGTGCGTGCATGTACATGCCATTTGAAAGTGATCAAAGCTTGAAATCCCTGGGTACAATTTAGCCACAGGAAACAGCACTTATCAAATGCACTCCTATCAGAAAAGAAGCTAGAACTTTTGCAACAAGTAAATCAAACTTTGAACTCAAATATGTGACCAAAACTGTTAATGTAACGTGTTAGATAAATTCTCCCCAGACATAGAAAGTTCTGTAGCAGCTTGCTCAGTTCTTCGTCGTCTTGGATCTTAGCCAAGCAGATGGAGAGAAAAATAAATAAGGAAAACTTTATTTCTTTATTTCTTGTGATAAAAGTTTAATTCTCTTAACACACAAGTTCCCATCAGCTGTGCTGGATGAATCCATTTTCCTAAATGGGCTGAATTGGCAGAGAAGAAAGGTGATGTATCCAAAGTCATGCAAAGTGTTTCACGGAGCTCACATTCTAGTAAGAAATAGACAAAAACAAACAGCAAAATGACAAGTAAATAATAAAGATATTTAAATGAAGAGCAGCATAAGAGAGCAGAGAGCGTGAAGGTTGTGAGGCTGGGTTGCAACAAATAGACAGGATAGTCATGAGTTATTGAAAGGGTGCTCATGGAAAAGGTGGCATTTGAACATTAGGATCAAGCATTCCAGAGAGAGGGGCAGGCAGTGGACAAGCAGTTACAGTGGCAGCAGGGCCTGATATGTTTAAGGAGCAATCCATACACAATTTATTATGACTAAAGCTTAGTGAGTGAGGACAGATTTACAGGAGGTGAGGTCAAGGAGACCACAGACAGCCAGGTCTTATATGACTCTTTCAGGCACTGTAAGAACATGGGAAGCCATTGGAGAGCTTTGACCAGGAAAACGTGATGACCTTTTAGCAAAATTGGAAGGGAAATCTAACTGAGTCATCAACTGATAGACAACTTGAAGAATTCTGATGATAGATCACTTTGGGATTCTTAGCACGTGACTTCAAAAGGATTTGAAGCATTAAATATCATTGCTGTAAATACATCCCTTTCATCTTCACCTACCTAATTATATGAACACATTTTTTTTTCAGCATGCACATCTATCAAGACATAAAAATGTTCTGAAATTTTCATTCAGAACTGTCTCTAACAATAAGTAAAAGTCATTCACAGGCTAATTGCAAACCTAACTAATTGCAGGAAAAAAATTAGTAGCTGCATCTAATTCCTAGGAATCTCAATATTCACGGTTTAAACCGCAGATCCAATGAGTAGCAGCTAAACTTCAGGGCAGCATAAACTATGGGAATTAAACTTTGGGATTTGTGTAAGGTGAATGGAATTAAGGTCTGACCTGGAACAAAGTCACACTTAGTTGTTACTGATGAAGGGAAATTGAAATGACTGGCAGCTACCATTCCTTTCAAATTCCACAAAAGCCTCAAAAATAGAGTGGAGAGGAATTTCAACTGTTATCTGAAAAATCTTCAAACGGCATATTTGATACGATCTTCTGTGGTATGGGTTCCCATGAGTGATTTCTTTCAGAATTCATACCAGTTTTTTGTCAAGAGAGTCACTGATTGGTCCAATTTGTGGCACACAACTACCCAAGAAACTTGGCAGTGGGTCCTATCTCATTTAAATCACAAGAACTGGGAAGGGAAATCCCCCGAAATCATGTTTTATTTCCAGATGAAGGATAATAAACACCGAGAGGCAGATGAGAAACGCTAAGTATCTACTACTTGTCATCAATAATATAAGCTATATATATACATCTATATATCTTAATATATAGATGTATCTTGATATTATATATAATGTGGATTATATATATTGTCTTGATCCACATATATATATCTCTTATGCACATGTAGTAGATACTTAGTTTTTATATGTTTTAAAGTAATATACATACATATATGTACCCAAAAGTGTGTGTGTGTGTGTGTGTGTGGGCATAGCTTTAATTCACATTTGTTACACATAAAAGTAGTCATTCAGCAAGTATTTGGCAGGTGACTATCGATTTGGTTTTACTTAACGTTTCAGCTTTGAAGTCAGTAGCATGCCAGGCAAGTATAAGTGATCTGATTTGATGAGACATGTGGCTCTGTTGACATGATTGTGACTTCTTAGTTTTTTGGTCTGACCCTATGGAGTAAGTCACAATCAATGACACATGCATGGTTTTATTTCAGGAGGTTACAGAACAAAAGAAAAGCCTGGGGGAAGTGTGTGAATGTCCCTAGTGATGAAGACGTGAAATAGCGTGCATCAATATTCTCCATAGTGCTAGGCCAACACCGTGAATTTTTCTAAGATGAGCTGCATTCAAACAGTACCAAGATTTTAAAATAAAGTGAAAAATAGGCAGTTTAACTACTAGGAAACTAGTAAAAATGATGTTTCAACATTTTTCATTGCAAAAATTTAGTCTGGAAAAGCTTCAATAGGTTAGAGAATGCCTTGATTGTGCAGCTTGTTGTTTATAGAAGGTATTACAGCTCCTAAGCTTGGCACGTACTGTGCTTGATAAACATTAATCTATTTAAAAGTTGTCAGAAGATTAGTGTTGCTCTCCAAATGTTTACATGGGTTAGGCAGTGCTGTAACTTAAATCAATTGTACAGAGTAAGGTGACATTTGTTGCTGGAGGTAATGTGATAGGCAGGGTTAGAATTAGAAAGGATTGGACTAGAAATCAGAAGATCAAATCAAATCTTCCCAACCACTATTGACCTTGAGCTAGTTACTGACTTGCAATTTTCTCATCCATCTTTTTAAAATGTTGATCTGATTTCAAGCTCTCTCTCAGCTACCTACTGGCTGTATGACCTTAGGCAATTTACGAACATTCTTGAGCCTAGTTTTTTCCTTAGTAAAATTGAGATAAATATGCCTACTCCAAAAAGTTTTGGTGAAGATTAAGTAAGGCTATATACAAAAAGTGTTATGTAGCTAATGAAGTATTGTGTGGAAATCTGTTTGTCTTGCTGAAGAATATAATCAGGTGTTGCCTCTTCTGAATGACATTCTTTGGCTTCAAGGCTGTTTGAAGGCTCTGAGTTCTCCCATGTCACCCTCTGCTTAGCCCTCGCAAGGCAGATAGAAAACACACTTTGGTATCTGTTCGAACAAGCCTCAAGAACAACACATAGGTATAACATGCCTGGGTAATAAAAGCTCCACGAGTCAGATAGAGGGACAGAATTAAAGTAACTCAAGTTATACTTCTGTGTCTTTACAATCACTTTATTTAGTTTATTTCGAATATATATTTTAAATGGAGGAGCACATATATGTTCAAGTGCAACATAGACGAGAACAGAAAGAGAAGAGGCTTGCGTTGTAAAGAAGAGTAGGGGCCACTGCCAACATTCTTTAAACCAACGGGGAGATTTGCAGTTCACACAAACTACTCTAGGGGGTATGTATTTAAGAGAAAACCCACCTGGGAGGAGGGAGCTCAGCTGAGAGACAAGTGGTCATGAGTGCTGAAACTGGGGTTCTGGAGAGGATAAAGATGGGGATGAGAGCTTGGATTAAATAAATATATAGGAGATAAAGTCTGCAGATCTTGATGATATGAGAGGAGAGGAAGAAGTAGGAACAATGGGTGACTCTCGGGTTTATAAATTGAGTAATTTAGGAGATGAGGATTCCAGGAATTGAAGAAAGAGGATGGGACAAATGAGGAAAACGAGTCAGTGTAATCAAGTTTGCCTTTGAAGTACTCAAAAACTTCCTAGGAAAGAAATAGATATTTGAGAATTGTCTAATATTGGTAGAGGTCTAAATCATGAAAATGATAATAAGCTCATCTTGGTTGGAAAAAAAAAGGGAAAGTGCATCTAAGACTGAACCTCAGGAAATACTAAAGTTTAAAAGACAAGAGAAGGAAGGAAATCTAGAAAGAAAATCAAAGCTGGACTGTGAAAGTCCACTGAAATTATTTATTTATATCCAAGATTCCTCTTAGATATTCGGTATCTGCAAGAGTGTCAACAGTAACTGTTAACAAATCACTATGAAATGCTCTATGTTAAGTTTGCTTGCTCTCTGCACTGCTGGATCTTTAAACTTCATATATCAACTCTCTGAAGCCATGAAATCAATCTCTGGCTTTGAAATTTCCCTGTGACAGAGGAGAAGGAATGTCTTGGGCAATGAAGTGCTATGGTCCTGTAATTCCCCAGCAAGAGAAGACATTTGACATAATGGTGAACCATTACAGAATTCAAGAGATCATTCTTGCATCCCCAAAGTGTTTCCAAAATCTTATACAGGTTTATTTCCCAAGATATCGTTTGCTGATACACATCTATTCCACCTAAAATAGATAACTTTTTTTTCTACAGAAAATGAACAGGAGGTCAATTAAATTTGGAACTATTTTTGGATGTAAAATATAGAGACACACACAGAACTGTGCGTGGGTGTGTCTAAACAAAGTTTATTTTGATCCTTTTGTCCTAAGTTGATGAGGATCGTTGCTTCATGTTGATATGTCTAGAAGAAAGTAATAAAATTTGAGTAGAGGCAAAAGTTTTTCCTTCTCCTAGTTTCAGAGGAATCTTTATCACAACAGATTTTGAAGTGATACAGATGGACTTTGAACACAAGCTCCGTTTTATCTGAGATTGAGACACCGTGAACAAGTTACGTGACCTCTCTGTGAGCCCGCCTCGTCATAAAAGAGAAGAACAATGGAAATGCGGGTGCACTTGACTTCGGTAATGAGCACATGAGATAATAAATATGAACTTGTCATACAAACATAACGGTATCTACAAACGAGAACGGTATGCCTTACTATACACATGTTCTTAATAGAAAATAGTCGCATGTCATTGCACAAAAAGCATGATTAAATTTCAGACTGCACTGAAAAGCTATTGTTAGAAAACTCTAGCAAGGGCAAAATGAAATCCTATTTTATAACCTTAAAGTCAGGGTCCTGTTCTGGCAAAATATGTTTTTTGTTACCAAGTGGCATACGGTTTAAATAAGAGTTGATTATGTCTGCCTATATATGTGTCACTTCTACCATTAACCAAGGGATGATGTCCAGTTTGCGTATATTCCTGCTCAATTACTGTAGTGATGCGGAGTTTTAAATGTATTATTTCTGTGCTGCATGGATGCTTACTATTTCAATCCCATTAAAAGCAGGAAATAATAGGTTAACAAACGCGCTTTCTTTTCATAACAAAGTACTGTGATTATTCTGATTAATTCTTCAGTTATTCCTCTTCTATGGGTTTCACCTGAAGGAAAGGACCCCGCAGTTGAGTTACAGATCACTGTTTTCTATTCTTTTGTGGAAATTTTGGAATATTCAGAAAATACAATGACAAATAACTTCCCCTTCCAACACCACCAATCCGTGTTAACTACTGTTAACATTTTGCTGAATATCTCTTCAGTTTACGTCTCCCTGAAGAACCTCACCTGAGGAAAGGACCCCGGCAGGTGAGTGGACTTGGGCCACCAGGGCCAGCCCTCTGTCACCTGCTGGTGAGGGTGGAGAGGTTGAAGCCAGGGGGTATAAGAAATCTTCAAAACGTTAAAGTGGCAGAGTCTCTACAGCCCCGGACCCCTAAGCCAGTCACCGGTTAAGAAGCTCGCAAGGGCATTATGGGACCAGGGTCTTCTGCTGGACGTCGCTCGCTCCCGCTATCCAGCCGCCTGAGTTAGGGGATCGCTAGGCGTTTCTAATTAGAAAAATATTTTTAAACGCCCTGTCTAAAGCCCTGTTCTCTGAGCTGTGTAATCAGGTGAGGGACACCTGCCTGCAACTCGAAGGCCCTGGTCGTCTTTCCCAGTGAATGTGGTTTCATTTCTCGCCTAGTACATGTATTCACTGCCTAGTACATGCATTCAATTACTGGCAGATCAGATTTCTCTCCTCGCCCCGCCCCGCCTCTCCCCATCCTCGGGAGAAGAGGGATAAAGAATCAGCCTTGGGCCGGTGTGCAGCCGGGGACCAGAGCGCAGCCCGGTGACCCATGTGCGCGGTCCCCTCGCTGGGCGCCCCCTCCCTGTTCCCCCGTGAGTGACAAGGCGCCCTCCGGGCTCGGGAGCGGTGGGCACGGCTCGCCTTTAGCGGGCGTCACCCCAGCGCTCACTCCTCGCTCCCAGCTTTCCAGAGGGGCCAAATCACTTTTTATACTTCTAAGGGTCTATCACAAATTATTCTGTATAGCATGAATGTTTGAACATAGAACTCAGACATGAATGAGCCTTTGATTAATTTTACATACAAATGGTTTTAAATTAATTTAGACAGCTTGCTCATTAAAGTGTATATGGCTCAGGTGATACTGACGTCTGCAGGACTTCGGTTCTGGTCCTCATTGACTGCTGAATGGATCTCTTTCTGGCTTTTGTTAGATGTTAATCTCATTTTGAAAAATACCGTAATTTTTATCTATGCTCGCTTGTGCTGTTCTATCTGACTTTCAAAGGCTGTTGTGGTCATTTACCTTATTTTTAATCTTGGGGAGGCTTAGAGGTCACCTGCACCTGGTCTCATGCATTCATTTAACTAAGTTAAGTGATTTGAAGCTAAGGCCTGTGGAATGAGAGGCACACTTCTTGGTGCTAGATGTTAAAACTTGGTCCCTTACATGTGATACATTATTTTTATATAGAATATTTCTTTCATTCAGATAACTCACTTCCCTACATTCCAGTGAAAATAGGGAAATTTAAATAGTAATATAATAGCTGAGTTATATAAGACATTGATAGAAAAGATCTTAAAGTAACTTAGACAAAGTAGAAAAAATAGAAAACATATTCTTTAAATTAATGATGATGGTTACAGATATGTTCATTCTCATTCAAAGTCTACATTCCTTCTCCAGAGTACTAATTGAACACCCAAACTAAAAAATAAGCTGAACACAACAGAAGTTGTTGACTAAATATAGTACTCTTGAAAATGCAGCATGAATGTTGTACCAATGAAAAATGTTTTTAAAATTAAATATTATACCATTGGTTGAGACTTAAGTTTGTTAGCAGAGATCATGAAAAAAATTTCAGTCTACCCTTGAAAGAAGAAAGTTATGGCAAAATTTTCCTCAGTGTTTCAAAAGTGTTACATAATTTTCATACTGACAAATTCCTAAAGCGTATTAAAATTAAAATTGCCACTCCAGCAGGTACGACTCTATCCTGTCTAATCAAAATGAGCGGAGCAGGAGTGCTTTGCATCCAAATGACTCATTTTTTATTATTTCTAGATATATAAGGCATTAGATTGGCAAAACAAATCAAGGTGACCACCCGCCCCTATACTTAACTTACTGAAATGTAAGACCATAAGATCTGGACCGTATTTTGCGGCAATCAATGATGAGAGGGCGATCATAAAGGCGTGCGAAGTGCGTCTGCTCTTCTGCTTGTTCTTAGAATTTTTCAGGTACTTGAGGAAAAAGTCTTTTATGGATAGGAAGAGGATGTTATATTTCATCCATCATGGTTCGTGTAGTCAAATCTCCAGTGTTTATCTGAATTATGTGGGGATAAACCATTTATGGTGATTTATTTTTCTGTTATAAGACAGCAAAATAACCAGTTTTGCACATATTGAATTCAATTTTAAAGTTGACTGTTTTTAAAGTGGGGCATTTAAAGACTGCTCCTCCAGTGTGATACTCTGGCATGTGTCCAACAAAGTGACCAGGATGCTGATCAAACTCAGAGCCATCTGTGAAGACCACCTAAGGGAAAGGAGATAATCCACCTTGCGCTGTTCTACTAACAGTTTCAGCTAGATGTAAATTTCATAGGTGCTTGCTCTGGTGTTTTCAACGTCTCTGACACGGAGCCCTAGACTTCCGCTGAGGTACCTGAGGGTTTCCGAGAAGGCTGAAGCAAAGCCAAGTAGGTGGGCTCCCAGGTTTTCCTCCAGCCACAACTTATCTGCTGGTCTGTAATTTATTCATGAGGATATCATATCATATTTTTGTTTAATGTAAAGAGTTCCACTACTAAAAAAGACTAGATAATTAAATATGCAGATCTAGTACAAACTTTTTCACTTACGGATAAGAAAATAATGTAAGATGTTAAACCACATGAGAAGAGGAGACTTTCAGTTGAGTGAAATGCCAAATAAATACGGAAACAAATCATCTGTGTTCAAATATCCAGAAAGCCCATGCCTAAGGACTAGGGGGTAAAAGTTAAAAAAAAAAAATCCCAATTTAAGCTGCCCCCAATGGAGGTGAGCTGCCTGAGGAAGCAGCAACTTTCCTCAGCTGGGAAGATATTGATGCACAATCTGGAAAGCCACTTTTGAGGAGATTGATACAGCAGACAGAGAGTTGGACGAGGTGACCTCCAGGACTTTCTTCAACTCTGAGACTTTTTGGTTTATCACATACAGTGAATTAAACTCTTTGCTGGGTACCCTGGAGGCTATAGAGGATTATGATAGAAGAATTTTTGAGATATCTTGTTAAGCACCATTGTCCTTGTCCTCCTGTCCATGTAGCCAATTAGCATCGCACCTTGTGGGTTCCTCTATTTCTTCCTACAGCCCACTGTGAAAGAACACGCGCATATCATGAAAACGTTTCCTTATGTTTCATCTTGCCCAAATATTATGTTAATATAGTAACCGGATGTCAACTCGAGTGCCTTTCTAAATGATTGTTATTGCCTGCCTAGAGGATTACGTTAAAAAAAGATGCTGAAGTCTAGCTTTAAAGCAAAGAGGGAGTGGCAGCACTTATTATGTTAATTAATTACTACAGATACATGCTATTCCAGTATGAAATAATAAATAAGTAAACAGGTGATTTGATATCAGTGGTGTATATAAAGCAACTTGCACACGCAACTGAAACGCTTAGAAAAATTGTAAAATTGCCTTTATCACACCTTTAACTATTTGGCTGTAGGATTTGAAGTTTAAAAACACTCTTTCCAATTTCTTGACAAAGAGCAACTGTTGAGTCTGTGCAAATTCTACTGATTTCATCAGATTGTGAAGACCCTGTTTATTAATTAAGTTATAAATTAATCCCAAGGATGTTATTGCTAGGATAATATTTAATCCCAGGCTTTCTTTCCACAGTGATGTGCTTCTGCTGTGTCTGCAATATTTCTAAGAAGCCATTTACAAGAGGGCTATTTCGACTGAGAATGCCCTTGGGGTAAGCCATGTCACCTATTTTTTGGAAAAGGACTAACATTGAGTTGTGACACTCTTTCTAAACTGTCTTCTGTGGATCATTGCGACATGGCTTTTTATTAGGATATTAAGTAGTATTTGGGACAACATATATGAATTTGCACTGTTGTATAGTGGACATTATACTCACTAACAACATAAAATTGTCACGGGATGAAACAGGAGAATCATCACCATTGCTGTAGGCACACAAAAGAAAACCAATACATGATTACCCAGAAGCGTCAGTTCTTCATGATCTCTCTCTCAGCTTCCAGCAATTTTTTTTATTACTCAAAAATATCATGCAGTGAACTGAATTATTTCAGTGTTTTTCAGATCAGCATTTTAAAAGTCTTATTTTCTCTTTATAAATACATTTTAAAATGTTAGCTGCATTGATTACATTTTTACTTCAAACTTTACATACCTTCTTGCCCCATCTATTACATTACGCATATAGTAATGGAAATACAAATCAGAAATTCTACTTTTTTTTTCTTGGTAGGCAAGTAGCATCTCAATCAGAGACTGGGCTCACTTCAGAGAGCAAACTCGTTTTCCTGAACTGTACCAATGAGTTCTTAAGCCCAAGAGAAACACAGTTTTGTTACTTGGTTAACTTTCAATTAATTTGTAACCAGAACACATTACCATGTCATAAAGGATAGGTGAAAATGAAAAAGGTAAATCTATACAATAAACCCACAATATTTCCAAATGTATCATGTCTGAGCAAGAAATGTCTGGGAAATAAACATGGCTCCTTTAATGAATCAAAAAATTATATGAGCCTCTGTTCTGTGTTGGAAATGTCTATTCTTTCCCGGTCCTTAAGCCCATGGGAATCTCTTAGACTCTTCATGATTTCTACTGGACTGCAAATACTGAGTCCTAACTCGTGTTAAAAGGCATGAAAAAGTGGATCTCTGCGATCATGCCTGCCTGGGGTTACATCCCAGCTCTCAAATTTACTAGTCTGCATCCTTTTGCAAAACTGTATTACAAAGCATGCAAAGTGACAATAGTAACAGGGGAAATCTGTAAGCTTCTGTTACAGACTAAATTTTAATGGAGTAAATTTTAATGAAATATGCGTAAAGGGCCTACCAATTTATTTGACAAGTATGGATGCTCAATGAATGTCAACGGTTCTTATTATCTGGAAGCTACAGTTTATCTTGCTAAATAAGAACTGAATTTCTAGTCTTAGAGGTACTATACTTCATGAGTATATGCACTGATCACATAACTAGTTTGTTCTCTTAGGATTAGTTAGTTGAAGGTGATTCGTGTTATCATGAAATTATTGGGTACAAAATGAGAGATTCCTTGGTCTGTCTTTCTATCTTTCAGGAGCAATAAAGGTAAAGTATCTGGGAAAAATTGTTGCTTTTCTTTGCAGAGATGCCATGGATAGATGCTATACAATTCTTCCAAACCATATTTTCCAATATTTTATTATGTGTGTGGTAAACTCAACGTGACAACTCACTTTAGGGTTAATTCTGACTAAAATCTCTCCTTATTATTTGAGATCTTATTTTTTTCTTTTTGTTTTCTTTCCTTTTTTTTATTATCTTTTTCTTGCTGGTTTATCATGACCTTGGAAAACCAACACTCTGACCAAGACTGCTTTAACATTTTCCTCAACTTGACTAAACTTCAGACAGACTTCTTCCTGACTTTGGCCTTGACCTCCCATTTTTTAGAGCATTTATTTTAGAAAACTTGTAAGTTATTTCTCTGCCTATTGGAGATGTAAATCTTTTTAAAAGCCTCTTGCCAGTTTTATAGGCCAAGAATGTCTTTCTCAAGAACCTGGGGGCCATCCCTTTGGAATGTAATCGTCAAGGAAGGTGGTACCTGTATCTCCCAGTCTCTGTGGGAGGGTAGGAGCCCAATTTTCTTGGGCACTAATTAGCAAATGCTGATGGCAGAACCAAAGAGAAAACCATTGGCAAACTCAGGAATAACTCAATGTGTTCCCCACGTCCCATTGATCAATCTGCCCAGTGTCTTCCAGTACTTTTCCACCAGTGAAACTGGCTCAACACAAGGTTGACATAAGAGAAGCCATATTGTAGAAAAGAGACCATGTTGTAACTTTGAGTGACCTCTGACTAACTAACCCAGCTGGATTTGCACCCTCCAGGAGATCCACCTGTTCTGTGGATTTTACGACCCCTGCTAGTGCACGCACCTCCCAGCTGTGATAAGACAACTTCTTCCTTTTGAGTTCCTTAAGAATGTGATGACCCCCAAAACAGAGAGTCTATGCTGATAGCCATCATCAATGAAGACTGAAAGATCTTGTGTGGCAACTCCCAGTCTGTAACACCAGAGGGTCAACATTCCTAACCCCCTCCCCTATAACCCGCTGGCCTATATAACTGCTTCAAGATTCTGTGCCCCCCTTAAGATGGTTCTTTTGGACATTAGTCAGCCATATTCCCTCTTGCTAGCAAGCTGTAATAAAATGCCCTTTCTCTGCCACCATCTTGCCTCTTGACGATTGGCTGTTGTCTCACGCGAGCAGATCGTGCCGTTTGTGCCGTAACACTAGGTCAGCCCAGTGCTTAAACCCTCTCCATCCTTTGCTTCAGTGGAGCTGAGTTCCAAGTTCTGGCCTCCTTCCTTGTTGCAGTAGCCTTGAATAAAGTCTTCCTTGGCTGATTAATTTTGTTCAGTAAGATTTTTGCTTTGACAGCTCAACTTGCCGCTGAGAACAGAGATAGTTTTACTGCTCGTGTCACTTCACCATGTTTTTGCCAAGTCAAAAAGCTTAAAATATTTCTATCATTTCCTGGTAAGGACATGATTCCATCTCTATCATTCATCCTCACACATTTTCCAGTTGTAGCTTATCCTTTTAAATCCAGGTGGCTGAGGCAGAACTCAGGGTTCTAAGGAGAAATTGCTCAAGACAGAATAGAAAGTCTGACTTCCAAATCATTAAGTATTCAAATCTAGCATTCCTTTGTAATTACACATAGTTTTATCTTCCATGGCCTAATTCATTCATGTTTTTATATCTTTTTTTTTAATTCCTTTAGTCAAACTTCCTTATTCTGTATTTGAATGTTTGCTTGCTCTATTGGAGTTCAATGTTTGGCTTTTTAATAAGGTGAATTCTTTTGGATTTTAAATTGTGAGCTCACTTAATCCATCATTTTGTCAGGTAAGATTGGCTTGATCTTGATTCCTTTGTTCAAGTTATCAAGGAGGATTTGGAAAAGAACCCGCTTCAAGCTGGCAACTCCTACAATAGCTGTGGCCAGATATGGCAGATACCACGTACTGAAGGTTGACTCTGTGCCAGAGACTCTGTAGAGGGGATCTCATTTAATTCTCATTAAAGGGACTCGGCAAAGTGGACACTACTATTCCCATTATTCAGATGGGGAAATGAGGCCCAGGAAAACATTGGTCTTAAGAGCCAGCTTTGGAGTTAAGGCTTATTTTCCACCACAGGCCACACTTCCAATCAACTTGGGATACTATCTCTCTCCCTCCCTTCCATTCCTCTTTTATTCCTTTCTCTTTTTTTACTACGCAAGCTGTTTCCTTTTTTTTTCCCTTATACTGTGTTAGAGGCTGGAGGAAACAATGAGGAATTGGGCGGAGATCTTGCTTTCAAGTAGTCTATAGGCTCATCCTTCACTTAATCCCAGTGCTATGTATGTATTTAACATTCACTAAACATTTTAAATAAAGCAAGAAAATGTATGAACCTCTACTTAACCTAGAGAGAAGATAATTTTATTGATTCTTTTATTCTAGTTATAACATAATAAAAATGTTTTTTATAACAATCTAATCTTTTTATATTACGCTCATATTTTAGGATTCTAACAAGTTAGCTCTCATTTACAACTACTTTATTCTACAATCTGATACCTTTATTTTATATGATAAAGATTATAGGGACAGATTTTAGACTTTCGGTAAAGTTTGATACATTGGAGGATTTTCAGAATGTTTTGGTGGGAAGATATACATTTGTACAGTTTATGCCTACTGGACAATTTTAAAAACTGATTTTTTAAAGTAATTGACAGCAGGAAAATAAAAATTAACACATGAAAACAAGTCAACCAAATAAACCAAGAAAAATATTTCCTTTTCTGATTAATCATAGAGAATTAACTTCTTGAGTGAATCTGGAAAACAATAAATGGCATAGTTGAAAGAGAAAAGGAATGTGCTAAATAGAATTAATCAAGCAGTTAATTTAGTTATTTGCACGGGGGATTTTTTTGAAGCATTAAATATTAGTATTGTAATGAACTTTCTCTATTTTGAAGTTCCATGATTCCTTATAAATGTAAATGAAAGGAATATAATTATGCATAAGAAACAATTATGTATTAAATCAGGAGAAATTAACTGCTGTCTTGAGGAAAGATCTCCTAAAAGCAATAAATAAGTAATACATCACTTTAAAGAGGATCTAAGATATAATGCTTTGTGTTTTTATTTTGTCAGTTGAATGGATTTTACTTAAAATAGTCTTTTCAAAATCATTAGCACATTTGCTCTGGTAATTGCTTTTAAGTCAGTGTTTATCTGAAACAATTCAGCAGTGTAAGTTAACACCACTTCTGCCTTTTCAGAGCCTTCAGAGCCAAAATTAAACCAATCTGACTTTATTCACGTGTAAGGAATGGAATATCTGATTGGACTCTGGTGTTTCAGTTTGCTTTCATTAAAACTTTAATGCATCCAGCTTTAAAGCTTACATTTCTCTCTGTATTTTGAGGTGAGTAGCAATGTCGCTCAGGAGACTTCTCAAGGGCATGGATTTATGGCAATTTGGGGAAACTGTGCCTTATCATTTCTCTGATGCCTGATTGGTAGTATTGTTTGAGTTAGAAATACAAAGAGCTGTGAAGACGTGTGATTATATCTATCTTAAAATAGAGTCAAGTTTTTGGTTGCTGATTTGTTCTCTCAAGGATAACATTAAAAATGGACTGGCAGAAGGAAGACCTGCTTCTCAAATAGCATATCACTTTAATAATTGCAATCTGCTGAGAGCAAATTCTCTGCCAAGAATTGAGTTGATCACTTTACATTTATGTTCTTACTTAATCCTTCCAGCATACCTATTCAGATTACTATTTTTGTTATTTATTACACTTATTTTATAAATAAAAGGAATTTTCAGAACAGATTTAGTATTAACCAATGGTGGCATAATTAGAATATTGGTTAATAATTGTATTGAACCGCAAATAACAAATCTGGAAAACTGTGGCTTAAGAAAAGCAGAGGTTTTGCTTTTCTCCCATAGAAGTTTGGAATTAGGCATTGCAGACTGCAGTGGTGACTCAATGAGACCACCAGTGTTCTGGACCTTTGTATTCTGTAAGTTCACTGATCTTTAATATGTGCTCTTGGTTTACAATGGAAAGATGGATGCTCCAATTCTACTGTCTAGTTTTCTTTGTAGAGAGGAAAAGGGAAAGAAAAAAACTCAAAATATTCTAGGTAGATGAGTCCTCTTTTCCATGTTAAGAGAAGTTTCTAGAAGCTTCATGCAACAACTTCAGATCTTACTGGCTAAAAATATTATGTCACATGTCTACACTTATGTGGAAAGAAGCCCGGGAAATGCAGAGTTTTATGTGAGAACTTTGCTCCTATCAAAATAAGGAAGTAGTAGAGAATATATTCAGGGAAGAACACATAGTAAAGAAGAAAGGGGGGAATTTTTTGGGGGAAACCAGAAATCTGAGTCCTCAATTGTTCAAAGACTGAACTAGGACTTGAAGCCAAGTTTGTCTGAGTCTAAACCTTGAGCTATTAATTTCTAAATTATGGAGCATCATTTGCATTTCCTGGAGTTTAGACACAGGGAAAAACTTGCGTAGTCTGTACTAAGACTCAATAAACACTGATTGTTCCATTGTGTGACTCATAAAAGCATGGTGGGACTCACTGGATATGTGAAGAGTTTTTTTTCTTGCTCATAATTGCAAACCTGAAAAGTATTTATAATTTGGCACACGTAACTCTCCTGCAAACGCCATGTTGAAACTTTAAGGATATGAGAAATAGGCTCTGTGGGCTTAAGAGAACATTGCCTTCATGTGTTTGATTGATGTTCAAGACCACTGTAGATATATAAGTTTATTATGATCTCCTTTCTTCCAGTTTTGTAGAGATACAGCCCTTTCTCTGCAGAATTGCAAGAGGCAAAGTAGTTGTAAATGCTTACATTTGTCCTAATTTATCTTTTATTTTCTTTGACCTGTAACCTCATATACTTGACTTTAGTCAAACACTGAATTACGGTGGACTTGAAGTAATAAAACATTGGGTTATTGTTTTTCCTTAATTGTTACACGAAGGGGTTTAGGAAATACATAGGTAAAGATACTGAGCAGGAGTTAGGAGTCATGTGGAAGTGAGTGTGCTCACTATTCCCCAAAAGACAACCGATAAACACATTAACAAGAAAATCGCCTATCTTTTCAGCAAATTGGCAGTTTAGAAAATCTACTGCAGCGTTTTTATCTTCCAAAAGAAATAAAGAAAATATACTGATTATTGTGACCTATTCAAAAGCTATTGTCTTTTAAAATTAGTCTCAAACATATGTTAAAAATTAACAATCCATTCCGTTTATTCATTTGTGCTGCAAATATTGAGAAAGCTTATACTCTGGTCCAGGCAAGAGTGTTAGATCCTTATAGACACAGATTCTAAGTTATAGTTACAAGTCCTTACCTGCTTTAATCATACATGAAATTTTGTTTTGCCTTTAAAATAGGCCGCAAGTGACTTGATGCAAGAGGCATGTTGTGTTTCTCATAGTTATTTGCAGCATTTAGCATAGTTGCCGGCATATAATAGGAATTCATTATATAAATAAATTAATAATTCACATTTTAAAATAAACTGATGGCAGATTATTTAAATAAACAAATTGTATAGTATTTAACAGAAGCATGGGATAGCCTAGTTAATATAACATTATTTCTATTTAGTACAATTTAAGCTATCCTGAATCACCTGATGTTTAATTATGTTTTAATATAATCTACATATGTTTATGTATGTATCTTGCAATATTTTTTTCCTTCTTTTTTTTGTTTTCATTTGCAGGAGACCAATCCACTTACATAGAATGAACTTACTTTAGGTTTTATTATTCTGGTTCATCTTAAGGACAACATTTGTTTCAAAATCTGTGGATCAGACAATTAGAAGCAAGACATCTCTCTATCTGTGGCCTACAACACTGGAAAGATCCGCCTTCTTCTTTATTGCCCATCCTATAGCATAAATAGACTGAGAGTTCAACTCTGAGAAATGCTCTTTGTTTGATGCTGTAGTGAGGTCCCTCAGTCTGAGAAGAGGGCGTAGTGTTAGGTGAAACTCTTTTTGACAATTTAGCTAGCAAAAGCTCCATGTTAATAAAATTGCAATTAGACTTCTGGAGTCTCTCATTTCAAAAAATGTAATCCTTTCGAAAAATTAAAAAGAAACGAAAAGTGCAGTAATAGAGGGAGGATTAAATGTGATAAACAGCTGATGAATTATTCAATACTTAGCATTGCTGGCAAGCCTACAGAATTTAGTGAGATTCCCTAATTGACTCTCACACCAAATTATATAATTTTATTCTATATTTTTACTGAAAAGCGCTTGTTAGCAAAATGCTGAATTTTGACAAATGAACACAACTGTGTAACCACTCCCTTAATAAAGACGAGAAAAATTCTACTGTTTTCCTTATATCGTAGGAATGTGTCCTCTTATGCAACTGCCAAATTAGGCAAACTTTTCTTAATACCAAGGGAATGAAAAGCATGTATAAATCTAGGCTGGATATACTCAATAGAGTTATATTGGGACAGGGGCTAGGAGGAAGGAACATCTGTGCAGGCTAACCAAATATGGCCAATCTTCCTACCTACCAGGGAAAGGGAAAATAATGGCATGAAGGACAGGACCAATGATGCTTTCATGGAATCTTCTGCAGCTAAGTCCTGGCCGTCCTCCCACCTTGATTACTGGCCTTCCCTTGTGTCTGATACAGTAAGATCAAACTTTGAGTTGAACTCATTAAGAGGAACTAACTGTGCCTAGACTGTACATACCAGCACAGGCCTACTACTAACACGTTCACTGGTAAAATGAACAAATAATCTAATTTAAATGTGATTCCATAGTCAATTACAGAGAGCAGTTTTAGTCTGTCCCCTCACTCTTCGCTCTGCTCGCAGGCTTTGTTCTTCTTAGACTCGTATAGAGAGTTTACTTTACATTTTTTAAAGTTTTAAATTTTCTCCAGCTGTATTGAGATATAGTTAACAAACAGCACTGTGTAAGCTTAAGGTATACAGCACTATCTTTTGACATATGTGCATATTGTGAAATGATTACCACAATAAGGTTAGTTAACACATCCATCACCTCACATGTTCATTTTTGGTGCGTGTGGTGGGAACATTAACCCTCAGCAAATTTCACATGCACAATACAGTCTTGTCAACTGTAGTCACCACGCTGTACGTTAGATCCCCTGGATTATTCCTCTTAAAACTGGGAGTTTGTACCCTTTGACCTACATCTCCCCATTTTCCGCCTCCCCATCCCCCTAGTAAATTGGCAACCACCAATTTACTCTCTGTTTCTAGGAGTTTGACCCTTTTAGATTCCACATATAAGTGAGATCATACAGTATTTGTCTTTCTCTGTCTGACTTATCATATTTGGCCTAATACCCACAAGATTCATCCATGCTGTCACAAATGGCAGGATTTCTTTTCTTTTTATGGTTAAATAATATTCCACTGTACCTCTACACTACAATTTCTTTAACTATTCATTGTTGAGGAACACTTAGTTTGTTTCCATGTTTGGCTATTGTCACCAATGCTACAATGGACATGGGAGTGCACAGAGAGTCTGCCTTAAAAAGGTTAGGATAGTGTACTATTTAACAGCAAGAACATTAACCCAGCTTTCTGGTGCATGCGATTGCTCTGGCTTCTACTGTATGACATTGGTTAAGTTATTTAACCTCTTCACACTATGGTTTTCTCATCTCTCAAGTAAGGATAGTGATAATATTTGCCCCACATTGTAAATAATATAAAATATATTGCAGTTAGAATAGTACTTTGTGTATAGTATTTGCCATATTAATCTTTGCTATTCTTGTTAAAGGGTCCTTTTCAGCAGAGGTCAAGGCACACAAAAGGCTTGAAGTTTATTTCTTTGTTCTCTGTGAAAAAAGAGCAGGATAGATCTTCTCTATCACTCACCAAGAAGACCACAATTATCCACAACAAAGGCTGAGGAATAGTCAGGACAAGATAGCAAAAATTGCTTTCTTTAAATAAAAATTCATTTGTTCCCCCAATCAACAAACCTACATCATTAAAATTTTTATTCTAAATTTATTTCAGTTGTTTCACCAGACAGGCTTCTCTGTCATTTGGAATTTAAAAGGTCGGGAAAGAATTATGCTACCATGAAACAACATTAAAAAGTGAAAGAATATAAACCACACTCTACGACATGGCTAGGGAAGTGTGGTGGAAGCAAACACATGAGTTGAATTCCAGAGAGAAATAAGCCCTTCAGAGAAGATGAGGGCGCCATGGTCACTTCATACTTAGGGGCAGACGCCTGGTTTGGATTCTTGCAGACTTGCCAGAAACTGAGGGATTTTGCAAGGATGGGAGGATATTGTTGACAGTTAAAGGATAGCGAGGACTGATTAGAGGACAAAAGAACTGCCAACACAAGGGTAGACCTCTCAGCTGAGCAGCTCTACATCCCCCTTCTCCCAGGGGTTTGCTGTGAAAGCAGCAAAGCTATTCTCAGGCATTCTCTACTTGATCGATTCCAGGACTCTGTTGAATTGAATCCAAAGGTGAACCAAACACATCTGAAAGTATAGCTCACCCTTCCCAGCTTAAATACAGAAAAAGATCAAATAGTCTGATCTACATGCGTCCATAGAAGTAGACCTATGGGCATAAATAAATTGATGTTCAATAAATGAACCAAGGCAATCAATGAGGAAAGAAAAATCTTTTCAACAAATAATCCATCAAGTTATCTATAAAAACTGTTAGCTCAGGGCAAATCTTCCTCACCAAGATATATATATATATATCTCCATAAAAAAATAATGAACCTTCATGACTATTTAACATCTTCCACAAAAATAAATTTGAGATGCAACACAGACCTAAGTATAAAAGCTAAAACTATAAAACTTCTAGAAGAAAATATAGAATAATAACTTTGTGACTTGAGGGAAGGTAAATTTTTCTAAGAAAAGACATAGAAAGTAATACCATAACAAAAAGATAGGTAAGAATTCATCAAAATTAAGCCTTCTGCTCATCAAAGATACCATTAAGAAAATGCATAGGCAAACCACAGACTTGAAAAACAGATCTGCCAAAAACTCACATATAGAACACGTAAAAACCTCCTACAACACAATAACATAAAAACATGAAATCCAATAAAGATGGACAGAGGATTCAAACAGATACTTGAAGAAAATAAAACTTTCAAATGGCCTAGAAACACAAAGACAGAGTGCTCAGAATCAGTTTTAAGAAACTGCAAAATTAAGCCACAATGAAACTCTATCTCATACCCACTAAGACAGCTCAACTCAACTCAAAACAAAACAAAGTAGGCAAAACAAAAGATTGACAACACCAAGTACCAGTGAGGCTATGGAGCAAGGAGAACTCATCAATATTTCACTCGTGTGAGAGTTTCTGATGAAACATATGCAGCCTTATTGATGCTGGCTCAGTGAGGCGAGGAGTCAAAAGAAAGATTTCTTGGACTCTCAAGGTCTGGTGGTAGTGCTCCTTTATTCAGAGAATAGCATGGAGTAGCATGGGGACAGAACCCATGCGCAGTGAAGAGCTGCAATGAGTTGAGGGTAGGGCTAAACTTGTAAGGCATAAATATATGAGTTATTTCTTTACAAGACAAAGGGAAGATCATGTAAAAAAGTCATTAAAATGGCAGCAGTGCAGGTGGGGCTGGTTTTTGGGTGGTCCTATAACTTTGGATAAGAAGCAGGTCGGATCAGGTCAGGATGCCCTATGCTTCCTGGAGGATGATATAGATCAGTATGTAAGGCAGGATGCCTTGGGCTTCTCTCCCTGGGGCAGCCTGTATCCTCATCATTATGACCAAATACTTCCACTCTTAGATACGTTCTCAACAAAAATTAAAATATATGTCTAAAAATCATGTATCTGAATGTTCATAAAAGCTATATTTGTAATAACCAAAAATTCTACACCAACTAAATGTGTACCAAAGGTTAAAGGATAAACAAATTGATCATACTCATATAATGGGTTGCTACTCTGGAATAACAAGGGAAAAAACACTGATTCACAAAGCTGCCTGGGTATATCACAGATATGCAAGGGAAAGAGGTTGAAAGAAACAAGTACCTACTGTATGATTCCACTTATTTGAAATTTTTTTTCAAACTAATTTATTAGAAGCTTGCCATGACTTTTCTGGTAAGATGAGATAAAAGAGCCTCCAATAAGAAGAAACTACATATGTTGAGACCAGGAGTGCCGTGATGTACATTGGAAAACCAAAAATATTGTGTTATTGGATAATATCTTTTTGCTTTTAATAATTTTTAAAAATGTCCTTTGATTGGTAAATCTGTTTGAAAACTTGATTTTTCATTCTTGCTTTAGTCAGAGGTACTGCGTCCTTCAGGAAAAAAATTAAAAACCTCCCCTAATTGGAGACTCAGCATTCACCTCTTAAGATAACAGTCTTGCATACATTGGGTGACTCTTCTGCATGAACATTTGTATACCCCACAAGGTGGAGCATTAAATGATTCACTAGCACATCCCATTCTTTAACTGAATTAGCAACTTTACCACAAGCAATGATAGTGTTTTCATGAAATTAAAAACAACAGTTATGAATGGTCTGCTGGATATTTGTAGGTTAATTTAAATACTACTTTGAGAACAACAAAGGGACTGCTTTTTTTTTTTTAATTAAAAAAGAGTTTGCACCCGGGGTCCGCTCGTTCAGATCCCGGGTGTGGGCCTGCTTGGCACATGCTGTGGCAGGCGTCCCACATATAAAGGAAGGAAGATGGGCACAGATATTAGCTCAGGGCCAGTCTTCCTCAGCAAAAAGAAGAGGATTGGCAGCAGATGTTAGCTCATGGCTGATCTTCCTCAAAAAAAAAAAAGAGTTTGTAAAACTATACTAGCTTATTAAAGTGAAAGAAATGACTTGGAAGGAAAGAAACTTGCTTTCCATCCTGACTCCAGTAAGTTTAGATCAGACACAGAGGCTACAAGGAGTATATTCCAGCCCCTCACCACCACTAGCTCCATTTGCAGAGCCAGCACACTGCTTATTGGCCTGGCTCATTTGAAAAAAACTGTTAAACAAGGGGTATATTTTAAACAATAATACTGATGATAATCACATTATTTGCTCTATTTGAGCACTTCTGTTCCAAGTAATCTGTAATAAGCATTTTAACACAAATTGTACCATTTAAACTTCAAACTCTGAAGACAGAACTAATAGGAAATGGAGGCTTAGAGTAATAAAAGACTTTGTTCCAGCCCAAAGCAAACAGAAAGAGACACAGCCTGGACTCACAGCCATGTTTGTCTTGCCTCCAGCGCATTATAATAAGTGCATTTTAGCCTTCTTGGCCTAATGCTAGAGCTACAGTAAGGTATGGAAGGGAACATAATTTTCCTTCTACTCTTCTAGGCTTTTGGCTGAAATTCCCCCTGTAATAAAAGATTAACAGGAGAAAAACACACAGGAGTTTAATAATATGTATATCTCCTGTACACAGGGGAGATGCCCAGGAAACTGAGTAACTCGCTGACATGGCCCAAGCCACCACCTTAAATACCATCTCCAGCTAAAGACAAAAGAAGATGTAGAGGGGAGCCCGTTGTGGGAGGTTACCAGGCAAAGCGTGGTTGACGAGAGCATGGCTGGTATGCAGATGTAAGTCACTGTCTTCTCCACTGATAAGTTTCTAGAGATTTAGTCATCCTCTTCCTGGTACCAAGAAGGAGACACACTTACACACAGAGATTTCCCTTATAAATGTAAATGTCCCTTACAAAAAAATAACATCGACTCCGTTTTCAGAGCTTCTCTCATGTCTGCTGTTTCTTAAAGATAACCCTTATACCTGTTGGGGAAAAATAGCCAATAACCAACCTATAGATGAGAGAGACAAGGTGACTGGGAAGGCAGTCTCCACAAAGGAAGAAAGTATTCCAGAGAAGCATGGTTTTCAGTACAGTCTTATATATTTTTAGAACAAAGAACATACATTAAACATGCCCAGGATAAGTATTCATCAAAGTTTCAAAGAGGTATTCAGTTGTAAATTATTGGGTCAACATGACCCTGACATCCAGGAAAGAGACCTTATCCTTGGGAGTACTAATACAATATGGGCATTACCGAGAGAGCATTACCAATAGGGGGTACTGGCGTCATAGGAAGGGGAGAAGGCATTCTTATCTTAAGAGAGTGAATGCTTTTATTTTGAGATAATGTTTAAGGCACTCTACCTTAATGGTTAAAGCAGACATACAATGTATGTTTAATAGACCATAAGTCAGGCTTCTTTAGTTCAAGCTGAATCAGTTTTGAACCAGAAGAGTTACCCACAGACCTCAATATGTGAAAATCTCTTGTCATACCAAAGAGGCATATATTGGGGTGGCAAATATTGCTCCCTTTCGGTAACAAACAGTCCCATTATTTAGGTTCTTCCTCTTGCTGGTGGAGAGTATGCTCTGCTCACCTCCCTCAGTTCTTGAGATTGACTTGGACACTCATTATTAACTTGACCATCAGCCCATTCATTTCATTCTGCTCCCTCACCTTGAGTAGATAAATGGTCCCTCCTGAAACCCTAGGGCTCACAATGCCACAGCCATTGGACATCTCTAAGATTCCTTCTGGAATTGTCCTGTAGATTTTTGGTGATTTCCAATCACTGTTTGTCACTACAGATGCTTCTGAATTTTTTGTGTCTGTCTTCAAGCTCACAGTGACCTCAATAGTCCCTCAGGTTGCTTGTTGCCTCTAGTGACCAACCAGGAGATAGTATCTGTGTGTTGCTTCTTTCACTTGTAAAATGATGTCTAAACTACTATTTAAGCTACTATGTAAAGCCACTACTATCTAAGCCCCTACCTGGCAAAGCTGCTGTGAGGATCAGTGAGATGATGTACTCAAACGCTCTTTGAAATTCTAACACCTTGAATTTCCTCCTCCCTCAATTGAAGAGAGAATCTCTCAAGTTCCATGGCTCAATGATTCTATCATCTGTAATTTATATGCTCGCTATTCAAATTCCTGATTTGGATGCCAAATATCTTAGTTTATGCTGGTGCAGACTGTAGTAAGCATTATGTAAACTGCTGAATGCTTAGGATAAACCCAAAGAATTCAGAAAACTAATTTCTTAAGCTCTTGCTTAGGTTACCTTATTTTAAAAATCTTCTTCTTTCCTTCAACCACTCTAAGTAAACAACTGAAGCTCACTTTTAAAGACATTAGGTCACTGAGAAATGGTAGATGACAGAGAATTTCTCTCTTATTCACTTAGTTTTAGCTGTACATATTGCCTCAAAAAATTTTAATTTGGCTTATAATGGATATTGTAAAAAGGCCTTTGCAGTCCATTTGATCATAAATTGAACATTTTTAATTCAAACACAAATTCGGGGCATTAAATGACAGCAGTAACATCCACAGCTGAACTAGTCTGAGTTAAACAATACTGAATACTTTCCAGCATTTTGGTATTTTGGTCATGCTTTCGATCTATAGGATATCGTAGTTTGGTTTATGTGCAGACAAAATTGTTCTGTTTTCTGTTTTGACTTTCACGTGTAAAAACTTACCCTCCAATTCAATGTACTTGACATCGTTTTCCATTGTGAAATGGGAAAATTTTATAGTGAAGTTTTGTGGTAGAATCATCTTACTTCTTTCAAATAATAAGTGAAGGTGTGAAAAGCTGGCAGAACGTAAGTTTCTTGGAAGTCAAAGGTGTTTGCATGCTCTGCCTCACCATCCTCACTGTGGTGGACGTTGCTGACGAAATGAAGAAAGTTGGGGCCCAAAAGAAGGAGACAGACACCGGTGTCGATAGTGGAGAAAAAAAGCCCCGCCTTCCACAGTCTGTTTATTTTTATTTCCCCCCTAGACAAAGCCGGCAACTAGCCAAAGGCGGTGACTCAGCATACATGCTTCTACGCAAGCGCGCTCACGTGCTTACAATGCTGTGTTTGTTTCCCATCCCTAGGCTGAATTCCAGGATCTGAGAACACTCCTGTTTGCAGGCAATGTTCTCCCCGGAAGGGCCATAAGAGGACTGGGCAGAACATCCTGTTTGCAAGCAAGCTCAGCCGCAAGTCAGCTCCATGAAATGTCCTGTATGCAAGCACATTCATGTTCTTAGGCCAGACCTCCTTCAGGTGGAAATGGTGATCTTCCTACAGGTAGAGCTTTTACATATAAATATATCTCTCTCTTCACCAAATTTTAGTGATTAATTGCTTATTTTCAATTGGGAATGAGGTAGTTAATTGTTATTGAACTTTTTAAGGGAATTTTGATTTCTAATCGCTCTGCTATCACCTTTCCCTTATAATAGATAAAATTTAGTGGCTACTGATTGCTTCATATTTGGGAGGATTCTCACTGGTTTCAGTTTTTATAACATAGTGCCATTTAAAAGGTATTTAATTGCATAATTAAATCTTACATGTATCATTTTAATTCAGAATCTAGTTTCATTAATATTAGATTGCAAAAAGAGAGGAAACTGAGAATAGAAAATACAGTAACAATATAGATGGCTTCTGAAACCAATCATGTGATACATATTTTCCCACGAATATGTTGGAGTCTCCATTACTGTGTTTCAACATGGGCTGAAAAGATAAGACTCTATTGTGACATTCCCTCTTTGACCCATGAATATGTCTGAAGTATGTAAAATAATGTTAGTTACTATTTATTGAACATGTATATATACTATAAAATTACATTATCTTTAATTATTGTATCAATTCCTCAAAGTAGGTGGGCTTATA
Organism: Equus quagga; assembly: GCF_021613505.1. NCBI lineage: Eukaryota > Metazoa > Chordata > Mammalia > Perissodactyla > Equidae > Equus > Equus quagga. Next base: position 7,890,707 of record NC_060280.1, read on the forward strand.
TCTATTTTCAGATGGCGAAACTGGGGTGGATAAGAATTAAGTGCTTGAAATTAAGTACTTAAGATTCTGTACCTATTGGGAAGAAGAGGCAGGCCTCTCATGACGCTTCACCATATCAGTCCAAATGCAAAGCTCATGTTCCTTCCGTCCCCGGGCACTGTTGCCTCACTGGGATTTATCTCTACTTCTCTAAACAGAGAAAGCCCAGAGATCCAAGCAACAGTCACTGTTGCTGTGAAGTCCCTCTGACAGATATGGACAAATAAGCTGTGGTGGATAAGGACAAACTTACCTCCAGAATGCAATGGGCGTAGTCTTAGGAGTCAGCTTTGTTCAAATGCTGGCTCTGCCTTTTAATTCACTCTTTGTGATCATGTACAAGATTTGGAAGCTTAAAGCCCTAAATTTTCCCATACACAGACCTGACAAATAAAATTAAATGAGCCTATAAAAATAGGCATTATGGTAGGAAGTAAAAGCCATAGCCATCTCCCTCTTCTCACCCCGCCTCTGCCTCACACCCTCCTCCTCCTACTTTAATGCACAGGTGACCTAAAAAGTCCAAGAAAGAGCCACAGCTTCAGTTCCATTTTGTGACATTGAAGAAGTCAGAAAATGCCAGCATATCTGTTTTGACATTTGTAAATCCAGGATAATAATAAAATAATAAAACAAATGCACACCATACTGTGAAGGCAAACACAATAACATCCACAAAGCAAGATGCACACAGGGGAAGACAGGTGCCATGAGCAATAAAAGGGAACAGCAACAATAGCATTTAAAACTTTTATTTCCGAGATATTCATTAAAGAGATTTAGGCACCTGCTGTCTGAGACATACCATCCTTTAACAAAAACACACAGCTGCCAGTATTCATTAAAGTCCAGGTCAGCAAAGGATGACTATTTTAATATACCTGTTGCAGCCTTTACAGATTAACAAAGAGCCACTTGGAAAATAAAGTGTGGGATAATGGTGCTGGCAGGAAATGAAAAAAGCGAAGCAGGCAAACACAACAAACCCCCAAGGCTCATTCAATGCAGTTACCTTTCAGCTGACAGCACATTTTGCTGTGAATTGCGTTGGCTTTACCCCAAGCAAACATCAACCACATTAATTGGGAGATTGTGCCAGCATCTCTAGATGTCATTCTTCCTGACAACAGATGTGCCTAATATACCAAGCCGTAAGTCTCTTATTTCATTCGATTGAATCTACTCTTTTTGCGGGGCTTGGTAATGAAAAATTGTGCAACATTTCACACTTGATTTGAGATTTAGATTTTTCGACATTGCCCTAGAGGAGTACTATCAAGACTAGAATATGTTTAAATGAAATTGTTTACTTAAAATAATGCATGCAAAAACCTGAGACATCCGAACTAAGGGCAACGGTTTTTACGATATTTCTTTAGTTCTAGAAACGCCTCTGCTCCCACGGCTCAGCGTGGCTGTCTACATGATGAATGACCACAAATATATCAGGAAGCCTTTCTCCTAGCCTTGCTGAGTGGCCCTGACAGGTGTTCTGAATGCATAACTGTCATAGGAAACACGTTTGCAGCACAGCCGGTGTCACCCAACCTCAGCCCAGGGGGTGCTGGGAGAAGACTTTTGTCTGGGTGTCACTCTCTGGAAGGACAGAGAGCACACAGGAAGTGACCTTCTAAAGATTCTGGCTGTGAAATATGCCTTTTAAAAGTTGCAGCAACATAATAACAGAGGTCGAAAATGGGGACTAAAATTAGAGGGAAAAGAGGCCACTCTTTTAGGAGAGTGCCTGGTTACGTTCAGAATAGGATGCTTCACAAACACAATTTAGTAACCCGTGGAGGTCAAACAACACCTGTCATTCAGTGTCGTAGCCTCAGTGGGCCTTTTTTTTTCCTCCAGTAGCATTTGACATCGATTTCAGATACTATACTTTGTCTTCAGTCTGGTTTTCCTGCTTAGGGAAATTAATGAAAAGTGAAAATGAGAAGGTAATAGTAAAAGGTAGAGGCTTGGCCGGCGCAGAGTTGTAACAGAATCTCAGGGGGGACGGCAGCGATGCTCTCCCAGTAAGGCTCCTGGCTCCTCTCAGGCCTCCCATTCTTCCTGCAGAGAACGCTGAGGCTAATCCTCCAAAGCAAGTCGACTCCCAATTATTTTCCCAGTAAGTGTATCCGAGGCCTCCCTTTATCCAGTCCCCAGACGCTTTACAGCGTCAAGTCATGGCTCTGTTACGTTTCCCTAACGTTCCAGCCTGAATGATTGACTGACCCTTCCCTGATTTCCTAGAGTCTGTCCTAAGTCTTTTCCTGTGCATTGTAATTCTTTGCCCTCTTTTCCTCATCTCCATGTGTCTAAACCTTATCTTTAGCGCTGCTTTCCCCATCCTTGCCCTTTAAGCCAGAATTAATGGTTATCTGTTCAGAAATCCCATAGCAATATATTTAGATCCTTCATTTGTCATTTCATCACATTCTCTGCTATATGTTATAATCATCTCTGTAGGTACCTTACGTGGCCCACTAGGCCTGATATTTCGTGCCAGAGGTTACAGTTTCCCAAGGTCAGGATTGAATTTGTGTTTATGTCTCCTATACACATACACCTCCCAGAGTGCATTATATTTAGTTATATAGTGGGTGCTGGATAACCCTTAAATAAATACAAAAGAGAATGTCTTTATTCTGATTTCATTAATTCTTCTTTCATTGGTACAATTTTACACTCCATTTTGTTCACAAATTTCTTAATTTGTCTGACTGAAAGTGAAAAGGTTGCACTGTGACCTAGAAACAGAAGGCAAAAGAGAAGATGTCCTATAGGATGTTGAGGTTTCTTGTGGTGGAACGGTTGCTGAAACTGAAGGGGGTCTGTCAAAGGTCTGAGGCAGAGATTCTTTCCCTAATTTAGCCTGGAAGAAGTTTTTCCTTAGGGGGGTGGTTACTGTTTGGATTGGCAATAAGTAGTAAATACCATTGAACAAATGGATTGTCCTAGATTTTCTCAGCAGTCAATGGATAGGCCTCGTTTGGAACCATAACATGTTTCTCAGTCACCAAAGCAATGAGGATACTGTCAGTCGCTCCCTAGATTTTGAGGCAGTCAGAAAAAGAAAAGTCATTAACAGAGATTCCAAAGGAAAACTAAGTGCCTAAACTTTAAGCAGAAAGAAGATCTACTTATAACTGTTATAAGTTCTCAGCTGGGAAGGATGGTCACCCTGAACACTCGGTTAATGAGTGACTCTCCACCACACCACCTTTCCAAGTGGTCAGCTCTCCTCTCTTGACAGTTTATTCCCCTGGCAGGTGGAAGCTCATCTCATCTTCAGGTCACTTTACTCATTAGGAAACCCTTCCTTACCATTTCTGCAATTGCCGTGTGTTGAACCCAACCTTGAAAGTCCCACTCATTTCCTAGGCTTTGTCTTGCCTTCCCACCCTTCTAAGACTCAAATACAGAAAACATGTCCCTTTACTATGCTCCGCTCCAGACTAAATAGCAATTAGTGTCTCCAACTTTTTCTCACACATTTTTTTTTATGAGCTTCTCACCCTCCTCCATTATAATATTCTTCACTTCCTCTACGTTTTTCTAAAACACAGAATATCTGAAAGTCTTGTTTTAGGTACTCTGGAATACTTGTCAAGAGTTTTCTTAGACTTTTATTAACATTGCTAAATACAGGAAGTAATGAGGACAGGAAGATGTCTTTCATTGGGATTGGACTCATGTAGTTGAATCTCCCATCGCCCCAAATCCTTTCCACTCACTTAAAAATATTGATCTCAGGGCCAGCCCAGTGGCTCAGTGGTTAAGGGCACACTTTCCGCTTCGGCAGCCCAGGGTTCACTGGTTCAGATCCCGGGTGCAGACATGGCACGGCTTGGAAAAAGCCATGCTGTGGTAGGCGTCCCACGTATAAAGTAGAGGAAGATGGGCATGGATGTTAGCTCAGGGCTGGTCTTCCTCAGCAAAAAGAGGGGGATGGGCAGTAGTTAGCTCAGGGCTAATCTTCCTAAAAAAAAATATTGATCTCCATTTGCTGATGGAGGAAATAAACATCAATAGGCTATCTTTCTTCTTGAGTTTTTTCAGATTCATAAGCTAGAAAACATTTCGTTTAAGTTTGGGAGTTAATGTAACAGCAAACTTAGTCCTCAGAAAGCCCTAAGTTTGTATCCAGATTCTGTCACTTGGTAACTGTGTGACCCTTCAGCTGGTATGCCCTTTCCTGAATTTCTTTGCTTGTATTTATTATGTGAAAATATTGTCCCACTTCTTGGAGCTGTTGTGAGAATTAAATGAGATTATGTATCTAAAATGCACAGAAGACCCCTCCCTTCATCCATAGGAAGTACTCTAAAGTGTTAGTAAAGAGAAAAAGAGACATTTATTAATGAACTTTCATGATAAAAGTTAAAACTTAGGGTAAGTTTTCTATACTTCATGAAAAATAAGGCCCTGAAGTGTGATGTCTTATGTCTTATCCAACATTAGAGAACTGTATAAAATAAGAATAAAATTAAAATCATGATTTGCTTTCATGGGCTTCTTTCTACAACACTAGTTTCCATTCCAGATTAAATTAATTTTTGATGTGTTCCAAACAATTATATTTTTAAGGAAATAAGTTTTGAATATGAGAACTGATTCACAATCTTATCATACATCTTTGTTCATTTATGTCAAATTTCTCTGCCCAATAAAAACTAACATAGCACAATTTAAATATTATAAATTGTGTTTTGAAATTTAAAATACCACTAAAATAGAGTTATATATACTTTTACTAACTGCTAGAAGTAAACACACACTACCTGGAAGGCTTTAAATACCTCCCTCTTTTCTAGCCCAATATGTCAGTATTAGATCAGGAGAGTAATTCTAGCATGTTTAGGGTATGGTTACACACATGAATAAACACAAGTCAACATGTGCTTCTACTCCTATGGGGGAAAAGATACATACATTCTATGCATCTGTATGGAGATATATGTAAACACACACAGAGACATATGGAGACATATGTGTGTGTATATACATGTGTGTGTATATGTATGTATGTATACACACATATTTGTTGTAAATTATTTTTTCTACATTGAAAAACGGATTTAAAAGGAATATGAGCACTTTGCTATTAGAATATGAAAAATTACAATGATGGTGCTTGTCAAATGCGTACATTTATGATGTTGTGGTTGTACTTTGCAGGTAGTGTTACTTACAGTCTTTAAATCCCCTCTAAGTTTCAAAGATTGGAATCGATTTAACAAAAGATAAATGATATAAAAATATACATTTCATTAATGAAAATTCTGCACAAAGAAATTGTCTTACATATGTGGGTACAACTAGATTTTGTTTCCCCTCATGCCGAGCTTCCTCCCCAATGTGACTCACCCAACAGATAACTCGCTCTCCCTTCCCTGGAGGATGAAGGGACATGAAATAAACAGAAGAGTGGAAGTCTTCCTTCATTACTTCACATGTGGTAGAAGTTACTATTCCCTGGACAGAGGTAGGAATGCTGGCAAGAGGGAAGTTTACTCCTATATTGTTCGTGACAACTGGGCAGACGGCAGCATCATTAACTGGTCTTTATCTCGATTTACACATGCTGACACTTATTGCAAGCTTAGAAGATGCCAGGAACCGTGCAAGGTATTAGGGCAGAAGAAGAACAGCCTGCTGCTATTCTCAAGTTGCTCAGTCTCTGTGTGGAACATGCAAGTAAACAGACAATTGCAGTAAATGTCACTGTGATACAAGAAATTTATGAGCCAACGCACTGAATGTCTGACTCAACTTAGGTATATTTGTGCAATTAATGCTAGCTGCTATAACACTCAACTCCAAAGGTTTCATGGCATAATATAATAAAGGTTTGTTTTTAGTTATATAACAGTCAAATGAGGGTTGAACTCTAATTCATCAATTAATTCCCCTTTTCAGCAAGCACATTGGTCTTGTATGCAGTAGGTACGATCCAGGCACTGTGATGGTGCTAACAATACAATACTGACAATATAGACGTACCCCTATTTTTTCTGGAATTTAGAATTTAGAGGCAAATATAAATGCATAGGTTATTGGCACTGCAAAATGAAATAGAAAAAGAAAAAGAAGGAGGGGCCAGCCCGGTGGCGTAGTGGTTAAGTTCACACACTCTGCTTCGGTGGCCCAGGGTTCACAGGTTCAGATCCCTGGTGGGGACCTGGCACCACTTGTCAAGCCATGCTGTGGCAGCATCCCACATAAAATAGAGGAAGACGGGCACTAATGTTACCTGAGTGACAATCTTCCTCAAGCAAAAAGAGGAGGATTGGCCACAGATGTTAGCTCAGGGCCAATATTCCTCACCAAAAAGAGGGAAGAAAACTAACACTAACAACAGAATATCCATTGCCATATTTTCTACTAATGTGCTCTTGTTTTTGTCACTTACAGAGTTGTAAAAGTAGAAATTATTTGATAACCTATTGCTTTCAGTTATATTCCCTCAGAAGCCAACCCTGAGATTAGAAATTTTATGCAATGAGTTTATATGGACGGTGAAGCAATTACCAGTAGAGAAACAGAAAGTGGGATGGGGGAGGAAAGGCAGAAAATAAAAGGTATATTATTAAGAAAGTACCACAAGAAAAATTCTACATTTTTATTTTTTTGAAAAATAAGTCAGAAATTAGAGCATGAGATGTCCTCAAACTCGTGTTCAAGTGAAGTTCCAGATATGATATTGATAAACTTAGTTTAATTTTTTAGGGAAACTTAGAAAAATTACACAATTATAGAGAAGGTCCATTTGTGATCCTGCTGTGGAATGATTCGGATTAGTGCCTACATCATGAACATCTAAAACTCAATTTACATGTCATCGTTTCAGATTGGTGCCACACTCCATGGGAAATAATGTCAATCTTTAGAGGGAGAAATATAGGGAGGAGAGTTGTAATATCTGTTTTCCAGCAATGCCAAAATTACAATCCAGACTTTGGGGTGAGCAATAAGAAAAATCTTCAATAGTAAATTTTTACCAATATTGAGTAAAGGAGTGGATGTCTTGTATTTTGAACTGTAATTTTATCAATTGCAAATGGCTCAGTTCTTCAGTCTTCCCAGTGGTGATAGGTGGGAAGGAAACATTCTGGACTCATTTTCCTTCCCATCGAATCTTGCCAATATGACACTTCCTCCATCCCCATCATCTTTATAACAGCAGCACAAGACACCATGACATCTTTCTTGGGTGATTCCCAATTCTCATCTCCAAGCTTTCATTCTTGCGCCTATCAATGCAATTTTCACCCAGCAAACACAGTGAATTTTTTTTATTATAAATCTCATCACGTCATTCCTTTCTTCTTTAAAATCCTCCAAGGGCTTTCCAGCATTTGTGGTATAAAATGTAGAGCCTTTTTCACTCCAATAAGGCCCTTCCTGACGTGGCTACTCCCCATCTCTCAGACTTCATCTCCTATCGCCTCCACCCGTCTTCCTTCCACTCCAGCCACACTGACCTTCGTCCTATTTTTCAAACACCGTTCTTCCTAGCTCAGGTCTTCATGCTGTCATGTCTTTTGACTGAAAAAATATTTCCTCAGATTTTCATGTCACTGCCTCCACTTGTTGCAGAGGCTTTTCCTGACTACCACCCTCGTTTCTCTTCTCTGCCTCTATCTCGTTGTTGTTGATCATGTCATCACTCTATTTTATTTGTTTTATCTTTTCAAGTTGAAAATGGATTTGCATTTGCCATCTTATTATGTTTATTTCCTTCTTTGTAATTTGATTCTTCAAAGAGCACAAAAGCTCGCAGACGGCAGAGATCTTCTCTGCACTGGCTTTACTTCCATCCTGAGCAGACAGAACAAGGAACAGCACACAATGATCCTCAATGAGTAATTGTTGAATGAGTAAATGAACAAATGAAATAATGAATGAGTCTGTTCTCTTCAAGCTTCAAGTCAAAATTAAAGCACCCCTTAGAAAAAGCCTTTGAAAAAAGTCATCTTTGAATCACACTTAATAAATAATGGTTGTTGATGCTCCTTTGAATAATTATGCAGCCTTCCATTCTTCAAGGTGCTAACTCATCTAATGAAACTTGCCCTCATCCCTGAGGAAAAATTGCCTTTACCTTCTCTGAACTTTCTCATTTTTTAATTACTTCAGTTATTCTTTTTCCTGATTTTAATCACTTAGTAATTTGAAACAAAAACTCTTCCATTTGTATGGGTTCTATTTCCTGCCCAAGACTGTCCACTCCATATGACAGAGAACTACCTGGTCTGTCTGAGAGAGCCTGACTAAGCGCCCTGCACAGGAAAGTTTTTCTAAATAACGAGAGATTTGTGCTTGCTTATATTTCATCATATTTTGTGAAATGTTGGAGTCCCATGGACTGTACTATATAAAAAATATCACAATTGTGTATAAAGTAGATGAGTCTATTACATAGTGATAACTCTTACAAAGACCAGGAGTATATTTGGGAGCAATTTTGGGTAAGAGTGAACATTTTAGTTTTTCCACTATTTTTTTTCTTTTTGGAAAAAATGCCATTGCCTCCTGTTCAGCCAAAATATGTTTTAAATTCTAGTTTAAGTTTTAACTAAGTAGACACATTTCAATTAGTGAGTCCAAAACCAAATTTTAATCTTCTGTAATTCCAAATAGCCTACTGAAATAAAAACTTGTAGGATAAGAAACTAGTTCTATCATTTGAATGCTTTAGATAATTTGGGAAGCAGTTATGTCTAATGTTTTTAATACTTTTTAATTTAACTTGTGAAATATGTTTAATAATAACATTCTATGTTTGCCTACATTTGTTTGTATTTTTTTATTTCACGAGTAGCACATATTTTAAGGTTATTGAAGTACACTTTATCTTACTAAGGCTCAATTTCCTCATTTTTTAAGTATAGATCATGATAATACTTGTCTCTTCAGCTCCTGGTGATATTGCAGCTGATGGAAACTGAATTTCAGAGCATTCGTAAACGATTGAGTTCCTGCTCTATCTACCTCACTGTGTTGTTGTGAGGACTGCGTTTCATAATGTGAAAGTGATTGAAACTGGAAAACTCTTATCCTAATGGTATTATCTCTGAATTGTGTGTCATTCTAGATTGATGACACAGTCTTCATGGTGCCAGAATCACCAATCTTCTGATCAGTTAATCCCATGAAATTAAATAATGTGGTTTGTTTCAACATTTAATCTAAATGTTCATAGCTGGAATATAGGGTGTTATGGAGCTTGTGTGCACACACACATATACATATACACACACAGGTTAGAGGAGGATGTTAATCTACTACAAAGTAAGTTCAGGGTAAGAATTACTTTAAATGATGAAAACTTTATTTGCCAATTGTTTAACCTGATCCGGGAGTGAAGTTCGGATGGTACACATGACATGGACATGCCAGTTATTAAATGTTGTATACTTCCATTTGAATGAAAAATAGCCACTGCTTCATCTCACCCCTTACCCCCAATTCCCTTCCTGTTACCAATGCAGCTACTGCTCTGATTGGTTGATGTCTTGATCAACATTTTGATTCTTGTCTTTTCCTAACTGTATATGTAGAAAAGGATGAAAGAGGTAGATGAGATGTGGGTTGTTCCTTAATCTTGCTTGATCTTTACAGAGGAGGGAAAGACAGGTGATGAACTTTTTAACCAGGCCTTCTCTTTTCTCTCTGGACTGTATATTTCTCATTCTCCAGCTTCCATCTCTGCAGACAGGCTCTACTGGGCTATTGCAGTATGCCTTAACTCTGAGTCTGTTTCTCTAGTCTGCAATACTTTCCAGACTTCTCACATAAATTACTATTATTCATCCTTGACATGTAAGATGAGTTATTGCCCTTTGTAGACATCTTTATTTACACCCCAGGGAGGCTGAGTGACACTCTTGTGTGTGTCCCCATAGCTCCATATTCTTAGGCAATTAAAACATTTATCACTGTGCACCATAATGCTTTGCCTAGTTAATTCTTTTTTATCCCTGAAGACTGATCATTGCTTACGAGAGGGACTGTGTTCTCCAGTGTTCAAAGTACAGTCCAAAATGAATAAATAGGCTTAAGATGTTGAGATTTAGTATATAAGAGACCATGTGCTGAAGACTTTATAAATTTTATCTTGGTTAATTCCTGTTTTAGCTACATGAACATTGACATTGACATTGAGAGAGAGGCACTAACCTGCTCAAGATTACACAGAACCCCTGTCTGCTTTTGAGTGGAGTTTGTCTTATTCCAAAATCCTTATCATTGCAGTGACGTGCCACTGCATTTGTAGTGATGAATAAATCCTTCCATTTCCATCGAGCCTTGTAGCCCATGGGCATCTGTGGTTCCTTGAGCAGTCCCATTATTCTCTGACTTTGTTTTCTCCACTGAGACTTGAGAGTTTTAAAAAACATTTCTAAAGAAGTTTATACTATATGAATCTTGGCAACACAGATTCTGTTCTGTAACCAGCAATCAAATTCAAAATCTACTGAGTTTGGAATTCTCTCTGCCATTTGTTAAAAAGATTCTTACACTTGAATGCTTAGGGTTCCAGTGTTGTCTTTCTTTTGCTGTTTTCTGGGTCTATGCCGTTTTCCTAATGTTTTACTCTTTGAAAGCATTTTGCAGTTCTCATTATTTGCACAGATGTATTGCATCATAGAGTGGTACGGTATCTGCCTTCCCAGCGCTTCTCTTTATATGCTCTTAATCATCATCAAATTATCAAAAAGAAAGTTAAAAAATATAATTTGAGTCTAGTGTGGCTTGTAAATTATTTGCTTAAATCAGTATTTTTTCTAAACATGTGGTCTTTTTTTGTCAATGCCATGGAAAAGGCCCACCCATTTTAGGCAGGTGAACGTGCTTCCTAACAAGTGGGAGGGACTGGTACCAAGGGCTGCTCAGGTCCTCATTCAGATCCTGACCTACCACTTGCTAGTAGTAGATGTTGAGTTACTTGAATTTTTTGAGCATCAGTTTACTCATATGTTAAGAGGAAATAAGAATAATAATCACTTTATTGGGTTAGTAGTAGAAATAAATGTACTTTACTTGACTTAAGCCTGAAGGAATTTTAGTAAACTTGATTTTTATATTTCTCAAACATTTATATATATAATTCTTCTAAAATAAACAGATTTCAGTTTAGAAATAAAAAGAGAATGTAAAGGTTTTTGAAAAAATATTTACAATGCTAGTAAATGATATTTTTACTACTTTCTAGTCCATCTGTATGGTTAGTGGGAAAGAATTCCCAGGCTCCTCACCATGCACGTGTTTAAAAAAAAAGAGGAGGAAAGCAGCCAAACCCAGCCTGATCCCACTATAGAAAATAACTATGAAAACTCAAGGAAGAAAATGTTGGCAACAATTCAGTAAAGTTACCAAAGCTTAATTGGGTCAAAAATGGCTAACAAAAGCAGAGTTTTAGGAGTAAGGTGGTGCTATTCTTTAGTTCAATTTGTTGCCTATATTTTTACCATTTCATTATCATAAAGAAACACAGAATGATATTTGTTAGTTTCCATCAAAAGGAGTACAATGAGCTAGGGGACAGAGCTGGTGGGCAGAATGACAGTCTCCCAGTAATGCCCACATTCTCATCTCTGGGATCTGTGAATATGTTACCTTACACAGAAAAGGAGAATTAAGGTTGCAGATGGAATTAAGGTTGCTGACCAGCTGACTCTAATATAGGTAGATTTTCCTGGATTATTGGGGACGGTGCAATGTAATCACAAGGGTCCTCATAAATGAAAGAGGAAGGTAGGGAAGTCGGTATCAAACCAGAGAGACAGCAGTGTGAGAAGAACTTATGCTGATATTACTGCTTTGGAGGTTGAGGAAGGGGCCCTAAGCCAAGGAATTCAGGCAGCCTCTCTATGCTGGAAAAGGAAGGGAAAGAGAGTCTCCTCCAGAGCATTCAGAAGGAAAACAGCCCTGCCTAGATCTTGACTTTAACCTGTGAAAAATTTCAGACTTTTGACAGTGTAAAATAATCAATTTTTGTTGTTTTAGGTCTGTGGAAATTTGTTGCAGCAGCCAAAGGAAAACTAATTCACCCACCTTGTATCACCCACCAGAAATTCGGCTTTGTGTGAGCAAGAATTGATCTTGGGATCACTGCTATATTTCTGGTATCAAGAGCAGTGCCTGGTACACAGTAAATATTCAATAAATATTTGGTGAATGTTTCCTTGGACAGAACTGACAAATTAATAAATTTGGTTGGATTAAGTAGCCCTTTTGTCAGATCCTACATAATGATCCTCAAAAGAAAAATGTGTCAAATAATAACTGCCAATATTTTGTAATTCATAAGGCATGCTTTACTTTAGGATAGAATATGAAGTAAAAGAATGGGTATTATTTTTAATTTAAAGTTTGAGAAACTGAAGATCTGAGATATGAAATAAATTTCACTGCTTCGTGCGGATGGTAAGGAGAAATCCTGTACTCCAAATCTGGTGTTTGGACTTCAAATCCTCGTCAGCATTTAGTCTTTAATTCTTTCATCCATTCACATTTGTCAACAATTGAGTATTCAAGAACTGTACGTGGTACTAGGGAACTGAAAGAAAACAGATAAATGGATTCTGCTTCCATACTCAGAATCTAGTGGCAAATACAGACATAAAAATACTCACTCAAGGCAATAAGATAAAACTCTCAAAGAAGGCAGATTCAAACACTTCTAAATTTCTCTCCAAATATAGTGTTAAAATGATAGTAGAGACATAAAATATGTAAAAACTAACTTTAAAGCAAATTTGAGAGGATTGATTGGCATACAAAATTGTTCCAACAAGTGTTTTCAGATAGAAGTGGGTGAGGAGTGGTGATGAGATCAGAGTGCAATCTGCCGGGAGCTTTCTACACAGGTGCGTGGCATGAAAATGCAGCAGGATGTTTACATGAGAGGATGGGGTACAGAATACAGTGTCCTTGATGTCGCTAAGCTGTTAAACCAATGACAGCAAATTTCCAGTTCCAGATTT